>NW_011495072.1:5316421-5349765 GCF_000754665.1 Bison bison bison | reverse complement strand
TATGAGGTCGCACAGAGTCGGACATGACTGAAGCGCCTTAGCAGCAGCAAAAGCCAGTACATGGGCTTCTCAGGTGGCTCAGTGGTAAAGAATCTGCCTGCTAAGCAGGAGATGCAGATTTGATCCCTGGGTTGGGAAGATCCCCTGGAGGAGGAGATGGCAACACACTCCAGTATTCTTGGCCTGGGAAATCCCATGGACAGAGGAGAGTTTGGCAGGCTATAGTCCATGGGGTTGCAAAGGGTTGGAGACAACTTAGCGACTAAATAGCAGCAGCAGCCAGTAAATAAGACATTAATTATAAATGAAACTTATGAGGTTTAGAAAGGAACATGTGAAACTATTTTCAGATGATAATATTATCAATATAGAAAACTAAAATATATAATCTATAGGAAAAATATTGAAATCAATAAAAGATTTATGAAGTTTGCCAAAGAGTCAGACACGACTGAACGACTGAACTGAACTGACTGACTGTGTGTCTATACAATGGCAATGCCATTGCAGACAGATTCTTTACCAGCTGAGCTACCAGGGAAGCAGTATCCAGTTAGGAAATGCATTGAAGTTTGAAGGCAGACCAATTCATTGCACCTTTCTTCCCAACCTAGTTCTGAACCAGGCAAAAAGAATAGGCAGATAAATGCTGAAACACTATTGTAAAAAATGTTGATTGTGGAAAATATGGTTTATATCTGTGTATATGGAGAGATTCATAACCCTGAATTCCAGAATTAGACAGCCTTATCCAGTTAGTCACTAATAGCATAGGAACTCCAAAGGCCTCTTCTATATGAGAAGAGTTATTTCTGTTAAGCTTTATGCATGGCTTAGGGTAATCAAGACCACATGTTCTCATAGATAGAGCGGCTCCCAGGAGCAAGAGAAGGGACTGGGAAAAACAAGCTAAGTTTATCTTTCCAAATCATTAATCAGATTATGTTGCTTCTTCTCCCTCAGGCCCAGCATGAGTGAGGGGTGGAGACAGGCCAGGATTATTTCACAGGTGAAGTTCCTTCCTCATAGAAATTCTCAGAGCAAGAAAGGAGTTGCTCCTTCTTCCCCACAAAAATGATTTTATAATATTTACCCTTTCTGCATACACCAAAAATGATTTTATAATATTACCCTTCCTGCATACACCAAAAAAATTTCAGCCCCTAGAAGGAGATTTAGTGAAAGATATGCAAAATCTTTATGTAGAAATGTATAAAAATTTGTTGAAAGACATTGAGGAATACTTGAATAATTGTCCATATTTATTTGACATGAGACATATCATGTTCACAGACAAGAAGACTCAACATTATAAAGTTGCTAGTTTCCTTAAAAATGAATCCACGGGTTCAATGTAGTTGTAATGAAACTATGGACAGGGGTTTGAGGAATTTGAAAAGGTATTTCTAAAATTGATGTGGATACACTAAAAGTCATAAATAGCGAATACACGCCTGAAAAAAAAAATGACAAGGTAGGAGAACTTGCTCTACCAGACCAAGTCTTATTTCAAACTATGAGACAAGCTCCTGAGGCAGAATGGTTTGGATAAAGGGATGGGGAAATAGCCCAAATGGAACAGAAAAGAGACTCCAGGAAAGGAAAGGAAAGGAAGTCCTCAGTCGGGTCCGACTCTTTGTGACCCCATGGACTACACAGTCCATGGAATTCTCCAGGCCAGAATACTGGAGTGGGTAGCCCTTCCCTTCTCCAGAGCATCTTCCCAACCCAGGGATCAAATGCAGGTCTCCTGCATTGCAGCTGGATTCTTTCCCAGCTGAGCCACGAGGGAAGCCCTGACAAACGTTTACGTATCTGATTAAAAAAATAAACCATTATATGACAAGTCGGCATTGAAGATCAACTGGGAAAAGATGAACCATTTAAGAGATATCACTGAGACAACTGTTATTTATGTGGAAAAAGAACTGAATCTTATCACATATACACAGATGCAAGACTTCAAAGGAAAACTAAAATTGTTAGGGAAAAATAGAGAAAAATGTTTTTTGACTTCGGAAATAGCAAAGCATTTCTTAAAAGAGATTCAAAGGAGAAGACTTTATAAAAATTAGATTGATCAATTGGACTGCATTATAATGAATTTTTTCTTTCAAAAGAAAGTTAAAAGTCATAAATTGTTAGAAAATAGTTGCAGCTTATCAACCAATAAAGAATTAGTATCTAGCTTATATCATATACTGGAGAAGGGAATGGCAACCCACTCCAGTATTCTTGCCTGGAAAATTGCATGGATGGGGAGCTTGGTGGGCTACAGTCCACGGGATTGCAGAGAGTTGGACATGACTGAGTGACTAACACACACACTTATAAACATAGCACATTAGAAAAAATGGATGGAGGACATGAACAAGCATTTCACATTAAAAAAATAACACTAGTCAACTAGCTCAACTTGATGAGGAATGTCACAATTAGGAAGCACTATCACCCAGATTTATAAAATTAATAAATGTTCCAGTAGTAAGTACTATCAAGGATATGGAAGAATGGAAACATTCAGACACTGCTAGTTCTAGTATAAATTGATGCAACTTTCTTGGAAAAGTCTTTGGCATTCCTTGGTATAAAGACATGAATATGTTGTGATGTAAGAATTTCACATCAGTATATATTTCCTCTAGAACTTGCACAAGTGCACCAGAAACCATGAGAAAGATTATAGCCTTATTTGTAACAGTAAAAACTGGAAACAGTGCAAAGTCCCTCCACACTAGAATGGATGAATAAATTGTTATACATTCGTGTAATGAAATACTATACCAAAGTAAAAATAAGTGAACCGAAACTATATGCACTACATAAATTTCATGTTGAGTTAAAATTAAAAGTCATCAGTTCAGTTCAGTTCAATCGCTCAGTCGTGTCTGACTCTTTGCGACCCCATGGACTGCAGCACGCCAGGCTTCTCTGTCCATCACCAATGCCTGGAGCTTGCTCAAACTCATGTCCATTGAGTCAAGGATGCCATCCAACCATCTCATCCTCTGTCATCCCCTTCTCCTGCCTTCAATCTTTTCCAGCATCAGGGGCTTTTCCAGTGTGTCAGTTCTTCACATCAGGTGGCCAAAGTATTGGAGTTTCAGCTTCAGTGTCAGTCCTTTCAATGAATATTCAGGACTGAAACCAGGATTGACTGGTTTGATCTCCTTGCAGTCCAAGGCACTCTGAAGAGTCTTTTCCAACACCAGAGTTCAAAAGCATCAGTTCTTCAGCACTCAGCTGTCGTTATAGTCCAACTCTCACATCCATACATGACTACTGGAAAAACCATAAAAGTCATGAAAGAGTACAAATACTTTGATTTAGTTTTCATAAAGATAAAAAGACCCAAGACTCTAGGTTGCCTTTAGTCCTGGTAAAAGAATTACATGTACCAACTGGACGTGCTGGGGTTCCACATTGGGGTTTGAGGCCAAAGCCTCAGAAGAAATGCACATTCCTTCATTCATTCATTACTGAGTTCCTACTCTGGGTCAGGCACTGAGGGGAAAAGTGACAAAGTAGGCTAGATGTTTGTCCTTATGGGTCAATAGGAAAGACAAAATTAAATGATTATAGAAATACATATCGGAGAAGGCAGTGGCATCTCACTCCAGTACTCTTGCCTGGAAAATCCCATGGACGGAGGAGCCTGGAAGGCTGCAGTCATGGGGTCACTGAGGGTCAGACACGACTGAGCGACTTCACTTTCACTTTTCACTTTCATGCATTGGAGAAGGAAATGGCAACCCACTCCAGTGTTCTTGCCTGGAGAATCCCAGGGATAGGGAAGCCTGGTGGGCTGCCATCTATGGGGTTACACAGAGTCGGACATGACTGAAGTGACTTAGCAGCAGCAGCAGCAGAAATACATATATAGCGACAAAGTGTGCTAAGTGCTGTGAAAAGAAAACAAGCAATGAGAGTGTAGTGAGAACCCTTCATGGAGGTTTCATATAAACTACTTAAGTTGAATGTTACTAACACAGTGCCTGCCACATGGAAAGTACCTAATGTAAGTTTTTTGAGCAATTGCTACTTCTGCCTTCTCTGTTCATTCAACAATATGTATCAAGGATATTCTCTGTGCTAGGTATTATTACAGGTCCTGGAGACACAGCAGCATCTCCTTGTAGAGGTATGGCCATAAAACGAAACAAGTAAGTAACTTACATACTATATTGAAATGCATTGAGATCTATTGAGAATGGTAATGCAGCAAAGGAGGAGTAGAGAGTCCTGGGAGGGTGTTGGAATTTAGAGTAAGGTATTCAGCAAAAGTTTTGTCTCCTTAAGAATGTGACATTTGAGTAAGGTTCAAAGGTGATATGAAAGTGAAAAGTGAAGTGAAAGTGCAAGTTGCCCAGTTGTATCTGACTCTTTGTGACCCCATGAACTATACAGTCCATGGAATTCTCTAGGCCAGAATACTGGAGTCAGTAGCCTTTCCCTTCTTCAGGGGATCTTCCCAACCCAGGGATCAAACCCAGGTCTCCCACATTGCAGGCAGATTCTTTACAGCTGAGCCATGAGGGAAGCCCAAGAATACTGGAGTGGGTAGCCTATCTCTTCTCCAGCAGATCTTCCCGACTCAGGAATTGAACCAGGGCCCCCTGCATTGCAGGTGGATTCTTTACCAACTGAGCTATCAAGGAAGCCCAAAGGTGGCATAGGAGCCACACACACACACACACACACACACACACAATTATCAGTCTACAAAGGAAAGTGTAGATACAGGTAAGGGGAAATGGAGGCCCAATTTAGTTAAGAAGAAATAGTTACTTTCAGTTCAAATTTCCAAGCCTAGAGAACATTCATCCTAGAATGTATGCAGAATCACTCACACTGAAACAGAAACATATAAATATCTGTCTCTTAAAAAATAGGAAAAGGTAGATTCTGGCTTTGACCAACAGTTGAAATTTCTCTGTGTCCTTGGTGGAATTTTAGAATGCATAACAAACAGGTCAACGAAGTGGAAGTATATGTTTTTCTGGAATTCTCTTGCTTTTTCTATGATCCAACAGATGTTGGCAATTTAATCTCTGGTTCCTCTGCCTTTTCTAAATCCAGTTTTAACATCTAGAAGTTCTCAGTTCACATGCTTTTGAAACCTTGCTTGGAGAAGTTTCAGCATTACTTTGCTAGTGTGTGAGATGAGTGCAAGTGTGCGGTAGTTTGAACATTATTTGCATTAGGCAATTTCTTTGGGATTGGAATGAAAACTAACCTTTTCCAGTCCTGTGGCCACTGCTGAGTTTTCCAAATTTGCTGGCATATTGAGTGCAGCACTTTAACAGCATCCTCTTTTAGGATTTGAAGTTGCTCAGCTGGAATTCCATCACCTCCATGAGCTTTGTTCGTAGTGATGCTTCCTAAGGGCCACTTGACTTCACACTCCAGGATGTCACACCATCGTGGTTATCTGGGTCATGAAGATCTTTTTTTGTATAGTTCTTCTGGGTATTCTTGCCACCACTTCTTAATATCTTCTGCTTCTGTTAGGTCCATACCATTTCTGTCCTTTATTGTGCCCATCTTTGCATAAAATATTCTGTTGGTATCCCTAATTTTCTTGAAGAGATCTCTAGTCTTTCCCATTCTATTGTTTTCCTCTATTTCTTTGCATTGATCACTTAGGAAAAGGTCAGTTTTCATTCCAATCCCAAAGAAAGGCAATGCCAAAGAATATTCAAACTACCACATAATTGCACTTATTTCCCACGCTACCAAAGTAATGCTCAAAATTCTCCAAGCCAGGCTTCAACAGTATAAGAACTGAAAACTTCCAAATGTTCAAGCTAGATTTAGAAAAGGCAGAGGAACCAGAGATCAAATTGCCAACATCCATTGGATCATAGAAAAAGCAACAGAATTGCAGAAAAACATCTACTTCTGCTTCATTGACTATGCTAAAGCCTTTGACTGTGTGGATCACAACAAACTGTGGAAAATTCTTAAAGAGATGGGAGTATCAGACCACCTTACCTGTCTCCTGAGAAATCTGTATGCAGGTCAAGAAGCAACAGTTAAAACTGGACATGAAACAATGAACTGGTTCAAAATTGGGAAAGGAGTACGTCAAGGCTGTATATTGTCACCCTGCTTATTTAACTTCTATGCAGAGTACATCATGAGAAATGCTGGGCTGGAAAAAGCACAACCTGGAATCAAGATAGATGGGGAAAATATCAATAATCTCAGATATGCTGATGATGCCATCCTTATGGAAGAAAATTAAAAGGACCTAAAGAACCTTTTGATGAAGTGGAAAGAGGAGAGTGAAAAAGCGGGCTTAAAGCTCAACATTTGAAAAATGAAAATCATCACCTCACACCAGTCAGAATGGCCATCATCAAAAAGTCTACAAACAATAAATTCTGGAGAGGGTGTGGAGCAAAGGGAACCCTCTTACACTGTTGGTGGGACTGTAAATTGATACAGTCACTATGGAAGACAGTATGGAAATTCCTTTAAAAACTAGGAATAAAAGCATCATATGACCCAGTAATCCCACTCCTAGGCATATACCCTGAGGAAACCAAAACTGAAGAAAGACACATGAACCCCAATGTTCATTGCAGCACTACTTACAATAGATAGACATGCTGCTGCTGCTGCTAAGTCACGTCAGTCGTGTCCGACTCTGTGCGACCCCTAGAAGGCAGCCCACCAGGCTCCTCCGTCCCTGGGATTCTCAAGGCAAGAATACTGGAGTGGGTTGCCATTTCCTTCTCCAATGCATGAAAGTGAAAAGTGAAAGTGAAGTTGCTCAGTTGTGTCCAACTCTTGGAAGCAACCTACATGTCCATCGACAGATGAATGGATACCAAGTTGTGGTGTATATACACAATGGAATATTACTCAGCCATGGAAAGGAATGCATCTGAGTCAGTTCTAATGAGGTGGATGAACCCAGAGCCTATTATACAGAGTGAAGTAAGTCAGAGGAGAAAGATAAATAACATATACTAATGCATATATGTGGAATCTAGAAAGATGGTACTGAAGAATTTATTTGCAGGGCAGCAGTGGAGAAACCGACATAGAAATAGACTCATGGACATGGGGAGAGGGGAAGAGAGGATGAGATGTATGGAAAGAGTAACATGGAAACTTACATGACCATATGTATAATAGACAGACAGTGAGAATTTGCTATATGCCTCAAGGAACTCAAACAGGGGCTTTTTATCAACCTAGAGGTGTGGGATGGGGAGGGTTATCGGAGGGAGGTTCACAAGGGAGGAGACATATGTATTCCTATGGCTGATTCATGTTGAGGTTTGACATAAAACAACAAAATTCTGTAAAGCAATTATTCTTCAGTTAAAAAATAAATTAAAAGAAAAAAGAAAACAAAGATCATGGCATCCGCTCCCATCACTTCATGGCAAATAGATGGGGAAACAACGGAAGCAGTGGAAACAGTGACAGACTTTATTTTCTTGGGCTCCAAAATCACTGCATATGGTGACTGCAGCCATGAAACGCTTGCTCCTTGGAAAAAAAGCTATGATAAATCTTGACAGAATATTAAAAAGCAGAGACATTACTAAGCCAACAAAGGTCCATCTAGTCAAGGCTATGGTTTTTCCAGTAGTCATGTATGGATGTGAGAGTTGGACTATAAAGAAAGCTGAGCACTGAAGAATTGATGCTTTTGAACTGTGGTGTTGGAGAAGACTCTTGAGAGTCCATTGGACTGCAAGGAGATCAAACCAGTCCATCCTAAACGGAAACCAATCCTGAATATTCATTGGAAGGACTGATGCTGAAGCTGAAACTCCAATACTTTGGCCATCTGATGCAATGAGCCGACTCATTGGAAAAGACCCTGATGCTGGCAAAGATTGAAGACAAAAGAAGGGGGTGAGAGGATGAGTTGGTCGGATAGCACCACCGAATTGAGTGAATGAGTGCTCACTCAGTTGTGTCTGACTCTGTGTGACCCATGGACTGCAGTCCACCAGGTTCCTCTGTCTATGGGATTCTTCAGGTAGGCATACTGGAGTGGCCCTCCAGTATGCTTTCAATGCCCTCCTCCAGGGGATCTTCCCGACCCAGGGATTGAACCTGCTACCTGTCCTCTGCCATCTGTTAACCAAGTGACCTTGGGCAGGTTACTTAACTTCTCTGTGCCTCAGTTTTCTCATCAATAAAGTGGGAATACTAATCTTGCTTATATATTAGATAGATGTGACGCTTATATATATTAACTCATGGAAAGTGTTTTGAACAGAGCCTGGCACATGCTAAACATTCAATAAACATTGTTAACTGTTGTATATTCTGTCCTGGGCTGTATGTATATATACATTGTAACCTGGGGCTCTGATTAATATGCAGAAGTCACTTTCCTCATAAAGCCTGGAGAAACAGATGATATGTTAAAGGACAAAGTCAAGATTCAAAAAGATTTCAATAGGCTAAATGAAGTCTTGAAATTGCAAAGATAAAAATTTCAGAGGTAAATGTCTAGATCAGGTCTATGCTTCAAAGAGTCATTAAAGTCCAGGATGAGGTAAAGTGACTTAGAAGCCAATTAGTGTACACACACACACACACACACACACAGACACACACAGATTATACCATAAAATGCTATGATTGTCCCATTTTTTAAGGAACAAAGGATACAAGAGGTAATGATTCCAGTGTCCTCTGTACTCCACAGACCACATCCAGAGGATTTTATTCCTGTCTGAGAGCTCCCTGCCTGCCTGCAAGACATCTTCAAGCAGAAGCATGTCCACTGGGGCTGCTTGAATGGGGAAAAGCTTCCCAATTCCATTGGGTATGGGCCAGGTTCAGGAAACTGGGACTGTTTAGCCCAAAGAAAGGCCTGACAACTGTCTGAACATATTTCAATGTCTGCCGTGGAAAAGAGAGATTTGATTTATCTTTTAAGGCTTCACAAGTCTGATGGCTTGAGTTACAGGGAAGCAGTTTGGGGTTAGTATGTGAGAGAGAATTAGTAAGAGGTGGCAAGTGCCTGTCATCGGAAGACTCCCCCACCCCTCCCCACACACACATATAAGAGAGAGAGTTCCTCCCCGCCCCCACCTCCAACCTAGAGGGCCTGGTGATGGAGGAAATTCCTACACAAGGAGGAGTATCTCGCTAAGTGGCCTCTAAGGTCCCTGCTGACTCTGAGAGTTGCCGTTCTGGAAATAGGGTCTGGTGGGTTTGGGAAAATTTTCTGTGAAGAAAAACATCTTATGAGTTTCTGTCTAGAGGGAAATGCATGGGGACATGGGGAAGCTTGTCTGTTGGTTCCTGGAAATATGGCCATAAAAGAGGCCACTGCCTGCCTTTACATGCCAGCCTGCTCGCTGGGAGTCCATCTCTTTTCACATCGGGGGAAATGCCTTGGAGACAAAGCCATTTTTGGAAAAAGTAAAATAAAGAGAAGTGAGGCTAGTGTGTGTGCTGTAGAAAGGGATTGCTTGTTGGAGAGTTTGTTTTATTCTTCTCCTGTGGTTGTTTTCTGAATAGCCTGCCAGCAGACCTACTGGAGACGGCTTCTATGCCCTCAATTGAAAGTTTCCTAGCACTATAGGCCCAGATGTTTTGGAAATCTAAACAGGCTGTCTGAAGCTGCTTTTTAAAGTGAAGAACTGTTTTTAAGTAATGTGGCAATCCATTTGAATGGAGTATTTTAAAACAGTCCATGTTTCTATAAGGAACAGTTTTAGCTCCGTGGCCTGAGATGATCAGAGCTTCTGGACCATTGAAATTTGGGGCCACAGAGAACTGATTCTACAACAAGGCAGGACTGGCTCACAGCAACCCTTTGTTTCCACCCTGGAGGATTTTTCTCCTGCCTTCTCTTGTTTCTGGGTGGATTTAATTAGGCGTCTATGTTCCTGGTCCTGAGTAATAATATAGTTGAACCAAAAAAATGGGACCTAGGTCTTCACCAAGCTTAAAATTAAAATTGGCAAATAGTTTTAACCCACATGAAGTGGCTTGAGAATAATTGTAAAGCAATCAACAGATGAGCAGGGACTTCCCTGGTGGTTCAGTGGTTAAGAATCTGCCTTGCAATGCAGGAGACACTAGTTTGATCCCTGGTTGGGGAACTAAAATCCCACATGCCATGGAGCAACTAAGCCTGTGTGCAACAAATTAGTGCAGTATCAAAAGATCTTGCATGATGCAGCGGAGACCTGAGGCAGTCAGATAAATAAAGAAACAAAAACAGATGAGCAGTTCTGACCATGGCCAGGACAGAGGCAAGCCATGCTTACCACTGCACATGCCAGCGCAATGCAATTTTTTTTTTTTTGGTAACACAACTAATATTACAGCAGCTTCTTAGGAAACACAGTTCAGAGAGAGGTGGTTCCAAGTCTGTTACATAAATCTCGAAATGCCATAGCTAACACAACTGCTCTACTTGGTGTCTGTCCTTCAGGAGGCAAATTAGAAGGGAATATCAAGGAGGAACTTGGGATGAACTTGCTGGCAGGAGATTGTGTGTATCTTCTACTTGGCTTTGAGCAGAGATGGAAAGTAAGAATAGTTCAGACAACTGCATTCAATAGTCCTGGTTAATTCATGCTCTTCAGATGAGATGATACATACTGTCATTCAAGATGCAATTTTTTGAGTCCCTATCACTTATAGACCTAACATCTCCCAAGTGTGTACTACCTGATTGCAAAAGGGATCTTATTCCTGTGGAGGAGACAGATTTTTGAACCAAAATTCCAATATGCTAGATGTATGGAATTAACCAAGGCATCCTATTTTCCAAAGGACAAAAGGAATTCTCCAGGACTGCTTTGCTTGTTACGTGTTCCAAATGGAATCTTAAAAATGTCTTTATTTTTTTTTTTTTTGGTACATGGTGATTTTTTTTAAAGGACAAAAAGGGAGAAAGATGATAGGAAGTGATAGACACTGTTTAGGAAAAAAAAATCTCTTCTTTTTTAATAATTACCCATATGAAGGGACTATGTCATTATTTGCCCAATATCCTTAGGAACCTCACTACTATGCTTTCAACATAGTGAAAATTATGTAATGGTGTGTGTACTGGGGGCAAATTGGACATTAACACTCACCCCCTTAACTCTAAAGGCTTCCCTGCTGTGTCCACTGCTTAAAAGACAGGGGTTGCAGAAAGGAGGTTGGGTTTGCATGTATAATCATTACATTTTGTTATTAACGATTGCAACATTGTGCTGCTTGCTGCTATTGTTCCTCCTCTGTCAGGATTTTTTCCCCCATGACTTTCATTCTTCAGAAGGTGTTAGGACCATAGTCCCTGGTTTCAGCTGGACCCACATCCTTCTCTCAGAGCCTGCTGATTGGTATTCTAGAGGACACTGTCCCCCTAATGGCTGAGTATGTACATCTCGTCCAGTTTTAAACAGGGAGCCCAAGTTACCTGGGTCCTTCCTCCCAAACTTTTCCCCTTAAATTAATAAATTATACCTGCTACCTAAATTTCTTTGCTCCCAGCCATCTGCCTGCACAATGAAAATTGATGATCAAAGTGAAAAGAGGGCTTTGGGGTGAACAATCCTGATCTGAGACCCTTTGAGTCTTAGTTGGCTCATTTGTAAAGTAGACTGAATGAATTTAATGGATGCAAATTAGAAATGGTTGTTGTTGTGTTAATCACTAACTTGTGTCTGACTCTGCTGCGACCCCATGGATTATAGCCTGCCAGGTTCCTGTGTCCATGGGATTTTCCAGGCAAGAATATTGGAGTGGGTTGCCATTTTCTTCTCCAGGGGATCTTCCAGACTCGGGATCGAACCCACGTCTCTTGCATTGGCAGGTGGATTCTTGGCCACCTCCCCACCACAGAAGCCCTTAGAAATGGAAAAGGGTTGTAAAACTACAAGGTGCTGCTTACTACTGATCCCAGCAATTCTACCTCTTCTTTCTAGTCTACAATGCCTACCATCAATATTTCTTAGAACCCTACTTGTCACCTCAGGTCTCCTGATTCATTTACATGCATTCCTTGCTCTTAGAAAGAAAATATATTTGCCGCTGCAGCAATGTGATTTCAATTGTCTGGTTTCACATTCCTTTAACCCTTTCAATAAACATTTATTAATTTTTCTGTGCCAGGCATTGTGCTGATGAGGTCTGTAAAGATCTATAAGAGGTAGTCCTTAGTCTTAAGGTAATACTATAGAGAATGAAAGATCTGGGTTTGACTCTTGGCTCTGATGTTTACCAACTGAGTGATCTTGGAGAAGACGCATAGTTTTTGGACCTCAGATTTCTCGTCCAGTGTTGTAAGGAGTAAAGGCAATAACATGCCTGACTGACCCATTTTGTTGGTCTTCTGTAAATGTTGGATGTTGTTGTTGTTATGCCAGCTCAGCCACCTCCTGAAATTCCTTCATTGTAAACACCTAATTCAGGAAAGGAGCCAGTGTCTCTGTCTGTGGCAGACAGGAGGACTGTGTCTGAGAAAAAAGGTGAATTACCCACTGGTGATGT
This sequence comes from Bison bison bison, assembly GCF_000754665.1. NCBI lineage: Eukaryota > Metazoa > Chordata > Mammalia > Artiodactyla > Bovidae > Bison > Bison bison. The sequence goes on along the minus strand of NW_011495072.1, from coordinate 5,337,288 downwards.
CATGAAATAACTGAGAAGAATCTGGTGGGCAATACCAGTTCATTCTTGCATTGGGTCTTATTGTGGCTGGTATGGCTGGGGAAGCACAAATATACTTCAGGGTATGGCCATTCTCTGAATCACCCGAGGATATCGGGCCACCTGTCTCCCTTTCTTCCCTTGCCACCTCCACCTACATTTACAGTGTATTTCCCATCTTTACATTTTGTCCTTCTGTTTCTGCTGTGAAACAGTGGATTATGCCTGTATTACAGTATAACTTTTACTTTCTAAAATTTTGTTAGTTCCTAGAAGACAGGGAATGTTTAACCAGTATTTAAACCTCCTGCAATATTACAGGAGTAAGTGCTCCAAAAGTCTGTCATATATACTTAAACTGAACTTCAGTGAGTCCCCATTGATTGTCTTATCAAATTTAGTTCCAAACTCAGCTCACAGTCAAATCCTCCAAGAACATCATCTTTCACTATTCTCCAGGGCTGCTTTAGACAATTTTTCTTCCCTTCCCATTTTTCTCTGTTCTTCTCATCTCTTCTGAAGATGCTGTTTTCCTCTTTACTGCATACTTACTCACTAACTTCAATTTTAATGCTGTGTTCAAGTCCTACTTGTGACACAAAATCTTTTCTTATTATCCAACTCATTTGGATTTTTCATTCGTTCGTTAATTAATAGGTCATTTAGCACTTTGCTCATTTAGTCTTTATTGTAATACATACTCTCTTATATTGTTGTCCAGTTGTTGCATGCATTTGTGATATGATGGGCATTAGTCCTGCTCAGCAGTGTTTCTGGTTCTCTTCCTTGTGGGCCTTACAGGAGGATTGCACTTCCCTAACTCTTGTTAGTCACACCATGTGACTAGCTTTAGCCAATCCAGTCAAGCAGAAATGGCACGTGTCATTTGCAGACAGAAGCTGAAGAGTCAGTGTGTGACTCTCTCTCTTTCTCTTGCTGCTGTTGTAGTGACCCTGACACCCCACACAGTCGACCTCTGTCAGCCTGGATCCCTGAGGATGATATGGAGCAGAGTCCCACCTCCATGACTTATGAAAGACATGGACCATATGGGAGAATGTAAGCATTGCTTGTTTTAAGTTTCTGGAGTTAGCGTAACTAGGTGATCCTAACTGACACAAGTGTCTTGTCTCCTGAGCACAAGGCTAAGCACAAGGACTGGGTTGTCACTTGTTTCTACATGTCTCGTGAGACCTTAAAGAGCACACATACCAGCCTCTTAGTGAGTGAACATGTTTTAATTCCATCACATCTTTCACTGGAAAGGGATAACTAATGTCTTCTAATACATTCATTTGTTTGAATCTCTTCTATAACTTTTCTGCCTGGGGTTTAGTCTGTTTAAACAATTCCAGTGACAGCAGACTCACTCCATCCAACGCCATTTAATTTTTTGGAAAAATTATGCCAGAAAGCTCAGCCTTATATTGATTCAAAATCGATCTCAGTGTAGCATCCTGTCCTGGTCTGAACTACCTCTCAACATGTAAGGAAAACATTGGCCTGAGTCCTGCTCCTCACTGTGTCGGTATAGATCTTATCTGGGAGAATTTACGGCAGTGAATTCTGTGTCCCAGACTGAATTTTCCTCCCTATTCAAGAAAAGCCTCAAAAGCCCCCAGGTCACTTGCAGAGCAGCTTTTAAACATATTCTATCACATGAAGGAAGATCTTTTCTTTGGCCACCCTCAAGTTGCACAACATGTTGGCGGGGGTTGGAGGAAAATAAGGAGCGCTCTGTGATCATGAATTGCGAGGACAAGCAGTCACTATGTGGGATTCCACTGATATTTCCCTCAGACATGATAAAGCAACCCCAACTGTTGGCCACGAAACCATTCAGAGACGTTCATCTCACCAGCCCTGACCTCAGCTGCGTTGTGTCTGGCCACAGACCCTACGCTTTCTCTCGGGAAAGTTCTGTGATTAAAGAGCCACGGAAAGGTCCGCTTGCAGGGATGCTGCTGGAAGGATCTGAATAGAAACCTGGGGGGTAGTGGTTTATTTCTCTGAGATGCATATCCAGGCTCTGCAGCCATTGGTGGGCTCTGCAGAGGAGCGGGGGGTTACCCGTCCCCTCAGCCCCCAGCAAGAGCGCTCCCAGCCCTGGAGCTAATCCAGCCTCAGAGGGGTTTAGAAAGTTGAAAGCTCAGCAGAGGAAATAATATCACAAATGAAATGGTTTTGAACCATAACAAAATGAGTTTTCCTTGGAAACGGTTCTGTTTCTTTAAATAAAAAACAAAACCTCTCAGACTGCAGAAAAACACGACCCAGAGACTGAGGCAATTTGGAGAGCTTACGCACGCCTTCCCACCGGCCCTGGGCCCTTCTCTCCGCGTGTGGACATTTGTGAGAAGCAACTTATTTGACAACCAGACCATTCCCAGAAGAGCCTATGAATTTCTAAGGCCGAGAGATTGAGTTTTCTTCAAGAGGATAGAAAGAAGGGACTAGAAACATGTGATAAATGCATTCAGTTCCTCCCCCAAACAACTTTTCAGGCAGTCTGCTTTCCAGGCACTGGAGTTGTGAGGAGGAAGAAAACTCAGTCCCTCTCTTCCAGGTGGGGGAAATACCCATTCAACAAATAATTGTAAAAGTTGAGATTATATATTGTGCTGCCCATTCAATAAATATAAAATTTGAGATTGCATATTACATACACATAAAAAAATAAACAACCTAATATGTATAAAACAGCTTTCTAAGGAATAATTAACATTTGTTGAGTGCTGCTGTATGTGAAGAATTCAGTATTTTTTTCACTAAAATCCGATCGAGGTAGGCACTATTCTCTCTTTATAGATGGAGGAATTGAGGCATATAGTGTCTAAGTAACACGTTCAAGGTCACACAGCAAATAAGAGGTGACATCATGGTCGGTACCAGATATGTTTCTGTCACCTGTGGATTTATGCTTATGTACACATGCTTTATGTCATTTACCCCTCTCCACAGACCTGGTAAGTATGAACAAACATCCTTGCTTTACTAAATGAAGACATGGAGACAGAGAGATTAAGTAATATCTTGCCTGTGGTTTCACCCTGTGTAATCATAGACATTCTTGTGAATGGCACAGCCAGGGCTTGACCCTGGGTTTCTTTCCAGCTGTGAGCTCTGGAGGACAGTCTTAGGCAGCTGGTTAAGACAGACCCAGAGCCAGTTGTAGAAAAGGCTTTCCATATCAACTAACACCCAGCATGGTGGATGGTACTTACTGTCTGTAGGGGTGTGTTGAATAAAATTTAACTTAAGCTCTACATCAACACTCTCATAAATGAAGAAACCAAGGCTCAGAGTGATAAGTAATTTGGTTGAGTTTGCATAGCTAGTAAATGAAATGAACAAACCTGGAATATAAGAAGGCTTTTCCAAGAAGACAAGAGCCTGGTTTTGTAACTGAAGCATGGCAGTATATCGTTATCTATCAGCACAGGCTAAGTTATATTGTGTGTGTGTTTCTATGTATCACCAAATCTCAGTGGCTGAAAGTTTTCATAAAACAAAGGTTTATTTCTTGTTTATCCTTCAACCCTGAACGTTGATGGGGGACTCACTGAAGCAACTTAGCATCCATGCATGCAACTCTACCTGGCCACTCAGGCTCTAGGCAGACAAGGGTTCTGTCCTTTTACGATTTCACTATCTCAACAGAAAGCTTTGGAGTTCACTGTGGCATGGGAGGAGAGCACAGATAATTGCACACTGGTACTTAAATGTTTCCACCAGAACATGAGCCCAATCACTTCCACTCACTTCACTTTGAAGCAAGTTAGGTGACCTCTCTTAACTTTAAAAGGGGTGAGCAGAGACTTGGGGGGAGCAAAGAACTGGGAATTTTTGTGAGTATTAATGATGTCTTCTTCAGTGGCAAACGGTTAGCTGCTTAGGCTCTGGAGTAGGACGGTTAGATCTTTGAACTCCGTCTAAGACACTTACTGGCTATGTGATCTTGACTTAGCCTCCCTCGACTGTGGATATCTCTTCTGTTAAGTGGGGACAGTAGTAGTAACATGGTAAGCACTTAGCCCAGGGTCTGGCACCATGTAAGCCCTCAGTAAATCTCAGCTACATCTCTGCGGTCACAACCACTTGGGACGTATTAGAGTAGTATTTGTTTTACATAGTATGGGCTGAACCTATTTGCAGGGCAGCAGTGGAGACGCAGACATAGAGAACAGACTTGTGGGCACCGTGGGGAAAGGAGAGGGTGGGGCAAACTGAGAAAGGAGCATTGGAACATGTACATTACCATATGTAAAACAGACAGCTGGTGGGATTTTGATGCATGGTGAGATGGGGTGGGAGGGGGTTTCACGAGGGCGGGGATATATGTATACCTATGGTTGATTTATGTTGATGTATGGCAGAGATGAATGCAATATTGAAAGCAATTATCCTCCAATTAAAAATAAATTCATTTTAAAAATTAAAAATGAAATCTACATGAAAAAAATAGTGTAGGCTGGGAGGGAGAGGAGGGCAGGTATGAAGGCCACAAGACTGGACACAGATACGTGAGTGAGGGATCGACTGCAGTATTCCAGGCAAGAGATGATTATGGCCTACAACAGGGCAGTGGCTGCAGGGAGAGAGAGGACAGATCTGAGAAAACCAGAAGCTAAAACTGGCAGAATGAACAGTGACTCTGAGCTGTATCTTAAGGTTGCTTATATTCGTCCCATGATCATGAGAAGGAGCAAGCATCATGGCCAAGGCCTAAATGGGGAGAGACTCATAGGAAATGGGAGCAATGATGGGAGCCTGAGGCCACTCCCTGTCTGTTCCCATCTTCACCTGGGATGCAGGGGGAATGGGAGAAGGAGAAACCCAGAGAGGGTTGGGGGTGGAGATGGTGCCTCAGGGAGTGTCAGACTTCAGCTTAGGCCAGCAGGGAAGAGTACAAAGGAATGAGGTTTCTGAGGATGCAAAGGGATAAGAGAAAGGCACTGTGCTGGTAGGAACCCAGGATGAATAAGACAATGGCACTAATATTTGCCAATGCATTGGCTTGGAGCCAGTGCCCTCTAGGAGAGGCTCTAGACTCCTCCTAGGAGAGCCAGAGCCTGCAAGCCTGAGGGCTGAGGGCTGGCAGTGCTGTGACCACAGGATCTTACCTGATTTCTCCTAGTGCTCCCAGAATCTTACACACACACACACACACACACACAGTCCCTGGTTAGTGTTTGTTAAGTTGGAAGGGAGACCACCTTTACAGAAGAGAGAGGGCCTGAAGAGCCCTCTTCCCAGCCAGACCTGAGATTGTCCTGTCACTAATGTTAGACCGAGGACCTCAGGCAGTCAGTGTCACCCACACCTGAAGCTGGAGTACTTGCAAGTCTATTCTTGTGAAATCCTCTTCAGACATTAAGCCCTGTTACTTTCGTCACTATCTTTGAGCAGGACAAGGAATGTCCCTGAGCTGAGGATTCTTTGCACAGCCTCCCTGACATGGAACGCATAGAGTTTCTGTGGATAAAACCCTGCATGTGAGCATGTGGAAGACTCTGCCTGTCACTGGGCTCCAGGACACCTCTGCCCAGACCCTGCCCACATGCATGGGTCAGGGGAGGAGAGAGCCAGCAAAAATGAGCATCAGTCAGCCTTGGAGGCAGTGCAGAGACAGCCCAGGCTTTCCACCCAGTGGTGGCCCGATTCCTGTCCATTGGCTCTGCAGATCACATGTGGCCAGTGGTTGCCGGTAGTTCTCTCTGAGTACTGAGTACTGAGTGCTGAGTACGCCCTGCAGCATTCCTTCTCTTGTGTTGAATGGATAAGGTAAACGTAAGGTAAACCACATAACCATATCTCATAAGATGCTCTGAGCTACCCATCTCCGTGCGTGGAGAAAGGCCTAGAGCTTTCTGTTTCATTCATTTCTTGATCCCAGCCTCCTACACTGCCTCTGTATTTTCTTGGGACCTGATCTCTTGTTGGATCTTCTCAAGCCTAGGCTTTTGCTGTCAGACTCAGATTCTTTATCCCGATACTCAAGCATTCTTCTGTGGTCATGGTTTCATACTCATATCCTGGATCTCTGCTCATTTTTGACTCTGGCCATGCCTTTTTATGATTTAGGCTGGCTCATTGAACCTCCTCCTTATCTTGATCAGCCTGGCTGGTACCACCTGCCTCACCTGACTCCTTTTCCAAGGGAAGGTTCCAGAGCATCACAGTCCAGCTCTTGAATTACAGATTCATTTCTCCCTGCTGCCTGGCTGAGGCTGAAGCTGCATTCGTCCTCTTACTAGTAGCTGAGTGCTCAGGGAGAACCACTGTCAGCCCATTTTAGCACAAGTCCAAAGGAAACATCACAAAAAGAGAAGCAAGTGATTGTGTCTGTGGCTGCCTGTTATTTATTTTCTTTGATATTTCTTGAAGAAACACAGAAATACTTTCTTTGCTTTATCTCATTTGGGTTACCTATAAGGTAACTCTACTTCCTATGGGTAGTAACCTAAATATAATTGGCAGACATTTTCCCCTCTACTTAACACCTCTTAACACCCCTTTGGACTAGTGTTCTATAGAAAACATTTTGGGAGAAATGGAGCTCACTCCATCTGTCTTTCCAGAGATCTTGTGATTGTAATTAAGGTTTAGATTTTTCTGTTAAAGAAATCAAGGTAACATCATCTGTAAATCACCAAATGTATATGGACCAACTAGTCATTGATGTCAGATGTGTTAAAATTTTCTTGGGCTCTTCATGATTACAAATTATCCTCCATGTAACTGTCCCAGTGATCTTTCTAAAAGTGAAAATTGAAGCTTTACAGGCTTACCATTGCCTGTGCAACAACATCTAAATTCTGAAGAGCAACATTCAAAGCTCATCATGAATGACTCCTACCTGCTTTTCCAGTCGTATCTCCCCTGGCTCCTGTGGACATCATGGACTCTGTCCAAACCACTTTCTTATGGTTACACACTATTCCATTCTTTCCTTTACCTCTGTGCCTTTGCAAATGCTGTTTTTCTCTGCTTGGAATTTCCATTTGTCCTTGTATTGTTCTCCAAGCCTCAGCTCAATGCTCCTCCTGTAAAAGCCTGGCCCCTGCTCCTGCCCCCTGCCTGCAGCTTGCCTCTATAGGCAGAGCTAAGAGCTTTGTCTCACCTCACATAATCATTTATCATATTCATATCTATTCCATTACTTACTCAATAATTGGATCATGCCTGGTTTTTCCACTTGACTGTGAGCAAATACTCTTGTCTTATTCATATTTTTTTGCTTTCAGTGTCTAGCACAGAGTAAAAAGGTAATATATGTTTGTTGAAAGAATGATGATTAAATTAAAGAACAATAAAAGTAGAGGCTGTTACCACTTGGTTACAGATTTGTAGCCAGTGTTAAATAGTACTGGAATGAAAGGAAAATGGGCTTAAAATTGCATGGTCACCAGTTGATTTCTTACCGGTAAGGAAAAACACTGAGCAAATGAAAAGCATTGCTGAACGATGTGACCCTTAGGGAATGGTGAAACTTATGTAGAGAAAGATGTCAGGGAGGCAGCTAGTGTTTCCTCACGAAGGACTTTAGTTTTTCACCCACATCAAATCTTCTCTAGCACCCACAGTTTCTTCTTCTTGCTTCCTCATGCTTTTCTGTAGGTTCAAAACCTCCATGTTAAACAAGAAAATCAAACAAAAACCATCTATTACGCTTGAAATTCTATCTTGAAGATCCGTGATAGACCCAATCAGAGTCATTGCACATGATGTATTTTGATTTCCTCAAGGCATTGACAGTGTAGCTCATGAAAGCCTTGCAGACAGGATGGGGAAAGGTGGACTAAGAGTTATCTGACAAGCAAGTTTAAAGAAAACTGGCTGTAGACTGGACTTAATCTGGAGGCAGGTCTTGGTGACAAGCCAAGAGACTCTCTTCCATTGCCTCACCTTCCTCCTGTCTCCTGGGCTCTATTCTAGCCACACTGGCCTCTTTTCAACTACCAGGATTTCTGGGCTCTCCTCCACCAGACCTTTCTCATAAGGCCATTGTCTCTGCCTGGAAGTTTCCTCACTTTTACCCTCACCTGGTTGATCCCACTCATCCCTCACCTCACACATGACTTTCTTCTCCCCAGCAAGATCAAATCCCTCTGTGGGGGTGCTTATGGTCCCACATACTTCTATTTGTAACTGTCATCATGAATGCAATTTCATTTATATGTGGGCTATCTTGCTTCTTCACTAGACCATAATGTAGTTTTGTGTTTTTTTCCATATCTGATGTTTTTCCCCACTGTATTCCCAGCTTCTATGCAGCTGTTGGCTTAGGTGAACAACTTTATGAATAAGAAAGTTAAGGTCCAAGTTAAGCAAATGCAAGCATGTGGATTTGCTTAACTTGCAAGTCTGTGGAAGTCTGCCTGGGATCCAAAGCTAACAGGAGCCAGCAAATAAACCAGGTGAGGGAATCAAGGCTCAGACCAAGAGAGTTTGCAATTACTTCTTTGGACTAAGGTCTCATTTGTTGGTGTTTCTTTAAAAGCTCCAGATTGGCCTTACCCTTCCTCATAGATAAGAGGATCAGTATGGTGCATTATGAAATTAAGATTCATAAAGAACACAAATGATCAGTGATCAGTCCGAGTTATCGAGCATCTGTTATTAGTCTTATGCTCTAACCTCTAGGGGGAGCTCAAGGCTTCCCCCTCCTCTCACAAAATGGAAGGGGTGGGGCTCTTAGTGAGAGGAATAATGCAATTATAAATGGAACTAGACTGAGCAATTGCTATTTTTATTCACCCCTTTCCAGTTTGCTCTCATGTTCTTTTCTTTTTCTTCCCTGCTCTGCTTATCATTAGATGTGCTTGTTTCAGTAAGTTCATAAACGTTCTACAAAGATCAGAGGTGCTCCTATTCAGGTTGCTGGAGTGGGAGACATTATACGGATTTGGGAGCCAATGCATAATTAGAAGTAAAGATCAAGCTTATGCCTGGTGCGTTCTTGGTGCCTTTATTCCTTAGGCTGTCATCACAGTGGGAAGCAGCTGGCAGAATGTATAGCTAACACATCCCTGAGCCAGACACTGTGATAGGCTCTGAAATTCCATAATGAGTTAGACACAGCTCCTGCCCACAAAGACTTAAAGTCTCACCATTCAGTAAACCACATGTCTGTGTTTAAGCTAAATAATCACTGGCAAAAATGGGAGATGGAGAAGTCCTGGTTCAATAACAGTAAGAAAACAACAAAACAAAACAAAACAAAAAAACCCAAGCAGTTATAATTTACCATAAACTCAAAAGGAAAATTTAGAATGATGTGGCAACTGAAAAAGGTTGTGTAATTTTAGACGCCATTAATAGACATATGCCATGTGGATCAAAGGAGTTAATAGTCCCATTGTAATTAGTGCTGGTCAGTCCACATCTGGAGTATTGTGTTTCCTTCTGGACACCACATTTGAAGAGGAACATGGATAAATTAGAGTGTGTCCAGAGAGGGCTGGCCAGGATGGTAAAGGGGCTGAAAACCCTTTCATACAGAGTTGATTGAAGGACCTGGGAATGTTTAGCCTGGGAAATAAAAGACTTAGATGGGAGACATAATAGCTATTTTCAAAGATTTGTCATATGGAAAAGAGCATGTGCCAATTCTATGTGTTGTTCCAGAGAACACTTCCTAGCGATAATACTTGGGTGAATGGGTATAAATGTTGGGGAAATATTTTTAGTTCAATATGAGGAGAAACTTTCTAACATCTAGGCTGTCCAACAGTGGAATGAGAATCCTCTTGTCTTAGCACTTGACTTTCTTATCTCCTTTTCTGCCTCTCCTTCTCAAGGTCAGAACTGGTTTATAGGTTCCTGTTTCTTCTCTAAGAGTCTCAAATCTCTGATCCTTTTTGGTCATTCTAATGGAATGGAGTCCAAGAATTCGCTTCTATATGAGTGAAACTAGCTTTTGACAACTGAGTATGTTAAGTGCTCTACAGAGATGACAATGCTTATTGCAAAGGCGTGAGGTAGATAAAATTATCAATTATATATAATTGTCTATTTTAAAAGCAGAGAAATAGCTTAAACAATGTGCTCAAAGCCAAATACCTAATGCTACAGACTGAATGGTATGCCCACAGGGCTACCCTGGAGGTTCAGTCAGCAAAGAATCTGCCTGCAATGCAGGAAACCTGGGTTCAATCCCTGGGTTGGGAAGATCCCCGGAGAAGGAAATGGCAACCAACTCCAGTGTTCTTGCCTGGGGAATTCCACGGACAGAAGAGCCTGGTGGGCTACAATCCATGGGGTCCAAAGAGTAGGATATGACTTAGCAACCAAACCACTGCCAACAACAATCAAAATTTAGATGTTCGAGCCCTAACCCGCAATGTGACTGTATTCAGAAATGGGGTCTTCAAGGAAGCAATTAAAATTAAATGAGGTCATAAGGGTGGGGCCCTTACCCAACAGGATTAGTGTCCTTATGAGAGCTCTTCCTCACTGTCTTTCTGTCTTTCCCACCATGTGAGGACACAGTGAGAAGGCAATCATCTATAAGCCAGTAAGAGAGCCCTTGGCTGGAACTTTGATCTTGGACTTCCTGGCCTACAGAACTGTGAGAAAATACATTTCTGTTGTTAAAGTCCATTTATGGTTATTTTGTTATAGCAGCCTGAATTGGCTAATACAGCCAGTCAGTGGGAAAACCAGGATTTGAACCAGGAATTCTACTTCCATAGCCTACTCTAACCACCCTGCTATGCTTGCCTCTTCCCTACCAAAATATAAATTCTTAAAAATAAATAAATAAAAGAATTTTGGTGGATTAGGAGTTTGGACCAATGTGGACTATTGGAGCAGGGTTATTGTTGTTGTGTGGTTTTTTATGGTTAATAAGGGGCAAAGATAAGCATGTAGCTTGTATGGGTGTGTCAAGAGCAGAGATGTTCAGTGTGTTCCCCTGGACTTATCATTATTTGCCGCTTGAGCTGTGCACAGTGTCTTTGTTAAAAGAAAGCAGTACTTAGATCCACTCCATCACCCAGATGGTCTGCACATGTCACCAGGCTGAGAGCCCTCTTCATTCAGTGGCACAGTCAGGACTCTGATTTAAACATTGCCCTTCTTTTTTTGACACTCTCCCCTCATTCCACTGGGATCTGGGTATCCCATTTTCATTGCATATTTATTGCTTTACATAGGACAAAGCCTTTTATAATGAATAAGAAAATGGAAAAGCCTTTTTTCCTCCTAAAAGCCTCTATGACTCACCCAATACACACAAACCACAACCCAATAAAGCCATGATTAAAGTCTATGTAGAATAAATCTCTGAATGAGTAGAGTTTCAAATTCTGTTCCCACAAGTCATCCAAACCCTTTGATGTATGTTGGGCCCTCTTGCTCATAGAACTCTGCCCCTATCATCACTTTCTCCAGCCATGAATCTTAAGCCTGTGTGATTTCTCAGTGGATGAGAGTCTTGTTTAACAGGAGGCACATAGGGAGGGCTTCCCGGAACACATGCTGAAAAATCAGGAAAATGCCCCAAGTGAAAGGTAAATCCAGAAGAAAAGAATAAGCAGCAAACAGATAGCTTTCCCAGCTGTAATCCTTGTCTGTACTGAATCCAGAGGCTGCCAGGATAAGTGAGCAAGACTGATTTAGAGGAAATATTGCCCACATTTTCATCTTCTGGCTCTTGTTCTGTGTAGAAAAAAAAATTTTTTTTTAAACCCAACAGCAATAACCACAGCTCAAACAATCTCTGAAACAAAATATTTTCCAGATAAATTTATATTTATTGCCTAGAGCTACAAATCTCTGGCACTGAATGATGCCAGCCAAAGAACTTCATTGAGTTATATAAGTATATGATTTCTGATATATGAATACAAAATTCATTTGGTTTTATTGCTTCCATCAAATATTAATTCAGAGAGAACTAGGTGGCCATCTGTTCTGATAAACTTTAAGTAGCTTGAAATCTTCACAATTGCTTCCAGCAAAGTGTCTCTTAGGACAACTAAAAGCCACACTCTTTTGTGTGTGTCCACGATATTTTGCTCAGAATAGTGATATTTTTACTTAATGGATAGAAGAGAGATTATAATGGCAGCAGTAACTGTTGTAGACACAGAAGGGACCTGACTAAATAGAGAAGAAATTGAACTGGTTGTTATTTTTAAATGACATTCTTCAAATATAACAAACTATAAATAAACTGTATATCACCCTTTAAGGATGAGAGCCAGAGGTGGAAACTCTACATATGGCTACCAAGGGATCTAGTTTGAGATTTTCAAGTGCTTCAATGACTCCTGATGTGGTTTGGCTATGAAATTCATCTACTTGAAGCTGATGGGTGACAAACTCTGATATGGAAAAAGGCTACTTGTTTTACACATTTAATTGTGACTTTTTTTTTTTTACAGCTGTTGCCAATAGTTATATCAAGTGTTATGTAAACTGTCCTCAGTGCAGTAAAAAACAACCCCTCTGGGAAGTTTTAGGACAGTTCACAGTGTCTAAGGCTGATGAAAATGATTTTTCATCCCTCTGTTATCAAGACAAGGAAACTACAGGTCAGAGAGGAGAGGAAGCTATGGTGTTTGCTTGTCACTAACTTTTTTACAACTAGGATGAGCCTGGTGTTGTGTGGCTGGTGCCTTTCTTTCTGTCTGTCTCAATACCAAATATGCCTTCGAGGTCTGACACTTGCAGCCCTGCCTCTGCCCCGGGTTTCTCTTTGCAATAAGTTTCTGCCTCCTCAAGACTTGGTTGTAGCTCCCATTGCATTCTTCCCAGCATGATGTAAATTGGGTCTGCCCTTTCTGACTTCTCCCTTCTCAAGGGAAGATAGCAGCACTGACCTTGTGGGACAGCAACTCAGGAGCATAAGGCAGAGGTTGAATTCCCAGGGACTGGAGCAGAACCAGCACTGTTGTACCCAAAGCCAGTTTGGACTCTGAGAACTAAAGATGTGTCTGGTGAGAGTTCCCAAGGGGGAGCTGAGGTCTAGACCAAGGGGAGGCCATGTGTGGTCTATGACCTTGCTACTCAAGCATGTGGTCCCCAGAGTAGCCTTATGGACAACATCTAGGGACTTGTTAGAAATTCAGGATCTCAGCCTCCTACCCACTACATGTTGCATCAGATCCCCAGGTGACTCAGGTGAACATCACAGTTTGAAAAACACTTCCCTGAAAAGCTCAGGTCAGGATCAGGGTCAGGGGCACAAGGTCAAGGGTTTAGAACTCAGTGAGGATGAGATACGAGTGAGAGGAAGTCAGGAACAAGCAAGTGGAGGCCAAGGTGAGGGGGCAGGGTGATTGCTGCCAATACCAGGGGGTATTTGATGTGCTATGGGTGTGTGGCTGTTGATATATTTGGACAAAAAGTTGAAAGAAAGATCAAAATTCTGTGTCTAGCCTACAATGCAGACATAGAGTCCTGGAGGCCAAGGAGCCTCATTTATCTTCTGCCTGCTTAGGGCCCAGCCTGGCACCTGCTTTTCATTGTTGTGCAGTTGGTCTCTGCTCATCCGATTAAGTCCCCTCAGCCTCTCCTGGCAGTTAGACAGCTGTTGCTGCTGCTGCTAAGTCGCTTCAGTCGTGTCCAACTCTGTGCAACCCCATAGATGACCTCCCACCAGGCTCCCCCGTCCCTGGGATTCTCCAGGCAAGAACACTGGAATGGGTTGCCATTTCCTTCTCCAGTGCATGAAACCAAAAAGTGAAAGTGAAGTCGCTGAGTCGTGTCCAACTCTTCCAGACCCCATGGACTGCAGCCGACCAGCCTCCTCCATCCATGGGATTTTCCAGGCAAGAGTACTGGAGTGGGGTGCCATTGCCTTCTCTGAGTTATACATCATGGGTGATTAAATGGAGAGTTACCACAGAGATTGGAGATACAGAGATTCTGTTTCTCTGTCAGGAGTTTTCTGATAAGATTAAAACATTTTGGTATATTTTGTAGCAAAAATCACGCTGATAAATCAGAAAGGAAGCAGCATCATATCGCTTGAGAGTCCAGGCAGTGTCCAGAAGACCCAGGCTCCCACTGGGGTGTTGACTCATCAGTGTGCCATTTCTGCAAAGAGGAGAATGGGGCTGCTGGTTCTTGCTATTATTGTTGAAAAGTTCCTGCCTAGATGCCAAATCTGGAGCCTCATTGCATACCTGTGAATTGTTATTGCCAGCCTCTGTAGAGCCTTTAGAATGAGCTCGGCTTGCAGCAGCCTTCTCCTGGCAAGAGTTAACGCTAAGGTGCAGCTTAAGGAATGTGAAGGCTGGAAAGCCAGCTTGGGGGATTGCTATTGCAATCAGAAGACGGCCCAAGTCCGAGTTCCAAAGTCCTTTGAAGGGATGCCAGCTCGGACACATGTTTCCAATTATCATATGCAATCTCGAGACAGTGGGCAAGTTGCACTTTCATTATTCCTTTCAAAGTGAAAGGAATGGTGAGGGCGAGATAAAGGGGGAGAGGCCGCCAGGCCAGAGACTGCGCCTAGCTGTGGCTCGCAGTGTCAGCCAGGGCGTTGAAGCTGGCCTCCCACCCACGTCCATCCCTGGAGCCAGGGCAGCACAGTGCCCACTCTGAGGGCCCCTCTTCTTCCTATTTACTTTGAGCGTCAAGGAAACCAGCTGATAAGGCTGGAGGAAGTCCCATTCAGAAGCTATTTGACTAGCCCATTGGCATTTGATTGAATACAAAGATTGAGTGGACAGTATGCGAGGAACTTGCATTCACCAGTAGGATTTCACACTGTTATTATCTGAGTTTTCTCATGGTCTGTGTTTACAGGTGAAGCTGGTTCCTTTGCCAGTTTGCACCAGGTTGGCCAATAAGTTCGAGTTTTTCTGTAAGATGAGATGGAAAACCCAAAAGAATTTATTGGCTTACCCAATCATTCAGACCGAGGTGAGAGCACAGGGGCAGCTGTTCCCTCTGTGTCATCAAGAGCTGGGCAACCTCATATCTGGGTTTTACCTTGTTTGTAAATCTGGAAGAAGTCCCAGCACAGACAATAATTTCACTCAACTTCTTTTTCTAAACACACTTCAGAAGCTGTTTCCTTCAGGAAGTCTTCCTGGGTTTACTATTTCCACCTAATTGCCTCTTATCACTGTGGCCATCATTCAGAATCTTATCACTGTGGCATCACTGCAGTGATTTGTCTGTTGTTCTGTGATTTTAAGTCAGTGTGTGGGTGCGTATAAGCGTAGAATGTACACTTCCTGGCTGCTTCATAGCTCGCAAGGACTCTCTTTGTGAGTGTATCTGTGTGTGCTCCTTCGCGTCTGACGCTTTGCAGCCCCATGGACTGTTGCCCATCAGGCTCCTTTGTCCATGGAATTTTCCAGGCAAGAATATTGGAGCAAGTTGCCATTTCCTACTCCTGGGGATCTTCCCAACCCAGGGATCAAACCCTGGACTCTTACATCTCCTGCATTGGTAGATGGATTCTTTACCACTAGCGCTATATGGGAAGCCCCCCATGTATATGAATATTGTGTCATTAAGTGGGCATTTAGGAATATATAGATGTGTATATCTTTACATATGGTTTATACATAATAATTTACTATGTGCCAAGCACTGGACAAAGTGCTTTTTAACTCAACAAAGTAGGTGCTATTGTCATCATCCATATTTTCCATATAAGAAAACTGAAGTGCAGAGAATAAAGGTAACTTGTCTGATATCACTCAGCCCAGCTAGTGGTGAGGCCAGGGTTTGACTGTGGTGGTCTGATCGTGCTCTTCATTAGACACCAACCTCGGAAAGCTGCTCGGATGTTTCCCAGGCAGTGGCTTCTGGAATGACCTTCAGTTCAGACCATTAACCCATTTCCTGCTGATACAGTGCAGACAGAGAGGGTGGAGATGGTGGTGGTGATGATGGTGTTGGAGAAAAAGATGGGCATTAACTTCTGTCTTAATTATCTTAAGACACTGGTGGAGTGCCTGCCACATGCAGGGTTGGGCCAGGTGCTGAGGGGACACAGATGGAGCACTTCCTTCATTTTAAGAAATAGCCCTGGGTTGGAGGGATTCTCCTCAGGAGACTGCTGCAGGAGGACCTTCCCAACTTCATCTTGGACCCAACGTCTCTGAGTCATTTCCACAAACCCAGGTGAACTTTGAGAAGGCCAGAGCTTTCCAGTTGCAGACCCAAGTGAATTGGAATAAAACAGAGCCCACGTGCTTGACACGTGGAAACTCTCAAAGCCAGTGGTTTATAAACTTGCCAAGGGATGGGGAAGTAAACACATCCCAGATAGCCAGGGAGCAGTTCTCTGGCAGGGATGCATAAAACAGAAAGCACAGCCATCCGTGTTCTCCTTAAGGTGGTCTTGGTTTTAGAGCCCGTAGACTTGTTCGGAGCTGATTGACATGAACTACTAAATGCTGTGCTCATATAGAACAAGCTCTTAGTAAATGCTGATGATCACTATCAGCATTGCTTGTCATGAAAGGGGCCTGTGATACATCCTGCAGAGCTGTCCGTTCATGAACCTCCTTTGCCTTGTTGAAAGCTGTCCACTCCATTCTAACAAACTTTTAGACTTTCTCTACCAATTCTACTTTTCAACACTAAAATTTATTATACACTAGGCACACACACGCACACACACAGATATACACACACATGCTCAGTTGTGTCCAATTCTTTGCAACCATATGGACAGTAGCCCGACAGGCTCCTCTGTCCGTGGGATTTTTCCGGCAAGAATACTGGAGTGGGTTGCCATTTCCTCCTCCATGGGATCTTCCAGACCCAGGGATCTAACGCATGTGTCCTGCATTGCAGGTAGATTCTTAACCGCTGAGCCACCAGAGAAGTATTGTTATGGCCATTTCACAGATGAAAAGTTGAAACTTAGAGAAGTGAAACAACCTGCCTGCAGTCACATAGCCTATGCAGAAGTAACTTGCTTGTCTGATTCCAAAGCCCGTGCTCTTAACCATGACACTAGAATCTCTAGAATCTAGGTGGCCTTCCTGAGCCCAGATTCAAGAAGAATCTGAGCTGAAGAACTGCTGTTTTTGCTCTTGCCCTTTGGGGCCTGGCTGTGCCGCACCTGTATTCCACGATGTCCACTAGCCAGATTCCCTTTACCCAATCTATGTATCTGGCAGCAAACAGATATCTACTGAGGACCAGCATTATTGTCACTCTCCTACAATTAACACAGAAGTTACTAAGTTTAGAACAAATTACTTTGCCTTGCACTTGTATAGAACATGACTGTTTACTTTCAAATACTTGGTTTGGCTTCACTCTCACAACTCTGGGATATAGGAATGATTATTTTCATTTCACAGCTGCAGGAACTGAGGTCAAAGAGGAGCTTGCCAAAGTTGAACAGATAGGAATGGGGGAGCTGGGCCTAAAAGCTAGCTCTGCTGACACCAAGCCCAGTGTTCCAACCATCATGCTGCTGCTTCCTCAGCACCAGGGCACTGGGGCTCCCATAGTTCCAGTCAGGCTTGTGAAAGAAAGACTGTGCCGGTAGCAGGAGCTCCGCCCATGGCAAAGGTCATGAGGAAGGAGGCTCGGCATACGTAAAGGTGGGATCGAGCCTCAGGAGTCCCCCTGGAAATTCTCGAGCATCTACCCCCAAAACCAGAGTTCTGCCTACTTTCTGCTTTGTGCTCTCACCTACACCTCTGACTTTACGGGGGGCTGTCCCCCACTACCTCTCTCTAAAAAAAACGAGTTAACTTACAGCTCCAGTTAATAAAGTTCCTGGGTGTGACAGTGTTTCAACCTTCAAACTCCTTTGGAAGCCCTCTAGCCTGCCTGAATAGGTTTTTCCGGCCACATGTGATTGTTCAGAGCCTCCCAACTGTGAGAGGCATGAGATGTTCTAAACTGTCTAAATACAGAGTCCTTTGAGCAGTTAAAAGGTTGATTAGAAATTGTATTGGTGAAGGGTTTTTCACTTGTTGGGCCAATGTTTGCTGCTAAGTCTCCATATCCCTTACCTGCTGTGTCCCTGGCAGTGTATTGATTAATATAATTGGTGTAAGTAGTAGCTTTAATGTTTGTAACCTTGGACCCTTGAGTTAATTCTTTTTTGTTGCAGCCCAACACACCTTTGCCCTGTAGGAATGCAACTTTAATGCTTTTGGAGGGTGGCACCTGAAAAATCACCTTTAGAGAAAAATAAGTTTTCTGAAGAAAGGGTCTTAAAATGTTAACAGGCCTCTGGGCCAGAAGATGATGCAAATCACCAAAACTTTTGCATATGATAAGTTTGCAGGAAGAAAGCCTGGCTTGCTGCATGACTCTACCCCTTCCCCCATTATCCTCTATGCATAACTTAAGGTATAAAAACTACTTTGAAAAATAAAGTGCGGGCCTTGTTCACCGAAACTTGGTCTCCCCATGTCATTCTTTCTCTCACCTTCTGGCTGAATTATTCAGCCTCTTTTCTCCACTGAATTTCCTCACTGAGCTATCCTTATTTCAGCCTCTTTTCTCCACTGAATTTCCTCACTGAGCTATCCTCATTCTATTACTCTTTATATCTTTGATGAATATTTAAATAAATAGGTCGCCAATGCCATCTCTCCTTCGAATACCCTGGATCAGCTGCGGCTGGACCCCAGCAAATGGCACCTGGACAGGCTTTTCGAAGGTAGGTCCCTCAGAGCAATTAGGGTCATCAGCCCTATTGCCCCCACCTCGGAACAATCTGGGTCATCAGCCCTGTTGTTCCCCCCTCAGAGCATTTAGGATCATCAGCCCTATTGCTCCCCCCTCGGAACAATTAGGGTCATCAGCCCTATTGTTCCCCCTGTGTTGAGTTTTTGGGATGGCTAGGACCCCACTCAGCGTGCCGCAGACCCCCCTATAGGATAGACAGGGCGAGAGGAGTGGGAAGTATTGAAAGTGTTAAAGGGTTAGAGAGAAAACCCGGTTTCTAGAGTTAAAAGGTTGAAGGAAAACCTGATCTTTGAAAACTAAAACTATATCTTCTACCATACTTAATTTTCTGACATGGGTAACACTGAATCAAATGAAAGACAGCTCTTTATAGGAGTAATTTTGCAGTTATTAAGTAAGAGAGGAATCAAAGTTAAAAAATCTACCATTCAGTCATTTTTTTCATTTGTACAAGAATAGTGTCTTTGGTTTCCAGAAGAGGGTACTGTTAATTTAGAAACTTGGGTGAAGGTAAAAAAGCAACTAAAAACTTATCCTATAAGTATGATTAAAAATGTTCTGGACCCCCGTCATGAGGCTGTTGCATAGCCTATGGGAGAGGCTATAGCGGTGGATGGTAGTGGGTCTCCACCTTCTGCGCAGATCATATTTTCTGCCATTGACGAAGAAAAGAAGGGAGACTGTGCTCTACCTCCGGAGGAAGGAGAGGGCTTACAGGACGCAGTGGCCGGGCACCCTGGTGAGCCCCCTCCCCCTCTACACAAACCTTTAAAAATTTATCCAACAATTTCTGATTTAAGGCGACTACCCCACCTCCGCTTGCACATCCCAGGGCCTAGGAATCCCCCAGTTTACATCCAAAGCCTCCCAGAGCATTGCCTAAGGCTGAAAAAGATTTTAAAAAAAATTCTTTTAAACAAAGGGGCTTTTAAAGAATACAAAATATACAGAGCCCGCTCCTTGCAGAAAAACCCCTCAGGGGGGCCTCACCCAAGCCAAAAAAAAAAAAAGAGAAAAATAAAAAGAAAAAAGGAAAGAAAAATAATCGTAATAGAAAAAGATTCTACAAATAAAAAGTGTTTCTCTTATGACCAAGCAGAACGGTAAGGGGATTTAGCAACAGTATTAACCCCTGACGTGCTGGTTGCTCCGATTCCAATGGGAGTGGCTGGCCCCCCACCTCAGGGCATTGTAGGACTTGTGCTAGGGCGTAGCTCGCTTTCTTTTCAAGAAATTTCGGTGGTGTATGATGTAGTAGATTCTGATTATATTGGAGAAATCAAAGTTTTGATCTCGCCGCCTACCAAAACTGTGCAAATTAATAAAGGTCAAAGAATAACACAGTTTTTGCTTTTACCTTATCAGACAGGAAAAAACTTGACTTCTCAAGCTAAGAGCCACAGAGCGTTTAGATCTAGTGATCTAGCCTTTTGGGTACAGGACATTACAGCTTCTAGACCTTTAAATTTTTTTTTTAATTCAAGGAAATAAAATGTCAGGGCCATTAGACACAGGAACAGATGTCTCTTAACATTTCCGGGAAAGACTGACCCAGCTCCTGGCCAACACATACTCCTGAAAATGAGTTGGTGGGATTAGAGAAAGTGGTATGCGGGGTGGGAATGCTGTAGAGAAAAAGGTGAGGGAGAGTTTAAAACCTTGAAGAATAGTGAGTTCCCCATTGCTGGAAGTATTCAAGCAAAGATTAGATGGTTGCTTGTCATCTAAAAAGCTGTAGACCAGATTTCGGTTACAAAACGATAACTGGAGAAGCTTATCAAGATGTTGTGCAACACCTCTTTACTTGCTTCTCATATTTAGGTCTGCCAAAAGTTTTGAAAACTGATGATGCCGCTTTGAAGCTGCGGAGAGATTGTTTACTAACTCTAAATGATTTCCAAAAATTATTAGGGGACATTAATTGGATACGCCCACGTTTAAAACTGACTACTGCAGATTTAAAGCTTTTTTTGATTGCTTAAAAAGCGACCCTAATTCCAGTTCTAAGAGAAAGTTAACTAATGAGACAGAGTCGGCTCTTGTTAAAGTAGATGAAACTTTAAATGATCAGTTAATTAGGATTAATATTACCAACAGATGAGATTAAATTATTCTTGCCATAAAACATACACCTACAGGGTGCTTGTGACAAAAAGGCCCATTGGTTCCATCTACCAGTGGCCCCAAGAAAAATAGTTTTATCTTATCCCAGC
>NW_011495072.1:5315261-5316321 GCF_000754665.1 Bison bison bison | reverse complement strand
CCTCCGGGCCAGAAGATGATGCAAATCACCTAAACTTTTGCATATGATAAGTTTTCAGGAAGAAAGCCTGGCTTACTGCATGACTCTACCCCTTCCCCCATTATCCTATATGCATAACTTAAGGTATAAAAACTACTTTGGAAAATAAAGTGCGGGCCTTGTTCACCGAAACTTGGTCTCCCCATGTCGTTCTTTCTCTCACCTTCTGGCTGAATTTTTCAGCCTCTTTTCTCCACTGAATTTCCTCACTGAGCTATCCTCATTCTATTACTCTTTATATCTTTGATGAATATTTAAATAAATAGGTCGCCGATGCCGTCTCTCCTTCGAATACCCTGGATCAGCTGGGGCTGAACCCCGGCAAGTGGCGCCTGGACAGGCTTTTCGAAGGTAGGTCCCTCAGAGCAATTAGGGTCATCAGCCCTATTGCCCCCCCCCCCAACCCGGAACAATTTGGGTCATCAGCCCTGTTGTTCCCCCACAGAGCAATTAGGGTCATCAGCCCTATTGCCCCCACCTCGGAACAATGTGGGTCATCAGCCCTGTTGTTCCCCCTCGGAGCAGCTAGGGTCATCAGCCCTGCTGCTCCCCCCTCAGAGCATTTAGGGTCATCAGCCCTATTGCTCCCCCTCAGAACAATTAGGGTCATCAGCCCTATTGTTCCCCCTGTGTTGAGTTTTTGGGATGGCTAGGATCCCACTCAGCGTGCCGCAGACCCCCCTGTAGGATAGACAGGGTGAGAGGAGTGGGAAGTATTGAAAGTGTTAAAGGGTTAGAGAGAAAACCCTGTTTCTAGAGTTAAGAGGTTGAAGGAAAACCTGATCTTTGGAAACTAAAACTATATCTTCTACTATACTTAATTTTCTGACATGGGTAACACTGAATCAAATGAAAGACAGCTCTTTATAGGAGTAATTTTGCAGTTATTAAGTAAGAGAGGAATCAAAGTTAAAAAATCTACCATTCAGTCATTTTTTTCATTTGTACAAGAATAGTGTCTTTGGTTTCCAGAAGAGGGTACTGTTAATTTAGAAACTTGGGTGAAGGTAAAAAAGCAACT
>NW_011495072.1:5312934-5314710 GCF_000754665.1 Bison bison bison | reverse complement strand
TCTTAGTTATCAATAGATGGTACAATTAACAATACTTTATATATTGTTATAAATACATAATATAAATATATTTGCCTAATTACAGTTTGCCTAATTAGGTATGGGTATAAATAAAATATAATAAAGGTATATCTAATTCTGTTTATAGATCTATACTTAATTTGTATATAAATTAATATGTATACTATATATGCATATTATATATATACTGTATAATTAAATATATATTGCAGTAATATAATGTGTGTGTGGCTGATACTTATTGGTATGGATTGATGTGCTGTGATGATATATGTTCTACATACTGTATAATTATATTATATATGAGTGACATGTATTATTACAGTACATTGGTTTGTGTTGGTTGGTATCAGCTGTGTACGTGCTGTATTGCTGTAATATATATTAATTAATGTATTAATTATACAGATTGATTCAAGTATATTGATTATGTCAATAAGTTTATACTTGTTGCCATATATAAATACATTTATAAACACATTTTGCATTTAGGTATATCTGTATACCAAAATGAGATAAGGAGGTTATCCATTTATTATTTAAATTTATACAGAGACCTAAACTAAACATTAGACCTAAATTAACATATCTCTAAATTTATGTTGTTAAAATGTACATTTTAAAAATTAAAAATATTAAATTGACAACTGCTTGACAATTCCTTTGCCATAAAACCCCCATAGGTGTAATTGGGGTGGCCAGACAAAAAATTGGTTTTATGGCAAAACGGCCCCCTAGAGTGGGTCCATCTTCCCACTCAAACTAAAAAAGTAGCAGCTTCTTATCCAGGATTGATAGCTACTTTGATATTAAAGGGAAAAAGTGGAGCATTGAATTACTTGGTAAAGAGCCATCAGAAATTGTAATTCCATATAATAAGGAACAACTTGATGCTCTTTTAATGTTTGATGAGGATTGGCAGATTGCTATAGGAAACTATTTTGATCAAATTTTTGCATCATTTACCTTCACATGTTTTGCTGAATTTTATATCCAGACATCCAGTCATTTTTCCTGTCAGATGTAAACAGTCTCCTATTCCAAATGCTCAGATAGCCTTTACTGACAGGTTGGCAAATGGTAAAGCCTCCATAGTTACTAAAAATCACCAAAAGGTTTTAGAAACACAGGAAACTTCAGCTCAAAGAGCTGAAATAACAGCAGTCATAGAGGCTTTTGATGTGTTTGCAGATGAAGAATTTAACCTTTATTCTGATTCTCAATATGTAGTCAAGCTGTTTCCACACATTGAAACTGCCTGGTTTTGCCTGAAAATAAGACTACCGTATTTTATTTGTTAAGTAAATTACAGCAACATATTTGGAAAAGAAATAAAATATGTTTCACTGGACACATTCGGGCTTATTCCGGATTGCCCGGCCCTTTAAATGCCTTTAATGATTTGGCTGACTTGTTAACCAGGAACACAGTGGCTACTGTGATTGAGGAGGCCAGAGCCTCTCACTCGCTTCATCATCAATATGCTACTGCCTTAAGATATCAATTCCATATCAATTCCATTCTCCACAGAGTTAAAAGGTTGAAGGAAAACCTGATCTTTGAAAACTAAAACTATATCTTCTACTATACTTAATTTTCTGACATGGGTAACACTGAATCAAATGAAAGACAGCTCTTTATAGGAGTAATTTTGCAGTTATTAAGTAAGAGAGGAATCAAAGTTAAAAAATCTACCATTCAGTCATTTTTTTCATTTGTACAAGAATAGTGTCTTTGGTTTCCAGAAGAGGGTAC
>NW_011495072.1:5310867-5312408 GCF_000754665.1 Bison bison bison | reverse complement strand
GAATTTTGTATAAAGTTTCAAATCAAACATAATACAGGCATCCCTTATAACCCACAGGGATAAGCCATTGTGGAAAGAGCACATCAAATATTAAAAATACAAATTCAAAAATTAAAAGAAGGGGAGTTTAAGTATAGTTCTCCCCATCGAATCTTGCAACACGCACTTTTCGTAATAAATATTTTAAATATTGATTCAGCCGGAACTACTGCAATGGTTCGCCATTGGTGCCCAGAGCAACTGAATGCAAAACCATTAGTCAAATGGAAGGACCTCCTCTCAGGACAATGGAAGGGTCCTGACCCATTATTAACTAGCAGTCGAGGATGTGCTTGTATTTTTCCATAGGATGCAGATTCTCCAATTTAGATCCGGGACAGGCTGATTTGCCGTGTTGCAGTCCCCCAGACATCCGGTTCCCCCATTGCTTCAATCACAAAAGGAGCGCGTCACAAGGGGAGGCAAGATAAACATCGAGATCCCGGCTAGACCGACGGGGCTGCTGCAGCGCGAACTCCAACCAGAAAATAATTCTACTTATTCTGTTTTGGCTTGTCTACCCTCTCCTTATGTTTTTCTCTTTACCAACGATTCTGGAAAACTTAATGTACATATGACTTTCACTGGTGGACCCAATGTAGTGACTAGTGAACAATGCATGCTCTCATCTTGTTTAAACCCTCAATATAATGTTAGCTCCTTTGTAGTGTTACAACGTCCACCTTATCTTATGATGTAACCACTTGTTGATATGATAATTATTGGTCTTGCTGTACTACAACAACTACAAGATTTAATGCAACAACGGCGATTTGTGGGCTTACTTATTTTAGGAATATCAGCTTTAATAGCAGCAATTACTTCTGTTACTGTGGCAGCAATATCATTGACTCAACAAGTGCATACTGCCCAATATGTTGATACCATGTCTAAAAATGTTTCTCTAACTCTAGCAACACAGGAAACTATAGACAGAAAGTTGGAGATGAGGGTAGATGCCTTGGAAGAGGCAATAATGCATATTGGGACTGAGTTACAGGCTTTAAAAGTGAAAATGGCTCTGTCTTGCCACGCTGATTACCGGTGGATATGTGTGACATCTTTAAAGGTAAATGAGACAGATTATGAATGGGAAAAATAAAAAATCATATCTCAGGTGTTTGGAACAGCTCTGACATTGGCCTGGACTTAGGGAAACTTCATAATCAAATACAGACCCTGGAACTCTCGACTGGATTTTACCACCGCTGGAGCAGCTAATGACTTTTTTCACACTTTCTCTAACTTCATTTCAGGAAAAAACATTCTGTCTAATCTGTTGGTGCTTTAATTTTGCTTCTCATAATCATTCTTCCTTGTATTGTCAGGATTCTTCGGCAGAACACTCAGAAGCTCGCACCTGAGCTGAATCTGGCTGTTTTAAGAAATAAAAAAGGGGGAGATGCCGGGAGCAGGAGCTCCGCCCATGGCAAAGGTCATGAGGAAGGAGGCTCGGCATACGCAAAGGCGGGATCGAGCCTCAGGAGTCCCCCTGGAAACTT
>NW_011495072.1:5296351-5310705 GCF_000754665.1 Bison bison bison | reverse complement strand
CTGTCTAAACACAGATTCCTTTGAGCAGTTAAAAGATTGATTAGAAATTGTATTGGTGAAGGGTTTTTCCCTTGTTGGGCCAATGTTTGCTGCTAAGTTTCCATGTCCCTTACCTGCTGCGTCCCTGGCAGTGTATTGATTAATATAATTGGTGTAGGTAGTAGCTTTAATGTTTGTAACCTTGGACCCTTGAGTTAATTCTTTTTCTTGTTGTAGCCCACCACACCTTTGCCCTATAGGAATGCAACTTTCATGCTTTTGCAGGGTGGCACCTGACTAATCACCTTTAGAGAAAAATAAGTTTTCTGAAGAAAGGGTCTTAAGATGTTAAGAGGCCTCCGGGCCAGAAGATGATGCAAATCACCTAAACTTTTGCATATGATAAGTTTTCAGGAAGAAAGCCTGGCTTACTGCATGACTCTACCCCTTCCCCCATTATCCTCTATGCATAACTTAAGGTATAAAAACTACTTTGGAAAATAAAGTGGGGCCTTGTTCACCGAAACTTGGTCTCCCCGTGTCGTTCTTTCTCTCACCTTCTGGCTGAATTTTTCAGCCTCTTTTCTCCGCTGAATTTCCTCACTGAGCTATCCTCATTCTATTACTCTTTATATCTTTGATGAATATTTAAATAAATAGGTCGCCGATGCCATCTCTCCTTCGAATACCCTGGATCAGCTGGGGCTGGACCCCGGCAAGACTGAGCTTACCACTGAGGGGGATCCTGTGGTCTCGATCGCCCACGCTTCTGCTCAGGTCTGCTCAACAGCTGTGTCCCCATTGTAAGTTTTCTGTTAGGAGGGAACGCAGGTCCAGGGGAGGCTGGTGCTGTGCTTGAGGGAGAGGGAAGTCACGGGGACAGACTTGAAATGTAAACTAGAATCCACATGTCAAAATGTGGCTCTTGTCCCCCAGAACTGGGAATCTTGCCTCAAGCCGAGGGGAGCACGAGCCTCAGCAGGAGGGCTGGGCCATGTCAGCCTGTGGACAAGCCACGGTCTGCACTCATTTGGGGGCAGGCGTGCTGGAGGGAAGAGGGATCTGGGCTTTTGTGGACCCCAGTTAAGAAGACCTCAGTGAGGCAAGTAAAGTGGAAGTTTGCGGAATTTGCAGGTGTGCTTGGGCAGGATATAATGGGCAGTTTTGAACTGTTTTTTCAACATATTCAAGTGTCTGGGGCTCTGGTGACCAAGCAAGCCCCTGGGGGGCAGCTTCTGGTCTGGAAGCCAGAGCTCCCTGCTGTGTGGCTCTTCAGGGGTGGATACAAACTATAGAAGCCACCAGGCTCTGGGTTGCTTTTGGACCTTTCTGAGTCTTTTCAGCCAAACTCACATCCCCTCTCATTGTGTGAAAAGTTTGGCTCCCACGCTGGGACTCCAGAACTCAGCCTAGAGCAAATGTTGCCTTTGGGGGAGGCCGTACTGTTAGTGGAGAGGGGGCGCCTTCTCGTACCCAGCTGCCAGCCTTGGTTTCCTCAGCAGTTGGACACTGCCTTCCCTCCATGCAGGCAGTGGGGTCCCAGTCACCCCCAGGGTCCTACAGGGCTGGTGGTGGCTCTCCAGACTCTCCACAAGGTGCAGCTGCTCACAAACATAGACTTGCTTCCCTTTGGATGCTTCCTGAATGCCCCCCTCTCTCCCCACATTCAGGACCCAAGAGGCCTGTCTGGCCCTCAGAGGAAGGGCTCCCCCCAGAACTGTTTGTAGGAAGGGCCGGGAAGGCCAAGGCCACTGGCTTTGGAGCCCAGGAGAAAGCCACAGTCACAGGTCAGCGGGAGGGCTGCCTCCCTGCAGCCTTTATCTGAGCAAGTATCTCAGCACAGAATGTTCTGGTTGGTGTTTCTTGTACATAAATCTTTATTCCAATGCAGGAGCTTTGATAGGAAAAATAGGGCCCATTTCATTATGCTTTCACCCTAATCAAATGTCTCTCATGCCAAAGCTCCCTATGTTTCTAATTTGCCCTGTTTGGATTGGGTTGAGGATGGCATGCAGGCAGGGGAACAGGGAGAGTTACAGATGAATGGATACCACCATTTACTTTTCTATTTTTTTTTTTTTAATCAGAGGGGCCGTTTGGGCCTGTTACAAAAACTAGATCAGCCTTTTACCCTGGGGGGAAGAGGAAGGGTAGGAAAGCAAAATTTTCATCCCTATGTAAGCGCTCTAAGTGAAAAAATTCTGTGCCTTTGGGGAAAAAACAAAACACAAAACAGACAAAAATGTTGCAGGGGAGAGTGGTACCTTGAGGATGGACAGAGCCCTGCTCCAGGCTGTACCTGGAGTCCCTGTCACCTCCAACCATCTCTAGGACTCTCCTGATACAGCCAGTGTGGATGAGAACACCCCCAGCTTAAACACACACACACACACAATCCAAAAAGCCAAAACCACCCAGGAAACTACCCAGGGTGTTGGATTTCTTAGAGGCCCAGGGATCCTGATGCTGGTAAAGATGACACACCTTCCTCCTCTGCTGTGCTCCCCATCATCAGACCCCCTGACCCCCTGTCTTTCTCTTGTCTAGTATTCTCTGTCAGGGAGGGGCAGAGTCCTCACCCCTCCTCTGTCCCTTACCCCACTGTTTGTATTGGTTCTCACTCATCTTTGTCATCTTCTCTGCAGGTCCCATGACCCCATCCACCTTTGGTCACTTGTGGAAGTCACCCAGGTAGGAATTAAAAAGTTCTTTTTTTAAAAAAAAAAATTATTTTTGGTCTGGTCTCTGGCTCCTGTGATTCTGGACTGATGCTGGGGCCACTGGAAGTTGCTGTGGGGCCATGAATGGGTGGCAGGAGTGTTAGAGGTCATCATGTTTTCTGGGGGAATGGAGTCTTTCTGCAGGAAGCCACCGGGGGATAAATTGAGGGCCAGCTATTAGAACTAAGGCAATCTTAACATGTAATCAGATCTACCTTGACAGGCCTCCTGAGATTATTTTGTTACAACTCTTTGAGAGAGCTTTCAGCCAAAAAAAAAAAAAAAAAGCAGATCATCCTCTCACAAAAAGAGCCTGCCTCATTAGTCTTTGGTGCAAGTCTCCTCCTATCCATCTAGTGCAAGTCTCCTCCTATCCATCCATCCTTCCAGGACCCAGCCTGGGCCCCTCTGAGGTGGGAGGTAGCTCTGTGCCCGGCAGGGATCTGCCTTCTAATGAGGCTCCATGAATTTCCCCCAGTGAAGCAATCAAGGCTCAAGAATCTGGGCTGGTAATCCAAAGATTAGGTATCTTTGGCTCTGAAATGCAGAACAAAGTTGCAATCTGACAGACGTCCCTTCCTAATCATGCCCAGTTTAGGCTAATATCTGAATCCAGTTAGCTTTTCCCTAAGTGGCATGGCTGGCTGGGAGTGACGGGTGGGTGAGGGTTACAAGTGTGTCTGCGAGAAAGAGTAAGATACTCCAGGTGGCGCAGTGGTAAAGATCTGCCTGCAATGGAGGAGGTACATGAGACGGGGTTTCAATCCCTGGATTGGGAAGATCCCCTCGAGGAGGGCATAGCAACTCACTGCAGTATTCTTGCCTGGGAAATCCCATGGACAGAGGAGCCTGGTGGGCTACAGTCCATGGGGTCACAAAGAGTCAGACATGACTGAGCACACTCACACTGAGAGAAAGCCAGGGGGTACTGTGGACCCTCCTCCCTGCAGCCTCCGAACCAAGATTTGTGGATGGTCAGCCTGGGCAGAATGACTGGAGGGCCAGCACACAAGCTGCTTCCAAAAATTTAATAAATAATGATTTTTTAAAACTGTATAAACTATAAATTATCATGCAGTCCTTATAATTTAAAATAATTTACAGGTTGAGGTAGGGAGGGGCGCAGGAGAGTGTAGAGGGGAGCCGGGAAGGGTTGGGGGCTGCGGCAGGTCAGGCTCTCTGCCCAGTCTTCCTGCTGAGCACACACACGCAGGCCGTGTCGATCCGGATGAACCGCCAGGCGGCCTGCTTGCCGTCCATGGTCAGCGCCTTGACGAAGGTGTGGGTCGTGGTGCAATACGAATTCCAGTGCTTCGCGTCGATGCCTCGGCACCCGCTGTCCACGGGGTTGGGGTCCCGGCACTTGGTCTCAAAAAAGTACTGTTTGAATACACTGTTGTTGATGTTCACCTCTCCCAGCACCATCACCTCCTTGCCCTTGATGTCCGTGGCCGTTGTCTTGTCCCCCACCCACACGCTGATGCTGTCGCACACCGAGAACTCCCCCCGGTGAAAGACGGGGTGGGATGACGACCGCTTGCTCCTGTGAGTCCTGTTGAAGGAGGCGGCCCCGCCCACCTCAAAGTCCAGATCCTGAGTGTCTGCGGCCACGGGTGGGGGTTGGGTGCTGAACAGCACGCGAGGTGAACGCAGTCGCCGCTTTTTAAAAAGTTTGGGGTCCACAGTGATGTTGTGGGTCTGCCCTGCCACCCTGGCAGCTATCGGCCCAGCCGGGGCGCTGTGGGCTCTGCGGAGGACTGTGTCAAGGGAATGCTGAAGTTTAATCCAGTGGGCTTGAGGGATGGCGTGTCCAGCTGGGACATTGCTCTCAGTGTGCGGTGCTGCCTGTATGCCGATCAAAAGAGCTGTGATCAGAGTGTAGAACAACATGGACATTACGCTATGCACCTGGAATGAAACAGAAAGGAGGATTATTCCACCAGGCACTGAGTGCTGATTGAGTGTGGTTTCTGGGTCCCTCGGAGTTGACCTTCCCAGAGGATGACAAGGAGGCTTCCCCTGGTGGCTAAGGGTAAGGTGACCCTGGAATTTCAAACTGGGGCCCTTCTGAGAGTGAAAGGCGATGCTACAACTGTTACACTAGGATGACAGACTTAAACAGGGCTGGCTCAGACAACCTGGCCATCTGGGCACCTCATCCAGAAGGGGTGGGCTTTTCTAGGAAGGGACGCACAGAGTCCCAGAAATTCTGCCCAGTGGTGTGGTATGAACTTGGTAGCACTGCTTAAAGAATCGTTTGAGTTCTCCACCTCCCAGTGAGGCAGTCACCATGGGCAGGTGGTGTGTGTGCGGCAGAATGGCTTGGGGAGGGTGAGTCTGACACCTCTTCCAGCGCTGTGCCCTGCCCAATGGTTTGAACCCCTGTGAAGGCAGTGGGAAGGGCTGCTGGGGATTTGTCTTGAAGCCTCAGCCTTGAACCCACCCTCTGCAGGTAGGAGCACCAGGTCAGCTCTGAGATTTGATGATTGAAAATCCACAAACATGCCAATCCACGCCTGGCTAAAAAAAAAAAAGTATATAGCTCTGGGACGTCTGAGCCAGTCTAGCTATTCAGCCACCGGTGCATGCTTGTAAGCATGATATTGATAATGTTTTCTCTTTTCATGAGTGATGTTTCTCAGCTTTTCAAATGCATTCACTTCAAGTTTCTTGTTAGCTTGTGATTTAGATTAGGATTTATCATCTATCTCCCTTTCATATGCAAGGAAAGTGATCCACAGAAATGAATTAATAGGCCGACAGTTACAAAAACTGAACCAGAAATAGAATCTAAACCTGACCCCCTACTAAGCCAGTCTACCCTTCCCCCCCTTCCTTCCTCCTCCACTTTCTCTTTCATTCTTAAGTGTGTCTTTTCAAAAATCATTTAATCTTAGGTAAGAATAGACCAAATAGTGTAAATCATCTGTCCCTGCTAGCAGTGCAGGCCCCTTTGAGCTCCTGCCAGATGGGACTCTGCACCCAACTGCACTGACTTGCCTACCAGCGACCACCCCCAGAGCAACCTGCTGTGAAACTAGCTCTGTTCTTGAGCACACTTTTGGTGAGCTCCTACACACACTTGCAGATGTGTATCAGATGTCACTTCCTCTGGGAAGCTTCCCCAGATCTTCCTGGTAGGGTTAGAGGCACCCCCTAGACAGGGTGTTAAACTTCCAATGCACTCCCTTCCCATATCTCTCCCCCAGGTCATTCTGCTCTCTGCCCACTCTACCAGCCTGGCACAGGTACCATTGCTTCCTTGAGACTTTCTCAGATCACCCAACCAATAGCCATCTCTCCCCATTCTCAAGTTCAGAAGTGTGTGTGTGTTCTTTTCTACTAAATCAGTGTAATGAAAAGAACTCTGCACTGGATCTAGGGTTAGGAAAACTCATTTGGATTCCTAGTCCTGCTACTTGTTAGCAGAAAGCTACTTAATCTTTCTGAGCTCTGATTTCCTCAATGATGAAAAGCAGGCAATAAACACTATTTCAGGGCTTTTCTGGTGGCTCAGCAGTAAAGAATCCACCTGCAGGGCAGGAGGCATGAGTCCATGGGTTTGATCTCTGGGTCAAGAAGATCCCCAGGAGAAGGAAATGGCAACCCACTCCAGTATTCTTGCCTGAAAAAATTCCATGGACAGAGGAGCCTGATGGGCTATAGTCCATGGGGTTGCAAAGAGTTGGACATGACTTAGCAACTAAACCACCACAAACACTAACAACAGGGCTGTTGTTAGGATTAAATAGGTGCTTATACATCTGAGTCATTCCAATGTCCTGTGATCAAGGATTTATTTTCTTCAGTTATATTGCTGCTAATTCATTCTTGAAGCACACTCCATCCACGTCTTTTCATAGCACATAGTTTTATTTCAGTCAGGCTTCTTTTCAAGCCTAATGATTTGAGACTATCTCCCCACCAGTTGTATATAAGGTCCTGGAGGACAGAGCCTGTCTCATCCACCTGCATGGCTAGTGGATGAGATTTAATAGATTTACTTTTTTTGATGGAAACGTCATGAGAGGCATCAAAAATGAGAAAAATACAATCACAGGGTGTTCCTGCTGAGGGCTCCCCATCTGTTCTCTGTAATCGACTATTGTTAAGCTAATATTCAACTGTGTAAGTCTTAGAAAAATGATATAAATGTATGTGATTGTCCGGGGTTGGGGGGGTGATTATTGTCTGTTCATGATTGTCTCTGGCTGCTGTCCAATTTTGTAGCATTTCAGCAAATTCATTTCAATATTCTTTAGTGTTTACATTTACATGTCTATTCTTTGAATTCTCCTTGGACTTGGTCATAACATCTTACTGGTTCTCTCGTCAGTTAATTTAATTGAATAAAAGTTGATACTTGTTCATGAAAAAATAAACAAGCAAAAATATGGTTTTTTCTACCCCTTTTTGCTCTAATGGTTTGGGCCTAACCCTACTACCCCTCCTTGTTTTGTGAATCATGGTTTACTTGTCTGTTTCCCTCAGAGCACTTTGGAAGTGGTGCCATCTGAGTTTACTGGGGCCATGTGCAGTGCCTGGCATGTAGAAGGTCCTCAAACTCTACAAGGAGAGTGAGTGAGAGAGTGAATGGGGATGTCCGCAGTAGCTCACCATCTGCCTTCTTTCCACCACGACGCCTGGTTTCTTTTGGATGCTGTGCATATGACCACATGGTGCATTCCTAATCTGTTTTAAAGCAGTGCATTCTTCTTCTCGGTAATGTGCTTCTCTTCAGCTGCTAGACAGCTCTTTGGTAAGATACCAAGAATAAAACCACCAAATTCTTTTCTCTTTGGTTACTTCAAAAAATGTTTGTGTTTGCTCCAGTTCTCCAGCCAGCCATGCAGAGGAGGTAGTGACACATCTGGCTTTTTGACCGTCACTGGTTCTGCAGGCTAATGGTCTTCCAGATAAATGTCCAGCTGATTAGTCAGTTGGCTGCTAATTCAAGTCTTTGGCTTTTGCTCCCTTTCTTGTTTCATTTCTTTCTGCTTCTCAGAAATGTTATCTCTTATCAGGTAGATGGAGGGAGAAGAAATGAAATGGAAATTCATCCCTTCATATCCATATTAGTAATACTTAAGAGTTTGGATAGGGAAATGAAAAGACTACAATGTAGTCATCAAATTTATTTGATGATAATAAGGGACATCAGTTCAGTTCGGTTGAGTTCAGTCGCTCAGTCGTGTCCAACTCTTTGTGACCCCATGAATTGCAGCACGCCAGGCCTCCCTGTCCATCACCAACTAATAAGGGACATACCTCTCCCTATTTCCCATTACCACAGGCTCTCACCTCATTCTACAGTCTCCCCTTTGCTGAGCTCATCCTCTTCTACAGAGTCAACTGAAATGTCTGTGCAGCTGATGCCCATGCCAGGATCTTTGGTCCAATTTCTCCTTTGAAAGCCAGTTCTGAACTCCCAGTTTCGTGATAAGCAACTCCCCACGGGTGTCGATGTTTTAAAACCAAGCCGTCCAAAACAAGAACCTTCATTTTCAACGTCCCCACTAGGACCACCATCCTCTCCTTTCTCCTCTTTACTCAAAAGCTGCTGCTAAGTCGCTTCAGTTGTGAACGACTCTGTGCGACCCCATAGACGGCAGCCCACCAGGCTCCACCGTCCCTGGGATTCTCCAGGCAAGAACACTGGAGTGGGTTGCTATTTCTTCCTCCAATGCATGAAAGTGAAAAGGGAAAGTGAAGTCGCTCAGTTGTGTCCGACTCTTAGCGACCCCATGGACTGCAGCCTACCAGGCTCCTCCATCCATGGGATTTTCCAGGCAAGAGTGGTGTGCCATTGCCTTCTCCCTTACTCAAAAGCAGCTGCCCCATTTTGGGCCACTTGATGATTTGTGAAAGTAGTTTCACAGCTACTATCTCTTGTGAACTTCTCTCCCCATCCTCCTAAACATGTTTCTCTGCATCTCTGTTTTCTATTACTGGAACCACCATTTGCTTCATTTGCCAGCTCCCGGCCTCAGCTCCTCACTGGACTCTGCTTTTTCCTCTCTGCCTTTCATCCAGCCCTTGTTGTCTGTTTTAGTGTCATCTTTTGAAACTGTGCTTTTTGTTCTCACCTCTGTGTTTCTGGTTCAGGTCATGCAACAGTCTCCCAACTTATGTCCTGGTTGCCTACCATCCCTGGTTGCTCCATTTAACTTGCTAAAGCACTACTCTGATCACATCACCATGCTCAGGAGATCCAGAGGTGAGCAGTTGTCTAGGGAGCCACTAGGACCGCTCAGCCTGGCAGATAGACCCTGCCTTCCATCTACTCCCTCCACATATTTTGCATTCCTGGCAAACAGATCTCCTCACAGGCTGTGCCGGCTCTGTGCTTCCCCCCCGCTGCCCTCAGTTCAGGCTCTTCTGTGCCAGGCATTCTCCCCTTTACCCATCCCCCACCAACCAGTGCCTTTCCTGCTCCCCGCCTCTGCTGGTCAGAGTCCTTCCTGTTGGCCGCAAGAGTCAACTTAAATGCCACGTCCATTGGGGAGCTTTTCCTGCTTTCAGAGAGACCAACTCTCTTCCTTCTCCATAAAGGAGAAGCATTTCCTTAAAATTCTCTTACAGCATTATATTCTACTCTTATCCTCCCCTTTAAAGGGCAAAGTCCCTAGAGGCAGACGCGCATCCCGTCCATCTTTTCCCGTGCAGGTGACCTAACCCTCACAAGGAGCTCCACCTCTAAGAGTCTGAATGTGTGAACAAGTCTCTTCCTTCTGTGTCCCTTCATTTCTCCATCTGTTTATGGTATCTTCCAACTTTGACACTCTGAGTGTGAGCAATCATAAAGTTTTCTGCTCTGCCTAGAACTCTGCTGGTTCTACTCAACTGACTACACAGAGTTCTTAAAGTCTAATGCTGCTCCTCAATACACTGTCAAGGTAACCCATGGTTGTGGTTGTTTATCTGGTAAGTTATGTCCAACTCTTTTGCAACACCATGGACTGTATCCTGCCGGGCTCCTCTGTCCATAAGATTTCCCAGGCAAGAATACTGGAGTGGGTTGGTCATTTCCTTCTATAGGGGATCTTCCCCACCCAGGGATCCAACCTGCACCTCCTGCATTGGAAGGCAGATTCTTGACCATTCGGCCACCTGGGAAGCCCCTAACCTGTACTCACTGGGGGTATTTGAACACAATGGAGATTTGCATCATGAAGAGATTGCTTTATTATTTCACTAAGATTTTAAAATGTTGCAAATATATCTCTCCTTTAGGCCTTAGAGCAAAAGGATTTTTTTTTTCTAAATTGACTTACTCATAATAGTATGCCCCTATAATCTTCTTTAAAAAAATCTTTTGTTTAAAGAATAATGAGTAGATAAGAAAGAAAAGAAAAAATTAGTATGTATTTTATTCTAGTGATTTAAAGTACAAGGCACAGTTCACAAAAGAATATTCTCTCCTTGGTTGATGTGAACCAGGGAGGGGTTTATTTATTTACTTTTAAAAACAAACTTTGAAGCCTTACTTCTGAAGTGGTGACAGCCCTCACTGGGCTTTCACTAAGCAGAGACCTGTGAGTAGAATGATTACCTGGGGAAGATGCAATTAGGGGCTTGCAGGATGGAACATGTTCTGTTTAATGTGTGAATGTCTGTGTTTGTCCTGCTCCCACGAGAATGGAAGATAAATGACGAAGAGTGTGGGGACCCGCCGGGGGCCTTCTTCCATCTATTCAAGGCCCACCCAGCTTCCTTGCCCTCTTCTGGGCTGGAGGTACATTCTGTGGTTTTCCAGTCATTCACATACTCCAGTAATAAGAGAAATTTCCTGCACCACGTGATTGCAATCACATAGATGTTCTCACCTGAATAGGTGGTGAAGCTGCTGGGCAGAGCTAAGTAACTGGTCCACCTCTGTGGCCAGGACGGCCAACGGCGCTGGAAGGCCTGCTGAGCATGCCTTTGGACATGCCTTGTAGAGGGAGTGAGAGAATCCTTGCCTTGGCTGGAGGAGTGCTGAGAGGGAGCTGTTAGTGATTCTTAGACTAGCGATTACATTGGTGAACCAGGGTCACGAAATGCTAGCTGGAGAGGAAATCCTTGTGGCTGAGAAAATCCAGCCTCCTTCTCCATCTCATTCGCCACATTAGAGTGTGGGTCAGGAGTCATTTCGTGTTTTACACTTGGCCTCCACTCCAAATGTAAACTGACTGCTGTCTTCAGCTCTAAAGACTGGGACACAGTTGGTTGTTGGGGCCTGCGTGGAGTGAGAGAGGAATTCTAGGGCCCCTCAGCTTCCCAGGGAGAAATCCCTGAGGCTGCCGCAGAGAAAGGCACTGACAGTATAAAATCCAGCTCCTCTGCTAGCGTCTCCCAGGCTGAATTTATTATGGGGAAGCATGAACTGGAAGGCATGTGGGAGCTGATCAAGTCCAGAGGTTCAATGCATTAGAATCTGCATTGATTTTAGGTTTATTAAACTACAGACTGGATGGCCCATCCCCAGAGTCTCTGATTCAGTAGGTTTGATGTGGGGCCTGAAAACTTGCATTTCCTGCAGTTTTTCTTGGAAGAAAAGCCATGACAAACCTAAACAGCATATTAAAAAGCAGAGGTATCAGTTTGCTGACAGAGGTCCATATAGTTAAATCTATGGTTTTTCCAGTATTCACGTACGGAGGTGAGAACTGGACCATAAAGAAAGCTGAGTGCTGAATAATTGATGCTTATGAATTGTGGTGCTGGAGAAGAATCTTGAGAGTCCCTTGGACACAGAAATCAAACCAGTCGATCCTAAAGGAAATCGACCCTGAATATTTATTGGAAGGACTGTTGATGAAGCTAAAACTCCAATACTTTGGCCACCTGATACAAAGAGCTGACTCATTGGAAAAGACTCTGATGCTGGGGAAGATTGAGGGGAGGAGGAGAAGGGGGTGGCAGAGGATGAGATGGTTGAGTGATATTAATGATTCAATGGACATGAGTTTAAGCAAACTCCTGGAGATAGTGAAGGACAGGGAAGCCTTGCATGCTACAGTTCATGGGGTTGCAAAGAGTTGGACACAACTTAGTGACCTAACAACAACATCCTGTCCCATCCTTGAATCTTAGAGAGGAGAGAAATGGACCTCGGAGAGGCACGGTGACCTGGGGTTATGCAGCTGGTGAGCGGCAGGCTCTGTAGGCGGGCACTTAGCATTGCTCTGCCTCAGCTGTTCTGGAGGCGAGAGGGCTGAGGCTGCACACACACTATAACTGATGGATCCTGGGCTGCATTTATTCAGCCTCCAACATCAAAATGAAAATTCCGTTCAGCAGACTATAAGTTTTACCTTCCTGAAGCCATAAATCCAGATCCAGGGAGTAATTAGATACTTAATTATTTTATCTGGTTTATCAGGTTTTCTCAGCATCATGCAGGCTTGATCCAAAAGCACTTACAATGTCCATGACAGAAGAATGCAGTCAGAAACCACTAGCAGGTGTGGGCACCTGTGGATTTATCGTCTACTTCAGGGCAGAATGAAAACAGAATCTACTTGCCTGAATTCTTAGAGACATCTCAAAATGAATGAGGAGAGATCATAATTACATCTTATCGGTTTATTGGGCATAATTGTCTCATTACCCAGCACAACAAATCTGGCAGGTGGGTTTT
Organism: Bison bison bison; assembly: GCF_000754665.1. Taxonomy (NCBI): domain Eukaryota; kingdom Metazoa; phylum Chordata; class Mammalia; order Artiodactyla; family Bovidae; genus Bison; species Bison bison. The sequence goes on along the minus strand of NW_011495072.1, from coordinate 5,298,384 downwards.
ATTCTTCCAATTTTATGGAGAAGGAAACTGAGACACAGTAAGAGTAAATATCTTGACTGCAGGCAGAAGCCTCGTGGAAGTGGAGATCACCCTTGTTTCCAGACTTGGAGCTCTCCCTACCCTCCACTCCACAGGCAAGGGCATGAAGAGTGATCAGGGACCTTCAGTCTCCTAAGATCACTTGTTCAGACAGATCACGAGCTGTGTGGAGGGTCTGACTGGTGCTGTTTGTCTATTGGAGGTCCTGTGTTCTGATCCTTTAGACAGGGTGGCTCAGTCTCTAATCATGTCCCTGAAAACTGTGGGACCAGCCTGAAAGCAAGAGTGACATTCTCTCCAGACAGGCTAGGAGGGCCACATGTAGGGCGTCACTAGGAGCCACCCGGGCCCCTTCTGATTGACAGCTAGCACCGAAGTCCCATCCTCAGCTGCAGGCTTGTTTCCAGCTAGCCTGGCATCTCTAGAACTAGGAACCTTGGTGAGCCGGATGCCCTGCAGGTGCTTACCTTAGTGTGGCCAGGACAGAAAGCTGTTCCCTTGGAAAAGCCGTTATTGGGCCCAGACGCTGAGCTGAGCTTGGGTCCAGCATGCCATCCAGCCCCTTGGACTGCACGACCCCAGGCCAGGACTCTGTGGGAGGAGAGAGCTGGCATTAGATGGTTGCTTCAGTACATTGTCTAGCAGATGGGTAGCTGTGCCCCAAGCAAGAGGATAAACCTCATTTTCCTGAGTGCTGGGACTCTGCCAGCATCAGAGCCAAAGAAGCCAGAGCTCAGCTACCAAAATTGCCAGGGGCCTGACCTTGCCCAGATTTGGGGCGGCACCCACCTCTCAGTCTGGTGCCAGAACTCTTGGTTTCTCCCTGGACACAGTCTATGGTTGATCTTATGCCCTGTGTAGGTGCTTCTAGTCCCACATCAGAGTCTGGTTTAACAGGTCCCTAATCCAGCATCAAAATGGAATCCTTCTGTACATCATACACACAGATATAGCATACCCAACTCTGGACCAGTATATCTAAGGTAAATTATTCAGAAGATAAAGTCCTGACAACGAAGAACAAGCTGGTGCCTTGATGAAACTCCAGACCAAGTCATGGTGGAAAGCAAGACAACCACTTGACAGATAACAGAGCTCTTACAGAACTAGGATGACAATCTCAGAGATCAAAGTTTAGCAAAGACACATTTTAGGAATCAGGAGCTAGGGAGCTTGTACAATGAGAGAAAAAGTTCTATTCAGTTTTAGGTTGTAGTTCTTAGAAGCAATGGTAGGTTTCTATTCCCTTAGGGATCTCTTCAAGAAAATCAGAGATACCAAAGGAACATTTCATGCAAAGATGGGCTCGATAAAGGACAGTAATGGTATGGACCTAACAGAAGCAGAAGATATTAAGAAGAGGTGGCAAGAATACACAGAAGAACTGTACAAAAAAGATCTTCATGACCCAGATAATCACGATGGTGTGATCACTGACCTAGAGCCAGACATCCTGGAATGTGAAGTCAAGTGGGCCTTAGAAAGCATCACTACGAACAAAGCTAGTGGAGGCGATGGAATTCCAGTTGAGCTATTCCAAATCCTGAAAGATGATGCTGTGAAAGTGCGGCACTCAATATGCCAGCAAATTTGGAAAACTCAGCAGTGGCCACAGGACTGGAAAAGGTCAGTTTTCATTCCAATCCCAAAGAAAGGCAATGCCAAAGAATGCTCAAACTACTGCACAATTGCACTCATCTCCCACACTAGTAAAGTAATGCTCAAAATTCTCCAAGCCAGGCTTCAGCAATATGTGAACCGTGAACTTCCAGTTATTCAAGCTGGTTTTAGAAAAGGCAGAGGAACCAGAGATCAAATTGCCAACATCCGCTGGATCATGGAAAAAGCAAGAGAGTTCCAGAAAAGCATCTATTTCTGCTTTATTGACTATGCCAAAGCCTTTGACTGTGTAGATCACAATAAACTGTGGGAAATTCTGGAAGAGATGGGAATACCAGACCACCTGATCTGCCTCTTGAGAAATTTGTATGCAG
>NW_011495072.1:5275425-5296173 GCF_000754665.1 Bison bison bison | reverse complement strand
TGAGTGCCGAAGAATTGATGCTTTTGAACTGTGGTGTTGGAGAAGAGTCTTGAGAGTCCCTTGGACTGCAAGGAGACCCAAGCAGTCCATTCTGAAGGAGATCAGCCCTGGGATTTCTTTGGAAGGAATGATGCTAAAGCTGAAACTCCAGTACTTTGGCCACCTCATGCAAAGAGTTGACTCATTGGAAAAGACTCTGATGCTGGGAGGGATTGGGGGCAAGAGGAGAAGGGGACGACAGAGGATGAGATGGCTGGATGGCATCAGTGACTCAATGGACGTGAGTCTCAGTGAACTCTGGGAGTTGGTGATGGACAGGGAGGCCTGGTGTGCTGCGATTCATGGGGTTTCAAAGAGTCGGACACGACTGAGCAACTGATCTGATACGTAGGCACTTCATTCATTCATTTAACAATATTTCCTGAGCATATATTTCTACCATGTACCAAATACTGTCCTAGGTGCTAGGGACCCAGCAGTGAGTAAGATCAACAAGGTCTATACTCCATGGGGTTTACAGTCTCATATAAATCAACATAACGTCTTATATTCTCCACATGCCCTGCAGGTAAGCAGGATAGGATGATAGAGGGTGATGGCAGGGTGTAGTGAGGGGCCACTGAAGACAGGATGCTTAGTGGAAATGGTCTTCCATCTCTGAAGAAATGATCTTCAAGTTGAGATCTGAAAGATGAGAAGGAATTGGGGAGATGGCATTTCAGGCAGAAGGAACAGTAAGTGCAAAGGTCCTGGGGGGTAGAAACAAGTCAAAGATGCTAAGCATGTAGGAAAGAGACCTAAGAAATGAATTGGAGAGAGAGAAGAATGTAGTGAGCAACTCTGTGTGCAGGAGTGTAGTGACAACTACGGTTTTACCCTATAGGCAATGGGAAGGGAGCAGAAGGCTTTAAGCTGGAGGGTGACATGAGATAGTTTTACAAATGAGCAAGTGAAATATTAATGTCTACTGTAGAATGTTATTGTAGGTGGGGAGTTCCAAATGACACCTTTATCTTTCCTATCTAGATTATCTTTCCAACCCCTCAACCCCCATTTCCCAGCATGCCTTTTCCCAGTGTGGACCCCCTCCTCAGTCTCCCTGCAACACCCACTCTCAGCTTGTACTATCGAAGCAAAGGTCAGTGAAGCCACCATGGCCCCCAAATCGCTGATCATGCAGAGGAGCTGGATGACAAGGTGGTGGAAAGGGCCTGGAGTGATTTTCCTGTGGCTGCAAATTGTGAAATTAAGGACTGGGATGTTATCTTTTCTCTTTCTTACCCACTCTACTTAAAATATCCTTTTTCTTCAGAAGTACCAGAAATAGCTTCCAAACCTCAACTGGGGTTCAGACCTAGAGATGAACACTTACTCAAACACTAAAAAAAGTTAGATTTTGTAGCAAAGGCCTGAATCACAGTTGAACTGAGCACAGGAGGGGGAGGACAGCAGGTCCTCCAGGTAGGAGGTGGGCATTCTGGGATCTGGTTCCATCGCTCACCGGAACAGGATCTGATCAACCTGGTCCACAAACCCTTCAACTGGGTGTTTGGCCAAATCTGACTGATCACCAGACTGGAAACTACAGAACTTTGTCCTGGCCCAAGTCGCCAAGTATCTTTAGGCATCTCTGATCTTTCTCCACAGATGAGGAACCAATAGGGATGCTAGCTAAGGTCCCTTCCAGCTCTGATTGCCATGATTCTATGGGCACTAATATTTCCAGCCTGCATCCATACTGCGCATCTAAGGAATGCTTTCCTTTCTGTACAAACACTGGGATTCATTTATTTCATTGATTAAACTCTAAACTTGCAGGCACTGCACCAGCCACTGTGCTAGGTACTAGGGACACAGAGAAGAATGAGACATAAGCACAACATACAAGAGCAAAGAAGCTAGAGGTGAGGAAAGCAAATACATGAGCAGCATTTAGAGCACAATGTGCTAAGTATGATAGATAATTCTGACATGATGTGGGAAACAGCAGAGGGAAGAATTTGTTTTATCTGGCCAGGTCGTAGAGGAAGTAACATCTGAGCAGGGTTCTTAAGGATGAATAGGAGTTCATCAGGGAAGAAGGGAAGGAAAGCTATCACAGAGCCCCAGAAGCCCCACATGGCTTAGGAGGGCGTGTTGGGGAGGGTGAGAAGACTATGTGGTGGTCTTATACAGCAATAGCAGAAACTTGTGAGCTTGCAGAACTCACTGCTGTGGCCTACCTGCTGACTATACCTTCCAATGTGACACAAAAGCCCCTACTTTAATCTAGGGAACAATCAGGGAAGTAACAGTGACTCTCTCTGAAAACATTCTATATATTCCACTATATGCCAGGGTGGCCTCCAATCTAGCTGATTTGAAGGGGAGGGATGGTCAGTCTAAATCAAACATTCCACAACTCCTAGGCAGAACTGCCTTCTTGGGGGATGGGCTGTAGGTCAACCACAATAGCCCCCTTTGCATGCCAGGGTCCTCTGCCAACCACATCTAGATGTCTGGTTGCTATCTTTGAGAGCCTGTCTTGCATCTCCTCTGGTATTCTCTTGTTCAGTGTAGGTACAGGTAGTTTGCTACTGGAGAAAACAATTTCCTGCCCAGAATACTGAAATACTAAGTGATTGCCATAGATATTATTGTCATTGTTTTTAGTCTCATGCTAGTGAAGGTTGGGGCTCTAAAATTAAATCTGATTTAAATATTACCAATTTCTAATGCAATGGTATTAGGAACAAACAGCCCCAAATGCATATCTATTTTTAAAGCCTTGTCTTTTCTCATGCAGTAATCACTTAATCAGAGAGCTTTTTCACTTTCATAAATGCATGGAAATAAATGCCAGCTCATCTCAGGACCACATTCTATTCCTTCTTCAGGGCATGAAGGAATACTGCTGTAATCTGGTATTCCTTCTAGACCAGGATAATGCTGGGTCTCAGACTTTAAAGCAGTGTTTCTCAAAGTGAGGTCTACCATAATACTAGCAATATCTCAGAATTTCTTAGAAATGTATATGCTTAGGCTCTACCATAGGCCTAGCCATGTTTAGTGAAACCCAGCAAATCTGAATTTTAATCCCTACTGCTGATACTGATGCATACCTAAGTTTGAGAAGCACTGTTTTGGAGGGTTCCACTCAGGACCCCCCTCCAAATGCAATCTCCCCCTGGAGTGAGGGAACCAGGGCTGAGAGAGAGTGACGACTCAAGAGTCAGAGTACTTCTGCAGGCTGCCTGCTTGACCATAACTTTCCATATCACAATTAACATTATGTCTAGATCATGCCTCGAAACCCAAGATCAATCAGCCTTGAGTCAGCTGGAGCTAAAGGTTCTTCTGAAGACCCCCTGAAGTTGAGCATGTTTGTATGGCCCTCTCTGTTGACACTTGTCTCAGCCTCCCTTTCACTCTCATAAGGTCTCAATGATATTTTGGTCAGTTTTGAAATACAAACTATATTTTGTAAAGCTTCTAAGGTGACCCCAAGGAAAAGTCAGGGCTGAGAGTCATGGCTGCACAGGATGAATGGAAAACTTGACATTGGCTTTGATGAGCTAGCAATAAAGAAAAATGATCAAGAAATGAACATATCTCACAAAATATAAAGTACAGGTATGGTCACACCATAGGCAACAAGAATGTGTGAGCATACAGCTCACAGACTCTTGAGGGGATGATGTCCCTGTCTTCCCTTCCCACACTCCATCCCCAGAATTATCTAGGTATAATTGACATTTGTGAATTTTGAAAGTTTTTTTTTTTAACTCCTTGCATGCCACTTAAAATGGTCTTTGGTGTTGGAGCTATGATTAACTTATTATCAAGCCCAAGGACTATTTGCTGACATTTTTAAGACCAAAAACTGGAGGATGCTTGACAAAAAGACTTCTTAGACCACTCATCCCTCACAGGTGCTGGGACCCAACGGCTAGTCCTAAGACCAGCTTACATCACATCAAAATGCAAGAGTAGATGGCGTGAGCTTCAGCCCCCTCCCTCCTGAATTCCACCTGCTGGAGTTCTGTGAGCTGGGAAAACTCACTAGGGAGGTTGGGCAGCAAGAACATGTTGGTGAGGGTGTAATAATGAGTGTTGGTGCTGTCGCTGTGGTTTTCATTGCTGTAACTGTTCCCCTTAATTCTTCCCTCTCTCTGTTAGTTCTCACTCTGAGCCTATACACAAAGAAAATCTGAAATCTTTTACATTGAAAGTCTCTTTTTATAATTTTTAGCCTAATCAGACATTTTTTAGTATGGAATATGACTGTGAGGTTTGCTGACTGGGAACTCTTTCTTTGGGGAAAAAAATTCAGTTTTGGCCGTTTTGAGATGATTTGACATGTTTTAACTATTTAGTGGTTTTGGCACAACCAATAGGAAAATAGAGCATCTGGCAACAGGACTTAGGAAGATATTCAGGTTCAGCAAAACCGCTATTCTTTTTTTTGACTGAAAGTTTCAATGCTGACAATTCTGAAGTGTCTTGCCACATTTCTCTAAAAGAGTAATGGTCCTATGGCTCTTTTGGAGATTCGCAGATAAATTACAAACTCTTCCTAGCAGTTGCCCAGAGAGGCAGCTCAAGGAAGAAATCATCATGGTGCTGACCCTGAGGTTCAAAATCAATTAGCATTTGCTACAAATGTGTGTAGCCTTCTGGGGTGTGTGGTGGGACACGGTTGTCATGGTACTTGCCCGACTGGATCTATAAGTTGTGGATTCACAAACTATGCAATGTCAGTGCCATAGAGAGGTTTTCATAACATGGGTAATCACAATGACACGAATGTGGTAGAAGGTAAGACATCTAAGCACACAGCAGCTTTCCATAACAGAGCTGAAGCCAATACATTTTTGCAAGAATGTGCTACTAAATAACACTCCTTGTAGTGTATCCCATCAGCTTAGTAATACTAATGATATATCTATGATCTACATTTGAGAGCCAAAAACAATCCAATAGTTTTTCATACTTTTCTGCAACCCTAAGAAAATATCTCCTTAGTTCCAACTGGCTGATTCTTAAACCACAAGAAAAAGATCCATTTCAGTTCTGTGCTGGGCTTTTCCTGGCTATTGTTTGCATACTTGGGACTAAGAGCAGACAGAAGTTTTGGGGAAAAGGGGGAACTCTAGGGTTGGTTGGAATCAAGGTTTACATCTAATAATATCAGTGCCTACCAAGGCCCCCAGCCTACTGTAGATCGAGATGAACACCTGGGATGGAATACATGAATGAAAACAAAACGCTGCCAATGAGAGCCAACTGGGATCCAAGCTCTTTATTCCATTTGCTTTATCAGATTAACTATCCTCAGCTCTTCTTGAGCTGGCCTTTTCCTCTCAGTGTGTGGTACGTTTTCCAAGCAACAGGTCAAGCAATGTTACAATACATAAGTCTATAATGCAGTTCAGATGTAACTTCAGAAATTAAGACCAGCTAAACATCCACAGCCCTGAAAAAGACCTGGGAAAAATCCTGACTAAACAGACACAGTGTTCTAGGGCTTTAAAAAAGGCAGGCAATTCATCCTTCCATGAAAAAGGGATAACGGACAAGCTGTGGGACTTGAATGTAAAAATCCCTGTAGAAGGCCACCCTTACTCATTAAAGAGTCCATGAGATGTTGCTGTTGTTTAGTTGCTAAGTCATGTCTGACTCTTTTGTGACTCCATGGACTGTAGCCTGCCAGGCCCCTCTGTTTATGGGATTTCCCAGGCAAGAGTACTGGAGTGGGTTGCCATTTCTTTCTCCAGGGGATCTTTCCAACCCAGAAATTGAACTTGCATCTCCGGCATCTCGTGCATTGGCAGGAGGATTCTTTGCCATTGAGCCATCTGGTTGAAAATCCATGGACGGAGGAGCCTGGTGGGCTGCAGTCCATGGGGTCACTAAGAGTCGGACACGACTAAGCGACTTCACTTTCACTTTTCACTTTTATGCATTGGAGAAGGAAATGGCAACCCACTCCACTGTTCTTGCCTGGAGAATCCCAGGGACGGGGGAGCCTGGTGGGTTGCCATCTATGGGTTCGCACAGAGTCGGACACGATTGAAGTGACTTAGCAGCAGCAGCAGCAGCATCTGGCTATTTCTATTGAGCAGCTGGACTTCAATTTCACTGCAAAAACTGTTGCACCCCGAACACCCTGCTTCCAAGAAAACATGGATCACAGGCAGCCAGCACATTCTGGGGATACCGAGTCCCAAGGGCACATCAGATGCCATCCCACTCCATACCCCTCGAGGGAGCGAGTGACAGCTCCCTCGCTCTTCTGTGCTGACATTTCCTGGCTTGTCTGCTGACTTCACACTCAGAAAATCTGACTCAAGGCATGAAAGAGATAACGCAGCCCAGCTTTGCCCAGGCATGCAGCACATGCGAATCCTAGGTAACCCGAGGCTAAGATAAGAGCTGGAAATGAAAAATTTATTTGCATGTATGTGTTTGCCAGGAGGCTTTGGGCTATTTTAGCTACTTCCTGTGTATGTCTTTAACAATCCCAGCCCCAACTGGGCACTTATTATACAGATCATATACGCCTGATGGAGACTGTCAGAATGTCAATGGGCTGGTTAACTGTTGTTTAGTCGCTCAGCTGTGTTCAACTCTTTGCGACCCCATGGGCTGTAGCCTACAGGCTCCTCTGTCCTTGAAATTTTCCAGGCAAGAATACTGGAGTGGGTTGCCATTTCTTTCTCCGAGGGATTTTCCCGACCCACGGATCAAACCCGTGTCTCCTGCACTGGTAGGATTCTTTACCATTAAGCCACCAGGGAATTCCCAGCTAACTGTAATAAGGGGCTGACAGGCATTAAAGCTCTCTTTAAGGAGTTTCATCAAGCTCTTTCATTTCCTCAGGAGGAAAGATCAGGGGAGATGAAAACCTGCTGTCTCCCTAAAGTCACTTAATTCTCATACAATTATATTTCGCAACATTCTCAGTCTTCTAGTGTTTCTTCTTTTAGGCCTTATTTGACCATGACATCATGAACAAAAGCAAAACCCCGCGCTGAGGAAATTTACTCCAGAGCTAACAAAGGACCCACAGAGCGCACCGTCTCCAGGGCCCAGAGCACTGTGGGTAATTAGGAATTCCAAAGATGAAGGCGGACAGTCTTCCCTGGTCTATCACTGTGCGCGCACGTGCACACACACACACACACACACACACACAGAGACCAGGCACTCAGTCACTCAAGAGGCAAGTTTAGACTATTTATTTTAGAATCTCAATTATTATTTTACAGAATTATAAGCTGTTAGAGCTGTAAAGAGAGTGACTCTGCATGTCCCTTGATGGCCAAATTAACCAAGGCCCTGAGGCCTGGCTGCTTATATTTTAGCCTCACCACTTATCAGCTGTATGACCTTTAGCAAGCGACTTAACCTCTCTTTGCCTCAGTGTCTCCTCTCAAAGGTCAGAATTGAGTTGTTGAGAGGCTTAAAAGAAATAAGCATCTAGCCCAGGGCCTGGCACCTAGCTGGCGCTGCATAAATGCTAGCTCTTCTTATTAATACCATTAAAGACATTCAGCTATAATCTGGCAGTGGGCTACTGGCAGGCTGGGTGCAGAACAGAAAGTGATGCCCCCCGTCCATCCCATGCCCTTGTCCGGCTGTCTCTGGCAGAAAGAAATCCTGTTTACGTTACAGTCGTTGTTTATATCCCAATCTTTTTGGAATGGCTGGCCAGGCACATGCTCAGTGGCCCCGTCTGAGCAAGTGCGGGAGCATGGTCTGCAGCTGCAGGATGATTATCTGCAATCATTTGCTGACAAAGACGCTGAGTAACGAACTAAGATATTTGTTTTTGAAATAATCCATCTTCTTCAGCCTTACCAAGTCAGAGGAAGGAAGCTACTCCAGCTATGACTAAAACTTGCCAGGCCCCGTAGAGTTCATAGCATCTTTGCCGATGGTGATTGCTGCCTTACAGGAAAAGTAGATCACAAGAAGAATATCAACACAAAGGTATCTTCATAGTCAAATTCGTGCTCACTTATCCAGGGACTCGGAGAAGGCAATGGCACCCCACTCCAGTACTCTTGCCTGGAAAATCCCATGGACGGAGGAGCCTGGTGGGCTGCAGTCCATTGGGTCGCTAAGAGTTGGACACAACTGAGCGACTTCACTTTCACTTTTCACTTTCATGCATTGGAGAAGGAAATGGCAACCCACTCCAGTGTTCTTGCCTTGAGAATCCCAGGGACGGGGGAGCCTGATGGGCTGCCGTCTGTGGGGTCGCACAGAATCAGACACAACTGAAGCAACTTAGCAGCAGCAGCAGCGGCATCCAGGGACTGGGGACAGATTTTGGCATCTGCCGGATCATTAACTTCTTGAGATCTTAGGTGTTTTTCTCTTCATGGGGCTGTCTCAGAGTAGGCCCTTGTGTGTGTGTGTGTGTGTGTGTGTGTTAGTCGCTCAGTCGTGTCTGACTCTCTGTGACTCCATGGACTGTAGCCTGCCAGGCTCCTCTGTCCATGCGATTTTCCAGGCAAGAATACTTGGCTGAGTAGCCATTCCCTTCTCCAGGGGATCTTCCCGACCCAGGGATCGAACCCCACGTCTCCTGCACTGCAGGCAGATTCTTTACCATCTGAGCCACCAGGGAAGCCCTTAAAGAATGTTTATGCAACAGAATTGAAAATTCTTCCCACAGCTGCACCAGACTATTCAAAGTAAATCATTTTTTAAAATATTATATTGATTAATAACAAGAGGTCCCAATTTATATTCCTGGATTACTGGGTGAGCCCCCCCTGTCATGTTGACAATGTGGTGTTTTATTTAGGAAGGAGAATGCCCCGTGGCTGGGCTGACAGGTGCACTGCTAAGGAACCAACTGTCTTAGCTCTGAGCAAAGCCTCATTCCACCTTCATTACCAACACTAAAACACACAGGTGTCAGGCAAAACAAACTCCTTATTTCTGGCTTGCTTATTTTTCTTGTCCAGAATTTCTTTGGAGAAAGCTATGCTCCAGTCCAGCCATCGGTTCCCTTGCGCAATCCACTGGGATGGCAATCACCTCATTGTTTAGTTACAACCCAGGAAAAGATGAAAAGAAAGAAAAAAGCAGAGCACACACATACAGAATGAGGGTGGAGGCCGCACAATGATAATGAAAACCATTTGTTAGCATTTCACTCCTTTCTTTGTGAATCAGCTGAGTTCCTGGCACCACGCCTCTGTCTGTAAAAGGGAGCTGCACCTCCAAGGCCTTCCAGGGACTCATGCCACCATGTCCGGGCTAGAGTGTCACCCTTTGTCCCCAGGCAGGTGCTTGACTGGCAGCCCCAGCTCCCTCTGGGCCACAGCCATTAAGCCTGGCTCTGGTCCTCACCGTCTATCCTGGGGCACCTACTCATCCAGTGCAGCTATGCGTGGCTGTGGTGACCTCTAAGCTCTGCCTGAGCCAGATATGGTCCACTTTGTGTACAAAGGGCTCTCCTCCTTACCTGCAGTATCCACCCATCTGTGTCCAGGATTGCAGCCTCAACTTTCTTTTTAATTATTTCTACTTTTCTTTCTCTCCACAGACCTGATTTCCCTATTCCCAAAATAAAGATTGAAACATTTTTAATGATAAAAACCAAAAATAAATAAAATAAAATAAAACAAACAAAAAGCTTTCAATAAGCAAAACTTCCCAAAATTTACAGCCAGTAGAACAGTATATGTGCTTCCCTGGTGGCTCAGTGGTAAAGAATCCACCTGCCAATGAAGGAGACGGGAGTTCCATCCCTGGGCCAGGAAGAGCCCCTGAAGAAGGAAACAGCAACCCACTCCAGTACTCTTGCCTGGGAAATCCTATGGACAGAGGAGACTGGCGGGCTACAGTCCATGGGGTATAAAGAGTCAGACATGACTTATCGACTAAACAACAACAACAGAACAGCAGTCTGCTTAAGCATCTTTGTATTGCTTGCATTGTTCCCAAGAAAGGAAGCATCTTGAAACACATACATTGTAGTTACAGGCTGAACCCAGCACCAAATGCTCTGTGCATTTGTGCTCATGAAGGCCTAGTACCTAAGTGTCCCGTGTCTCTCTGCCCACCTTTCAAATAGATCACAGCATTTATACAAGTCAGGTCTCTTATTCAGATCCATAGAGCACAGCAGCATCATTTCCAACCATCACCTCCGCCTCCATGACTGTCACTTCCACCACCGTCGCCACTAAGATCACCACTACCATCACCACTACCATCATTCCCTCAATACTTCCTCACCACCGCCAGCCTATCATTCACCCATCACCACCACCAGCGTCACCACTGCCACCATTTTACTGTCACCATTATCACCCCCACTATCAATACCACCGTCACCATTACCACCATCACTAACGGATTAAATAACTTTCCGGAGTCAGGCAGGGAAGTCTGACCAATGTTTCTCAAGGCTTCCTCTTGCTGAGCCAGGAGAGGGCCAAGCTGGGGGTCATTTAGTCCCTTGCAAGTAGTTAAATGAGCTATTTATGTTCCATATAACTCCCAACTGAGTGGTGAACAGAGCTGTGTCTAGAAATATATATTCCTGCTTTCCATCTACATATTCCATCAGACTATTTCCCAGCACTCATTCTGGAAGCTGTTTTTTTTTTTTTTTTTTTCTCTCCTGAGTTTTGTTATTATTGTTAACTTTGTATTTCTAATAATGTTGATAACAGTAGTTTAGACCTTGATAAAATTCTCTCAAAATAGGAGTATCTGCAACTATCAAGGACATTGTAAATAAACACATGTACACTTCCAAAGGTAAAGAAGGAATTACGTGACTTGTCTTCCAAAATGAGGCCGGTTCTTCCCTTTGCCTGTGAAATGTTTGAGGATCGGTGCACTACTGTTAGGAGAAGGAAATGGCAACCTACTCCAGTGTTCTTGCCTGGAGAATCCCAGGGACGGGGGAGCCTGGTGGGCTGCCGTCTGTGGGGTCGCACAGAGTCAGATACAACTGAAGCAACTTAGCAGCAGCAGCAGCAGCATAAACCTTGGGCTAAAAGTGAATACAACTACTACCACTAATAATAAGTAACATTTATTGTGCATTATTTGACACACATTCTACTAACGGCTTTCTAGAGATTACCTTTTAAAGTACTTATTAACAATCTTTGGAGATCAATATTATCCCCAGTTTCCAGATAAGGAAACTTCCACTTGAAGTGGGGAAGTGCAAGTGCTTAGTGGGTGGCAGGAAGGACAAGAGCACAGGGCTCCTGCTCTGTGGTCACTGCTCATAACCCTTCTCCAGACACTCACTAATCTGATGGTTTAGAGGAGCAACAGCTTTGTCCTCTGGGCTTTGTACTGACAGTGGGTTTCTGTTTTTGTGATATGGATAATGTATAGGTGGGATCCTGCATATCCTCTGTTCTTGAGTTTACCTAATCACTTAAAAATTGAATGGGGATCTCCTGATTTATGGAATGCCTTGACTTTGCCACTTCTCTGTCATGAGACTCTCCTTATTTACTACCTTGAGGGAGTCCACAGACACTGAAATACCCTCCTCACTTAAATACTCTAACCACCAAGAAGTAGAGTCTGGATGGACCCATTATTCTGACAGTAATGTAGGCATAGAAGACAGATGTTTAGTATGCTCAGTTGTTACTTACTGAGCAATTTATAGACAAGGGAATGTGTCTATTCCACGTACTGTCATATTTTGTGGATAAGACTTCCTCTTAATTGTGAAACTGTGAAAAAAGCCAAAAAACCACAACAAGAACGAAACTACTCACTCTGGGCTAGGATGTGATTCTCTCTTGGTTGGCTTTTTGGGTGTGAAGACCAAGCCAGAGCCTGATGGAGCCAAGTGGAGTCTGTTAATATTTCCATTCATGGACATGCAATAGAAAACTATCTCATACATTTACAGGAAAACATCACATACAATATCTTTGTTGTGCTTAATCAGAACCAGAGTAAAATTCCAGTCACCAAGAATAGAAACTTACCCTAATGATTTCATTTTTATTCCAAAATATACAGTGTTTTCTCTGCCTGTTCTGTTTGTCACTTTCTAAAACAAGAAATTACCGAGCTATGACTTTGGTTTGAGGGATGGGCGAAAGCAGTAAACACTGAACAGAAAGTCAGAGTGATCGGATGTCAAGGGTCCTCGGTGGATGAGCATCCAGAAGTGGATTCAGTTTGTGGATTGTTGACTTTACTTCCCAGAACCGTGTAAATTACTCAATCCGGGTTCAATTATCCAGGCTTCATGCTCTCAGCAGGGAGCACTTCATGTATATAATAGGAGGGAATCAAAGGCAAAGAAGAGGGTGAGTCACCATCAGTGATTTTTTTTTTTTTAAAGAAGACTTGGTTGTTTTCATTGTTAGCCAATTAAATGGTCTTTTCCAAGAAGAATGAGAATCTCATCCTATGAAAAACAGACAGGACACCTAGACAAAAAAGAAGCATTTCCTTCTGATTTGCCACATTGAATTATACTGAATTGAGTAAATGGCTTGCCACTAGGAGTCAGGCTGCTATGTTGCAGCAGATTAATGGTTTTCATTTTAAGTTCTGGAGTGAAAATCTGGCAATTTCTTTGGCCCCCCCGGTCTACAGCCTTCAGAAACTTCCATTGAAGGAGACGGGCTTGCTGTCTTCTAACTTCTCAAAATAGTGTGAGCAGAAAGAGTGCAAATCACAAGAAGGCTTTTCACCGGTGAGCAATAGCTGTCACCTACAGGCTGACATTTTGGCAGACACACCAGAAGCACACACACTGGCCATGAATTATGTGGCTTGGCCCCATCCCCACTGGGCGCCATGGGGCATCTGAGTAATGCTGGCATTGACGATGGCTCTGGCTCTGGTGCTCAATCTGCTGCTTCCAATTAGGGGCCAGCCTGGGGCCGGGGCCAGGTCAGGGACAGAGGGAGAAACGCCCCTCTCGTTTCCCATCAGCTTGGAGCTTGAAGAGTGTTTGTGGCACGAATGAATGAGTTCTGAACAGATGGAATCAGACCAGCCCAACACCTGCAGGCACTGGGACAAACTCAGTGAGCTGGGGCTCGCCCTGCCCTTAGGAAATCTGATGTCATCATAGAGGGAAACTGAAGACATGGAATGAGCACGATGGAAATATAGTAAGAAGCACTTGAAAGAGGAGGAGAGTGGGAGGAAGTGCAAGAGCAGAAAAAGTGAGCAGAGAGAGAGAGGGCAGGAAAATGACCCAGGTTAGGGGTGGGGGGCAGTGGCCAAAGTGGAAAGAGGTGGGGGGACCCAGAGGGCAAAGGAGCAGTAGCAAGGAGAGGGGAACCAGAGGGAGAAAGAAATGAGAGAAAGACACACAGACTGAGAGAAGACTTTGAAGATGGCCTTGGCCCCAGCTCCAGTGAGGGCAAAGAAGTACTCGCACAAATCATAAACAGACATGCTCTTCATCCTGTGCTGACGAGATGTGATTCCTGGATTTCCCTGGAGAAACAGTCCAAGCAAAGGTAATCAGAGCCACTTATAATTAGCAGCTCCTTCCCTCAAGAACCCAGATTTCACTGAATTGGCTTCTGGTGACTGTACAAGATAATCCTGATGATGTTTCAATTAACAGTCTATGAGAATGCAGTTTCTGCTGGAAAAATTCCAAATCTGAGCCCAAACCCAATGATAGCATTGCCTTGGCAGCATGACACGATGATTTCATTTCACAGGTTAGGGTAAGGCCATATCCCAGGGTACACCATGCCTTGAACACAAAAGTTCCTCATCACAGAGCCGCTGTGCTGGGTGTGCCAGACTGACCCCTCAAAATAAATGTGATCGTGACCTCAGCATTATCAGATGCAGAGAAAATGCCTTGGAAGAGAAATTGTGAGTGGAAAGGACAAAAGGACGACAGCAGGGGAACTGGGGCTTCCCCTTGATGAGAGATCCAGCTGGAGTCAGTTAGAGCATAAACTTTGTTTAATCAAATCCTCACTGATAAACTCCCTAACCAAATCCTAACACAGGTAAATGATGATGCACTTGGAATTCACACTGAGCTTGCATCACTGCTTCACCAGGTGCCATGCATAAATCTGGGATGCAGGCTTCTGGGGCTGGAGCTGCAGAGACGTTGTCTTGGGGGTATGCTCCCACCACTAGACTTGTGCCACTGCCATTTTCTGGTTACTGCAGCCCAGCCAGTCAGTGAAGGAGCTGAGGGCAACCACAGGCTCTGCCCAAGATCCACCATGCTTCTGTTCCCAGTGTGGCAAATGATAAAGGCAAACCAGGAAGGCAGGACATCTGGAAATCATCCCATAATAAAAATGACGGGATGAATTAGGGGTGTCACAAATTTAGGAACACTTTCACAGGGAGGGGAGAAGAGCTGCTCTCCATTGTTCCAGGAGACACAACTGGGGGGAATGCACAGAATTGGAAGAGAAGTGGTTCCTACCTTGACACGAGGTTGCCAATGATACCAAGCAAACGGGAACTACTACTGCTGCGGTAGAATTCCCTGTCATGAGCCATATTCAATTCAGGCTGAATAAAGATAATAGCCTCTCGGGACTTCCCTGGTGGTCCATGGCTGAGAGTCTGCCTTCCAAAACAGGGGACACAGGTTTGATCCCTGGTCTGGGAACTAAGATCCCATATGTGTCAGAGCAACTTTGGAGCCCAAGTACCACAATGAGAGAAGCCTGCATCCCGCAGCAAAGAGCCCGTGTCCTGAAACTAAGACCTGATGCAGCCAAAGAGAAAATAAAATAAAAAACATTTAAAACATAACAGTCTCTCATTCTGGGGCTTCCTTTGTAGCTCAGATGGTAAAGAATCTATTTGCAATTCACGAGACCTAGGTTCAGTCCCTGGGCTGGAAGATCCCCTGGAGAAGTTTCTCATTCTGGAAGAGTATTAATCTTGTGTAAATTATCAATAATTAGAACAAATAAAAGGAGGGAGAGAGAAAAGGAAGAGTAAGAAGGAGGGCATGATAGAAGGAAAAGAGAGTAACGATGTAACTAGTGAGGGTGATTCTTCTTGTAGTCCTACCAAGCTAGCACAGGAGGTAGAGACACAATTCTTCCATCACTGTCCCTTTACATCAACCTCTCCTTCTGTGAGCCTGTGTGGATTTAGTATGTTTTAAACAATATGGCCCCTTTGAAGCCAACAACATCCGGTGCTCCACCCAAGAAAGAGCAGTCTGTTCCCACATTGAAGGAAAATCCAGCTGGTTAAACTTACTGAGAGGCATTGTTATTCTTCAGCACAGGGCCTTCCTAAGGGGCTTTTGAAGGTAAACTTGGCTTGTACATTGACTTTAGAACACAGACCTGCTGAAGGGCAGATAGATGGTCTTAAATAGAAAGTGGATGATGTGGAGGTAGCTGCAGGTGTCCTATTGAGCTCATGGTAGCCATTTCTTTGCACGTTCACAAGACCCCTTGCTATGCTGACTAGAATTACTCATCTGTCTTAGTTGACCTAGGGACTGAATTTGCATTTCCTGCATTGGCAGGCAGATTCTTTACCACTGAGCCAACGCGGGAGCCCTTTATTATTTACACTTTGTGGGTGGGTTTCCCTGGTGGCTCAGTTGTAAAGAATCCACTTGCAATGCAGGGGATGCAGTTTCAAGATGCCAGTTTGGTCCCTGAGTCAGAAAGATCCCTCGAGAAGGGAATGGCAACCGGCTCCAGTATTCTCGGTTGGGAAATCCCATGGACAGAGGAGCTACAGCCTGTGGGGTTGCAAGAGTCAGACATGACTTAGCGACTAAACCATCATTGTTTTCTAAATAGTTTTCAGTGAGCCATGAAGAATTTTTTATAATCACAATAATGTATTTTAAAACAATTTGACAGTTGTATACGTAAAACTCTGGAAATGTCCATTGAGTTCACCTATTAATCCCACTTTTGAGACTTTATCCCACAAAAATAATTCTGAGGAAAAATCTATACTTATGACTTTCCCCCCTAAATTATTTATAATTGCACAATCAAAAGCCAAGTGTCCTCAATAATGGGATAGGTCATTAGTTTTTGGTGGAAATCTTTTTCTAGAACCTCTGTGAGTCATTAAATATGAAAACTGCAGAGACAGTAAGAACCTGGAGGAATGCTTATACTGTAGTGTGGGATGAGGGGTGGGGTGTGGTGGTGGCAGAAACAAGTTAGGAAGACTATGCATGAAATCTTTGCAGCCAAGGGAACTCACATGTGCACAGGGGCCAGGCCAGGAAGTAAATATCTAAAATAAAAAGTTGTATTCAGTGTTAGAACTTAGGGTGATCTCTTTCCCTTATCGTCTATTTCCCAAATGAATCGTAATATCACTGTAATGCCTTTATAATAAAAATAAGGTCCACAGACCTTTCCATATATTCTTTCTGGAAACTTGTCAGGTTTCAGGTGATACCAGTTTCTGTCTCTCTCTTAGTGTTCCCCTCAAGGAGCCCAGCCTGGGCTTCTGCACTCTGCGGTGGGGCAGCTAACGACACTAAGCCAGCAGGTTTACTCTTGGCTTTGGGTGGCTGCAGGTGGGGGATGTGCTTAGTCTGTGAGCAGCCTCTCTTTACTCAAGTCACACTTTCATTGCTTTGAACAGAGAATGAGAAACTGACAAGTGGTTCCAGGGCCTATGGACAAGCTTTCTATACTTGGAAGATGTGATGAGACTTGGATTCTCCTTCATCTATTGTTGACTTAGGTGATTCTGTTCCCCAAAAGCTCACATAAGGTTTGGATATAATGGCAGCTCCTGATTATCTGTTCTATGGAAGGAAAACATTGGGAACAAACAACCAAGCTATTTGTAGCGCATATCTTTTGGTTGTGTTCACCCCAGGCTTTGGGGAAGGGTGTGGGGAGAAGGAGGGTAGGAGGAGTGGGAGGAAGTGGAGGAGGAGGGAACCACTGACATTTGAAACATGCCTGACCCTCTCCAGGAGTAATTCTAGGGGCTTGCTAGCATGTGGTTCACTTACACGTCCCAGACAGACAAGGGAATGGAGACTCAGAAGTTAGGTAACTTGTCCCAGACCACACAGGCTAGAAAAAAGGAATTATTTAGTTCCAAAGCACAGTAAGCCTTGATTTCCATGCTCTGTGCACAGACAAACAGATAATCCACAAAATGAAGAAAGAAAAAAAAGTCTAGAACTGACTTTAATCACCAGGGACTCTTATAGTAAATGGCTCTCAAGGAAGGGTGATTTTGACCCCCAGCCCCACCCCAGGGGATATTAGACAACATCTGGAGACATTCTTGGTGTCATAATGGGGTGGGGAGAGGCTACTTGCACCTCAGAGGTAAAAGGCCATGAATGCTGCTAAATATCCTACGGTGTGTAGGGCCACCTACCACAGTCAAGAATCATCTGGGCCAAAATGTGAATAGTGTTGAGGCTGAGAAACCCTGCCATATCATAATAGAACCCAAAGTAACTTAACCCCCTACATTCACTTCCTTGTTCACTTTTGAAATGAAGTTTCTCTGCTTCTGAACACTTCTCAAATATATAAAGCATCTGAGATGCTGTCTGCTTACTGATCATATGATTAGGAACCACTCAGCATACGTAAATCAAATAAACATGCATAAAATCTAGATGACAATGCCAAGTTCAAATCTGAAATTTATTAAGGGAGTATATAGTGAAATTGCTAGCAATAAATTAACAGCTCCCCAAGTGTTACCAATTGTGGCTAACCTAATCTGTATTAAATTCTATAATGAACAGCTAAATGTTCTCTTGAGTCTCAGGATTCCCATATGGAAAATCAGAGACTTGGCTGTTCTCCGATAACAAGGTCAAATCACTACGTTTTAACACTTAAGCTGTATCTATAAGCAGAGAAAATTGCTTTGGTTTGCTATGGCTTGCTCATTTGAAGGGCAGCACACATTAATTTTGTTACTTCAATAGCATTAAAATAGCCCCTGGATAACTAGAGCTAATGAATTATTTAATGCTTTTGTGGTTCACCATAATTTTGCAGGCATAAAATTGTACCAACATTTGAGAAAAACTCTTAGAAACTCTGCAAAACTAAAAAGGACTCAGGGATCATCTAGTTTAGTCCTGAATTTATCAACTAATTTTCTCTGGATGACCTACTATATGTCCAATTCCATGCTCAGTATCAGAGAGAATACTAGACAAGCATAAAGCACAAGCTTTATATAAACAGTATAGGGGAGGAGATGAGACCGGTACACAGGAAATATTTAGTGAATAACAGGTTCTAAATTGTGTTGTGCAGACTGTTAGCAATGACAGGGTTCACATGAAATTGTTGATACTTGTCCACGTGTTTACTGCTCCTGTTACACTGACAGTTACTAAGAGTACAGGGACCTTGACACTTTCTTCTTGTGTCTATCTTGATGTCTAGACAGAGCCTGGTCCATAGAAGCCAACAAATTAATGTCCATGTAGTAAATGAATGAATGATCTCAATAGGAAGTGGACCTTGAAATCACAGAAATGTCTAAACCAGTGTTTCCTACCCCTTGGGTGTCAAAAGAGATTTGGTAAAACAAGGGTTCCATGGTCAGATGCATTTGGGGATTGTTGGGTTAGAAACAGTTTTTTTTTAATCAGAGCTTTCTATATGCCAGTATACACTGGGAATCTCTAGAAGGATTCACTTTTTTGAGGTCAAACTTATTTGATCATGGAAACATTTTTTTTTTTGACTGAGGATTTGGTAACATAAATTTGAATCAATACACTTAGAAATTTGAGAATAAATTATCCAAAGAAAATGGTTTCTTGAATTGATCAGTGCTTCAAAAACAGTATAATGGAGCCATAAAATTATGATTTGGGGAATCTTGAGAAAGAAGAGAAAAGAAGTCCTGTCCTTCTAAACCATGCTGTGTGAAGGGAAGACCAGAATAATTTTTATGCTGCCCTTGAGGAACTCTTATAAGTGGCCTCTCTGCATCTCTGGTTTACAGAGTCCAGTTTTGGCCTACTATAATGGCTTAAGCCTTGGATGGACATGCTTTAAAAATTTGGATGAGTCTTTTCTTAATATTCCCAGTGGGCTTGTACTTTTATTTTCTTAAATGTCTTTTGCCCTGAACTGCTCAACTGGGCTTGATAAATTCTCAGCAGACTGATGGCTCCAGAGCCCTAGAAGATATGGGACAGCTGCCGTTTGTTTTCCTGTAAATCTGCACTTGCTTTGATTTTGGTGGGTTTCCTTACATAGTTTCTAATTATAAGGATCACTTATGGGCAGCAGTCTACAAAAAGGTAAAAGCAAAAATACCTATTAAGTTTCTTTACCTTATTAAAAGCTTCTTTTATCTAACTTTAATATAGCTTTCAAATGTAGAATTGTTTTCCCTTTTCTAATTAACTTTTGAAACAAGTCTTCCAGATCCCAAAGGGTTTTTTATTAAAAGACAGAGGAGTTTCAAAATAATTGATGGTGAACTGGGGAGTTGAGTAACATTCTATTGCCATTGGGAGAAAACACAAGCAGACAAGTGACATTCTGTGAATTATTTCTATTTAAACATTTGAGCCTGAGGATACAGTTGAAGGCAGTGCTAAATCCATTTCTGCACGTTGCTTTGTGGTTAAGGTAAATTTGTAAAATGATTCCTAGTACATTGTGTCATGTGCTAGCCCAACAAATAGCCTGGAATTTTGTACTTGGACTTTCTAAAGGAGCGAGTTATTGAGAATGGGCCTCGTTATAGCTCATCCTCATCTATACCAGGGCCTGGGGGCACGGGTCCTGAGGATGACACTGCAGAAAGACCCCAAGCCATGTGTGGTTTCCAGGTGGCGCAGTGGTAAAGAATCTGCCTGCCAATGCAAGAGGTGCAGGAGACTCAGGTTCAATCCCTGGGTTGGGAAGATCCCCTGGTGGAGGAAATGGCAGCCCACTCCAGTATTCTTGCCTGATGAATCCCACGGACAGAGGAGCCTGGCAGTCTATAGTCCATGGGGCTGCAGAACTGGACATGACTTAGTGATTGAGCATACTGCAAACAAATGGATGCAGCACCTAAATTGAGGAACAAAGTTGTCAGGTCCTATAGAAGTGTAGCAGAATGGGACAGGAGCAAAAATCCTGGTGTGTCCAACTCACCAAGGTTTGTCTGCATGGTGCTGTGGCGGACTTATGGTTCACCCTTCCCCCCAGACAAACCCTTGACCCCGGTGGCTCACAGCCAGTCAGCCCTCTGGTCACACTTGCTTCTGCTGCTTCCCTCCGAGCTTGGCTCGGGAGGCTGGCTCTACTGTGACTGCACCTCTGTTTCCCCAGCACACAAAGCTCCGTTTGTGCTACTCCTTCTCCCCAGAGTGGCTGCCTAAGTTCTAATAAAATACTGGGACCATCACTCAGAAACATGAACAAACCATCTGGGCACAGTGCCCCTTACAGATGATATGAACTGGATTTGAGTCACATAATTTGTGGCTAGCAGTTAGCAACTGTTCAATTTAATTCAACACCCATGTGATGAGCACCTGTTCCATGCAGGTGCACCATGCTAGGAATTGTAGGAATTACAAAGAGGAACAGGACTGGTCTAGTTGGAGTAATAAGTACACAAACAGCTAATCTGAAACGCAGAATGAAAGCATATTGTTAATTCACTCATTTAGCAAATATATGTTGAGTACCTACTACCTGCCAAGGCACGAATCAAGATATAGGGAATCAGTGGTGGACAGGGTGCAAAAGTTCCCTGCATTAAGGGATCTTAAATTTAAGGGATATGGACAGAAAATAAAGCACAAATAGGGACTTCCTT
>NW_011495072.1:5275011-5275325 GCF_000754665.1 Bison bison bison | reverse complement strand
CCTGGCGGTCCAGTGTTTAAGAATCCACCTTCCAATGCAGGGGACATGGATTAGATCCCTGGTTGGTAACTAAGATCCCACATGTTGTGCGGCAACTAAGCCTGCAAACCCCAACTACAGAAGCCATGCACCGTGACAAAGAGCCCATGTGCCACAATGAGACCCAGGGCAGCCAAATTAAAAATTTTTAATAAAAAAATAAACAACTTGATGTTTAAAGAAAAATAAAGGACAAATAACCAACAAAGTGTCAATTGAGGGTAACTGCTGGAGAAAACAGATGGTAAAGGATTTGGGAATTACAAATTGGGGAA
>NW_011495072.1:5273153-5274911 GCF_000754665.1 Bison bison bison | reverse complement strand
TGGGGAAGTGCTACTTTGTAACAGGAAAGTCCCATGAGGTGATGTTTACAGAGATCTGATGAAGAGTGGCAGAGAGCTATGCAGAAATGCGGGAGAAACATTCTAGGCAGAGAGGATGGCCAGTGTGAAGGTCCTGAGGCAGGAACGTGTTTGGCTGAAAAGAGTAAACATTACCCTGCAGCTGGGGCAGACAGATCCCTGGGGAGAGCAGCAGAAGATGAGATGTCAGAGGCAATGGAGACAGCCCTTGCAGGACATTCTCAATCATAGTGAGGGCTCCGGACTTTAAGGACAGAGGGAACCATTACAAAGCTTTGAACAGGAAAGTGACCTGATGTGATATATTCTGAAAGGAGCACTCTGACCGAACCTGCACAAAGCAGACCAAGTAGAAGCAGGAAGATCAGTGAGGCAACTCCTGCGATAACCTGGCAAGAGGTGGTGATGATCAAGACTAGCACGGCAGTGGGAGGACACGGTGAGAGGGGGATGTTGAAAGAACAGCGTGAACAGGATTCCCGCACGGACTCTGATGTGGGAGGAGGGAGGAAGAGGAGAATCAAGAATGATTCCAAGGTCTAAGCATCCAGCAGGAGGGGGCTGTAATTCACTGAGATGGAGAACACCAGGGAAGGCGCAGGTTTCAAGGGCAGAATCAAGAGTTTAGGTATGGACGTGGTAAATTGCGATCCCTATCGGATGAGAGTTCGAGTAGGCAATTGATAACAAAATTTGGCGTTAACGGGCGAGGTCAAGAAGTGTAAATATAAATTTTGGAAATATTGAGATTTGAAAATGTCTAAGATAAGGAGCCTGGAGAGCTAACTCACTGAGGTTTAGTATGTGATTCAATTTCTGACCTTCATTCTTCTGTAGATGAAATTAAGTCTTCCTGCCCTGAGACTCCCTTGTCCCCTTTCTGTGCCTTCCCTAGTCAGTCTCTGGAAGCTTCTTGAAATCAGAGACTGTCTTATTTAGCTTCCTATTCTGTATACTGCCCAGCGTGCGCCTGGCATGTCAGAGGCTGCAAACCCTTGTTGAGTTGGGCTGAGCAAACCATTTATCAAATACCTGCTATACACCCAGGGCTGTGCTGTGTGCTATTATCAGTAGTATAGGACACCAGTAGGGAGTCAGTACCATTACACATCAACCAGGAAAGAAACCAAGAGGCCACCTGGAAGACTGAAAGGAGATGCATAGTCGGAAAGTGGTCAGGAACCTAGAGTCTGGTTTGGTCTTTGTTACTTTCTGACATTGGCTAAGTCATCACAAATCAAATATTGCATTTGTAAAATGATCTGGACTGATTACCTCTAAGAGTCCTTCCAGTCCTAAATTTCTGCCTCACCAAATTATGCACTATTTATAGGAGTAAAACTGGAGAATCCCAGGGACAGGGGAGCCTGGTGGGCTGCCGTCTATGGGGTCGCACAGAGTTGGACATGACTGAAGCGACTTAGCAGCAGCAGCAGCAGCAGGAAGAGATCTAAGACCAGATGGTTGTTGTTTAGTTGCTGAGTTGTGTCCAATTCTTTGGACAGTAGCCTGCCAGGTTCCTCTGTCCATGGGATTTCCCAGGCAAGAATATTGAAGTGGGTTGTCATTTCCTTCTCCAGAGGATCTTCCTGACTCAGGGATCTCCTTCATTGGCAGACCAGTCTTTCCCACTGAGCCACCAGGGGAGCCCTCCAAGACATGATGAAGGTTAGGAAATTCAAGTTGGGCTCTAGATGTTTTTTTCACACTCATGTATCT
>NW_011495072.1:5272647-5272930 GCF_000754665.1 Bison bison bison | reverse complement strand
CACCAGGCCTCCCTGTCCATCACCAACTCCCGGAGTTCACTCAGACTCATGTCCATCGAGTCAGTGATGCCATCCAGCCATCTCACCCTCTGTCGTCCCCTTCTCCTCCTGCTCCCAATCCTTCCTAGCATCAGAGTCTTTTCCAATGAGTCAACTCTTTGCATGAGGTGGCCAAAGTACTGGAGTTTCAGCTTTAGCATCATTCCTTCCAAAGAAATCCCAGGGCTGATCTCCTTCAGAATGGACTGGTTGGATCTCCTTGCAGTCCAAGGGACTCTCAAGA
>NW_011495072.1:5250311-5271974 GCF_000754665.1 Bison bison bison | reverse complement strand
TGGAAGTTCACAGTTCACATATTGCTGAAGCCTGGCTTCGAGAATTTTGAGCATTACTTTACTAGCGTGTGAGATGAGTGCAATTGTGTGGTAGTTTGAGTATTCTTTGGCATTGCCTTTCTTTGGGATTGGAATGAAAAGTGACCTTTTCCAGTCCTGTGGCCACTGCTGAGTTTTCCAAATTTGCTGGCATATTGAGTGCAGCACTTTCACAGCATCATCTTTCAGGATTTGGAATAGCTCAACTGGAATTCCATCACCTCCACTAGCTTTGTTCATAGTGATGCTTTCTAAGGCCCACTTGACTTCACATTCCAGGATGTCTGGCTCTAGGTCAGTGATCACACCATCGTGATTATCTGGGTTGTGAAGATCTTTTTTGTATAGTTCTTCTGTGTATTCTTGCCATCTCTTCTTAATATCTTCTGCTTCTGTTAGGTCCATACTATTTCTGTCCTTTATCGAACCCATCTTTGCATGAAATGTTCCCTTGGTATCTCTAATTTTCTTGAAGAGATCTCTAGTCTTTCCCATTCTGTTGTTTTCCTCTATTTCTTTGCATTGATCGCTGAAGAAGGCTTTCTTATCTCTTTTTGCTATTGTTTGGAACTCTGCATTCAGATGTTTATATCTTTCCTTTTCTCCTTTGCTTTTTGCTTCTCTTCTTTTCACAGCTATTTGTAAGGCCTCCCCAGACCTCATGTATCTCAGGTAAGTTCAAAAAAGAAGACACTTGATATATGCTCATTGCCTACCTATTGTTTTTGCAGAGCCTGGGTGTCATCTTAAAAAGAAAATGAAATATATGTATATAATGATAGCTGTGTTTTATCAAATCTCTCATATGTGCCAGGTACTGTTGAAAATACTTTATTTATTTATTTGGTTGCACCAGGTCTTAAGGTGCAGCACGTGAATCTTTAGCTGTGGCATGTGGGATCTAGTTCCCCTACATTGGGAGAACAGAGTTTTAGCCAGTGGCTCACCAGGGAAGACCTTGATGGAAATACTTTACATGGATTATCTCACTTAATGCTCAGAATAGGTCTATGAGTAGAGTTGTTTTGTACAGAGGAGGAAACCAAAGCCATACACACACACACACACACACACACACAGAGATAAATCTCAAAAACCAATCAACCAACTCACTCTAACCATGTTTTATTCAGATTATAGAATTTTAACCTAGAAACCTCATCACATACTAAACCTCTCACATACTAAATCACATACTAAACCTCTCCACACTCAAAGAAAGTCAATATAATTTTGATTTAACTTTTAAATCTTAGACCAATTGAAAGAGTTTATTAACTAACTAGCCTTTTAAGACATAGTTTTCCCAAATGACACTGCATATTAAAAGAAAAGATTTCCCCATAACCTCAAGAATTGTTTATAACAAGTGGAATATTACTTGTAGATTGAGTCTAATTTTCTTGAACAGGCATGCACAATTCCAGATAGGCCGCTGTGCTTTCTATTCCAATCCCACTACTCAGAGATAACTAATGTCAACATTTTGGGTACACCATGTTGACATCATGCTGACAAGGAATTGTCTTTGGTATTCAAATTTTCATACCAATTTAGTTTCTAGAAGTACTTCATTGTGACACAGGCCTGGCCCCTCGGAGTGTGTGATGGAGAGAGGAGGGGTTTCGTCTTGCCCAGTTGGTAACAATGGAGTCTTGCACAGGGGTGAGGCAATGGAGCCATGGCTTCTGTACTTTTCCAGCGTGATGGCACTTGCATGGAGCCACCATCTGTTTGCAGGGCAGCTCTGATGGCTGGGCATCTGATTTCAATAAGAACAGAGAGTGGCTCCATCCCACAGCGCGTTAGCAGGCAGGCACATCTGCTCTGTCTCCACACTCCACAAACCAATGGAAAGTTGGTCTCGTGGAGCCTGTGGTCCCGCTTGACAACAGAAGACAGTAATTGCTGTTGGAGCCTGTCCAATTGTTATGGAGGTCAAGTTTTGACCCAGAGCCTTTCAGAGCTTAGAAGCCCGGCTGGTATTGTTCTTTATCATTAGTTGTGTTGTCTCAATTAGGAAAAAAAAAAAAAATCTATGAAGTCTGGATGCAGAATTCTCAAGTCTGGAATTCCTCCCACATGTGGAAAATAAGACTCACTCAAGGAAACAATGCCACTGTGTCTGGCACCCACATGCTTTGGGATCTGACCACAGAGAATAATTTGCACTTTATCCAAGCTCTCTTCACCTGGGGCTGATAAAGAGCTTCCACCAAGCAGAGCCACAGTCTGGGGACTGCAGTCAGGGGACCCCCGTCAAGTGACTCCTGTGGTGCAAAGTAAGTACTCGGTGCTTGTTGTCTTACTGGTGACCCATCCCTGCACTGGCAGGAGTCCTGTGTCACTGAAATGTTTGGGTAATTATTGGCATTAAGCCATTTTATTTAACAATGTTTAGACAATGCACGTAATAACATAAACTAGTTAATTGTTTCGATGTTAATAAGGAAAACACCCCCTTGATCTTCAGACCATGTGGGTTTCAGTAGAGTAAACAGATGGTCTGTGCTGCTCCAGGAGATGCTAAGTGGGCAATGTGAGTCTTCACCCTCTCAAAGGCTGTCTCTCCCCTGGCCCCTGGTACACAACTTTCCCCTTCTCTGGGCTTCCCATCCCCTCTCTGGCCTCTCTTCTAGGACCCAAGGGGACTTCCCAGGGGCAGGTTGCACCCTGATCATGTGTGAATTAGTGGAAGATGAGCCCCCACTCACCACCTCAGCTGGATGCCCGATACAGCAGGGGTCCCCAACCTCCAGGATCTAATGCCTGATGATCTGAGGTGGAGCAGATGTAATAATAATAGAAATAAAGTACACAATAAATGCAATGTACTTGAATCATCCCCAAACCATCCACCCTCACTAAGTCCATGGAAAAAATTGTCTTCCACGAAACCACTTCCTGGTGCCCAAAAGGTTGGGGACTGCTGTGATACAGGACACAACCTGCATGCCTGCAGTCCCTCTACTGATGGGTGCATAGGACTCCCCTCTGGACTTCCTCACTGACTCACGAGATCTGCGCCAGGACCCTGGAATTACTGCACATTGCCAGAAGGGTCACTAGGTACCCCTGGCCTTCAGATCAGTGGCAGAAGATGGATGGGGAGGGGATGCAGCTCCTCTGCATGGCAGCCAGGAGCTGTCTTCACATCCACCTGCCTCTTGTCTGCATCACTGTGGGCAGCTCACCCTGTGCCAACCTCCTTTGGCACATCTTCTTTGACCTCTAGCCACCCTCTCTCCTTCATCCTCTCCTCCATGCTCTAATACAGAGCACCCACAGACAGCCACCGCTCCAGCATCACCATGTCTCTGCCACCCTGGCGGTCCACCTGCTGGTCTGCCAGCTTCATCCTGTTTGGGGAGCCTCAATCCCTCAGGACAGCCCCTGACACCCTGTGTGTGCAGTTTGCTAATCAGATAATCAAATTCAAGACTGGGTGTCAGTAATGCTGCCCTGATCACTTTGGGTTTTGCTTTTAAGGGAAGCTTGCTGGAGACTCACAGTCCACTAAGTGGCTGATGCCCACAATGGGCTATGGGAAGATAATGTTGAATGGCTTCATAGGACCCCATAAGTTGGTCCTTGCATATTCATGCCTGGCTCTGGGCAGAATCCTAGCCAGACTCGCTGGTTGGTGTCACCCAGCTTTTACACCTGACTAGAGATTAAGCTAGAAAAATGGTTGAGTTTCCACAGCACAAAGGGTGCCTTCTCCAACATGAGCCAAGTGTGATCATCACGGGCTCCCATCCAGAAGCTGGGAGATGATCAGAGGGAATCAAGTAGAGTGTCCAGCTTCTTTTCCCAACCAGACCCTATGGCCAGTATTTTCCTTCAAGATTCCCCATCTTACAGCCCTGCTTAACCTCCTCCTCTGCACCTGCACCACCATTCACAACCATTGTTTGTTCCCCTATATTCTGTATGCACAGCAGACATCACACACACACACATACACACACACAGGTGCACACATGCCTTGGGAACAAAGGTACTTCCACTGCAAAACATCCCCTCTGTGATGTCCACCTGCCTTCCTGCCAGTCTTTGTTAAGAACTCAAAACTCACTTTTTCTTTTGGCAAATCCCTTTAGAAAACTGGGAGGACATTGGAGGGTACAAGGATGGGAGAATTGACTGACTTTTAAAAACATCACCAAATCATATATTCCGTGAACTCTGACCTGCACTTACTTGGCGTTTCCTGTACCTAGAAGCAGACTGGGGAAAACAGTAGCGGTGCCTTCTCCTAACCTCGTGCCCTCGGCTGGGCTTTCAGCCCCTGGTTCTTGTGCCCCCAGCAGCCTGAGTTATATTAAGGAAGAACAATGTCAGCCTAGCAGCCTTAGCCAGGCTCCGAATTCCTGAGGGGTCACAGCCTGATTGAGATCTGCCTGCCAAGTGTCTCACACAGCACTGGGCAGGCGTGGGTGGTTGATAAATATCATTAGATGGCAAGGGGGTGACGAAGACCACAAGAACGGGCTCTTTCTTAGAAGCCACATGGCCCCGGGTCTGATATAAACAGCCCCAAGGCCTAAGTCGCTTGTTGACAGTGCCTTTCTGGGAACAGGCTCTTGGTAGAGACTCTGCAGGCAGGGGACAGGCATTTGGCTTAAAGGGAAGGGTTTGTGCTGCCCACAGCAGGAAGCAGGTGGAACGTAGAACCATCTAGGTAAAGATGGTTCTCCAAAGGAAAGGGACCTTGATTTGTAGCATCTTCTGCTTTCTGGGGTGTAAATACTCCCACCACAGCCAATAGCAAGATACTGGCATGACTTCACTGAGCGTGAAGTTGGGAAGGGAAGTTTGCAGTGGAGTACGTGCGAGTCTGCTTGAGCCCAACTCCAGCACACCACTATCAAAAAATGCTTCCTGGATGAGGTAGGAAGCCTTCCCTTCATCTTGGGGACATCCCTCCTTCTCTTTCTCCTGCCTGCCTTTCAGATCGCAAATGAATCATGCCTTTCTCCAAGAACCTCCCCTGCCTTCCTAGGACCCCTCCCCTCTATGATGGCACATGGATCTTTCACATGAGAATTCAGAGTGGAAACTGCTCATTCCTTTCTGTTTCTTGCCACTGTCTCCCTTTCTGGTCTGTAGCCCTAGGAGGGAGGAACTTTGTACAGTTTTCATCCACCTGGAATCACAGGTGCCTCACACAGCTCCTCGCACAAAGTTGGTGCTTATGAAATAGCTGATGAAAGAGTGAGAAAAAGAAATGAGCTAAGACCTGAGCTGGACTTGCCTGCTAACCTTGAGTTTAGACAAGGCACTTCACCTGCTAGCGTTCTGGCTCTTTTTCCTTTCTTTTAAAAAATGTGTATCTATATATAAAGACTGCATGATTTTGCATGATTCTTTCAATGCTAGGAGTTTATGGATATTTGAGTCAGAAACATAGAGCAGTTTTTGAATGTTGGCAGCTGCTTCAGCAATATCTCCACTTTTGTGTGTGTGTGGGGGTGGGGGGGTTGGTTATAAGTGTCTGTGCATGTGTGTCTATGTGTGTGAATGTGCGTGTGTATGTATGGTGTGGAGGGTAGACAGGGGCAGACAACGGAAGCCTGAGAAAAGGGAGAAGAAAATCTCATAATAAAATGTTTCCATTTCCTTTTCGTGTCCAAAGCCACTGGGTCATAGAAGAATCCATATGACAGCCAGCCCTGTGGTATTAGATTCATCCCAGTGATTCTTTTTCCCAAAGGCTGAAGGCTTTCTTGGAATTAAAACGAAGTAAGAACTTCCAATCAGTTCCTAAGTCCCTTGTAGGCAGGTCCAAGTCTGAAACATCCTTATATCCTGCTAAAGCCCCGAACAGTGCAGAGAGAACCCAATGACACCTGCTGAATAGTTAGCTTTAAGCAGACCTCACCTTGGCAGTAAGAGTTAGTCCTAATCACCAAGTTTGTTGGGACTAAAATGTTCCTCCATTTTTCTAGGTTTGCCCGGGAACATATGGGCAGAAACATCCTCAGGACATTTTATAAATTTTGGTAGCTTTGATCATAAATGAGGCAGCTTAAAATTTATTTCCCCTTGAGTCCAAGAAAGCTAAAGGACCCTTGTCTCCAGGATTTCTTTTCTGTCCCAGTCTAGCAAGAAAGAATGGCAAAAGCTAAATTCTGGGCCC
Organism: Bison bison bison; assembly: GCF_000754665.1. Lineage (NCBI taxonomy): Eukaryota > Metazoa > Chordata > Mammalia > Artiodactyla > Bovidae > Bison > Bison bison. The sequence goes on along the minus strand of NW_011495072.1, from coordinate 5,265,793 downwards.
TGGGCTTCCCTGGTGGCTCAGCAATAAATAATCCTCCTGCCAACACAGGAGACACGGATTCGATCCCTCATCCAGGAAGATCCCACATACTGTGGAGCAACCAAGCTCGTGCACTAGAACTATTGAGTCTGTGCTCTAGAGCCTGGGAGCTGCAGCTACGGAGCCCACACGCCACAACTACTGAAACCCTCATGCCTAAAGCCCATGCTCCACAATAAAAGAAGCGACCTCAATGAGAAGCCCGCACACCACAACTAGACAGGAGCCCCCACTGGCCGAAAGTAGAGAAAAGCCTGTGCAGCAACAAAGACCCAGCACAGTCATAAATAAATAAATAGGTAAATCTATTAAAATTATTTTTAAAAAACTCTGGGCCCTTTTCCTAATTGCTGCAGAAATTCATTTCAAGGGCTACGGGCCCCTTGCTTTTGTGACTATCCCAGAGATGAATGGTGAGAGCCAGGTGGCACCACCTCCAAAGCCCTGTAAGAAAGGAAAGGAGCTTCCCCCCTCCATGCATAGCATGGCATCACCTTTCCTCATGATGAAGCCACGTGGTGGCAGGGAGGAGAAGATCCCAGAAATCTGTCGGAGTGACTTTCAGCTGGCTGTAAATGCCCCGAAACAGGGACAGACCCTTGCACATGGAGGAAGGCTGCTCCAGGGTAAATCCTGGAATAGTGCTTAGGTTGTACGTGTCATATATAAGCTTGACCTGAGTAAAGAGTTGAGAGAGGACCTGGCATGTAAAAGACAGGCTGTGATAACAAAAGCTGTGACAACAAGAAGGGTAAAACTTTTGAGCCTCAAGTGCTATGTTAACCACCTACAAACATTATTATATTTAATCATCACCGCAACTTTATTACTCCTATTTGATAGATGGCTTAACTGAGGCTTACCTCCACAACTGAATAGTAGCCACAGTGATACCACGATGTTGAACTTCTGCCTTCCTCAGCTAGGGATTTTATCCCAGTGTTTTAAACTCCATCCCCTTCTCCTCTCACTTCACAAAGACCTTAAACTTCAAAATATTTCCATGAGTCATTGACTGAAGTCTGAAATTTTACTTTCCAAGATTTTAATAACGTAATGTGAGTAGCTGCCGTTTGTTGAACAGCTTTTAGGTGCCAAGTACTGTGCTGTTACATGTACGCTCTCATTTAGCTCCTGCTTTATAAAGGAGGTATTGTTATTATTCCAGTTTTACAGTTCTGCCAGGCTCCTCTGTCCATGGAATTCTCCAGGCAAGAATACTGGAGTAGGTTGCCATTCCCTTCTACAGGGGATCTTCCTGACCCAGATATTGAACCCGGGGCTCTAGATTCTCTACCATGTGAACCACCAGGGAAGACCTGACAAAGGAAATATTGTTATTATTCCAATTTTACAGTTCAGGAAACCAAGAATCAAAGAGAGTTTCTGTAATGTATGTGAAGTCACACAATCAGCAGGAAAGAAGGGCCAGGGCTCTCCTTTTGCTTGCTCTGTTGTCTGTGTGTGGTTCACTGCCTTCTGACCAAGGGAATCTGATGGCCGCTGAGAGCATCTGCCCCTGGAATAAGCATCCGTCTGAGTCTTTGTCAGCCACGTATCTCTAGCGTGAGTGAAGGGTCAGAGATCACCTTTTGATGGAGCAGAAGTTTGAGAGCATCATACCTCTGTATACCAAGGAGACCTTATGATGGAAGGGAGCTCCAGGAACAAGTTGACAGAAAGGTTGTGTGACCAAAAAGTCAAGTTGAGTGTTCCTGGCTCTCTGAAGAAGCAGGGGAGAGATGGTCAGCTCAGGGGTGTTTTATGACTTCTGAGGCCGTGTGACAGACAAGCTCATCACCTTAGCTCCATGAGGCACATGGGGCCCAGGAGACTATGAGACTGCGTCTGTGGGAAATCAGTATTTCTATGGACTGAGTCAGGGCTAAATTCGACATTAGGGCGATGCAACGCATCTGAATTTCATCACTATTAAATCACTCTTTAGACCTTGTAAATGTTCCTAATGATATTTTTGGTAGGTTGGAGTAAGCTGTCTACATCTGAGGTGTATTACTTTAAACCTACATTAACAGACTCATAAAATAAGGTGTTGGCTGGCTAATCCCCTGTAGTCATACCCTCAGAAGTATCCAGGCAGCAGAATGAACCAGAGTTATGACTAAGTGTCCTGAGGTAGCCCCGAGGGCACAGACCCTGACCATACATGTCACTTGGAGGAATTGTTAGGATGAGTGGAGCTGTGTACCTGGAACCAAGCACTCCCCTCCTCAAAGGCTCCATAATCTACAAACTCTGGACTCCTGAGACCCTGGAAAAACAATCCACGATCTGAACCCACTCCTCTCAAGAACTGGACATTAACATCCTTATTGCGAGGCATCATGGGGAGGCCAACCTGGGGCAAGGGGCACCCACTCATCACCTGGATGTGCTGCTCACAGATTGTACATCATCACAGGTGGCATCGTGGGGATTGCTTTTTTTTAATTGAGGCATAGGAACAATGTTTGGCAATGGGTCAGAATGTTGGAAATTAAGACTATCCTGGAGCCATGATTTTCATAATTATCTCATGTAATATCTCATGATACGTGGGGCAGTGAAATGTTTATTCAGGGCACAGTCTCTGCCTGTGAAATCTGATTCTACCCTTTACTGGCCTTTCTAGCTTCTTAGGCCCAACTCAACAGTTGCCTCACTTGGGTCCTGGAAAACTGATAGCAGAAGAACTTCCAGTTTCTTGTCCAGAAACTATTAATACAATCAGCCCTTCAGGATGAGCTACTTAGAGACTTTCCCCTGAAGATGACCTCTCTTCCCCTTTCCCCCACCCGCTTCCTCCCTCTATACTGACCTCTGTTCCTGATCTGAACCAACTTGAGCCTAGATTTCTCCTTCCTGCTCCTGCCTTTCTCCGATTTGCCTCTCTTTTCTGGCTCCTCTCTTCAAGCATACATCTAAGACCCCTGAGCTCTCCAACTTTGCTCTTTATCCTATTGAATATTGAAATCCACAGCTGGCTCTAATCTATAAGAGGTGCTCCCAGGTATATTCATACTTCATGGGAAGTCACACTTCCAATGCCCTGCTCCATTTTGGGTCAGCTTAGCTGAACAGGTGGGGACTCCACAAACTTGCAAAACAGCCCTCCAGGAAGCCTTCCCCCACAAGCTGGATCCTATTGATGGTCTCCTTTCCTAACCTTCTGTAGTAATCGCTGTCTGTGCCATATGCATCAACCATTTATTCATTCACTCAACAAATACTTCTTGAGCTCCTATATATGATGAAGCCCTTGATGAACACAACAAAGTCCCTGTCCCCATTCTCACATTCCTGTGGAGGAGTCGAATAATAAACAAACAAACAACAACAAACAAACAAACAAATAATAAAAGTAAGCAGTATGACATAAATAGAGCAGGGTAAGGGGAGAGAGTCTACTGTGGCAGGGTTTGGTTGAGTGGGGATAGATGTATTAAGTTATAGCGCTCAAGAGATGTAACTCCCAAGCAGACCTAAATGATGATCAAAAGCTAACTATGTGAAGAAGATCCATGGGCAGCAGTGTTCCAAATAGAAGAAACAGCAGGTGCAAAGGCCCGAAACAGTATCAAGAAAGATGTGTTGAAGATACAACAAGAAGTTCTGTGAGGCTGCCACACAGGATCCTGGAGGGAGGATCAGGGTCCAGATCACATACATGCATTCTCCACTGCACCTTTCTGACATTTGGAGCCAAATGACTCTGTTGCTGGGTGCTGTCCTGCGCATTGCAGTGTGTTTAGCTGTATCCCTGGACTCCGCCAGCTAGATGCTGGTATCAGCCCCCTACTCCCTCCACATGTGACAATCATGGGTTTGCCATTTTTGATGTTTCCAAGTGTCCCCTGGGTTAAGAAGCACTGAAATAAGGCCATGGCAAGAGTATGGATGTTATTCTATGTGTAATTGGAGGCTTAAGAGCTGGGAAATAATGTGACATGATTTACGTCTTTAAAAGGGCACTCTGCTGTTAGGTTAAAAGGTTGTAGGGAACAAGAGTGGATGCAGGGAATCCAGGAGGAAGTCTCTGTAGTAATCTGGCTGATAGATGGTAGTTTGGACTGAGAAGCAGTAGTGGGATGTGAGAAGTGCTCAGGTTCAGTATTTAGTTTGAAACCAAGAAGACTTGCTGGTAGATTGAATAGAAAAGGTGATGAGCTACTATGTGTAAAATAGAGAATTAATGAGAACCACTGTACAGCACAGGACCTCTATTTGGTGCTCTGTGGTGACCTGAATGGGGAGGAAATCCAAAGAAGAGGGGACAAATGTGTACGTATGAATGACTCACTTTGCTGTGCAGAAGAAACTGACACAGCAGTATAAAGCAACTATACTCCAATTTTAAAAAGCACTAGCTTGTTTGGATGGGCTTCCTTGGTGGCTCAGGTGGTAAAGAATCTGCCTGCAATGTGGGAGACCTGAGTTTGATCCCTGGATTGGGAAGATTCCCTGGAGAAGGGAACAGCTACTCACTACAATATTCTGGCCTGGAGAATTTCACAGACAGAAGAACCTGGCAGGCTACAGTCCATCAGGTTACAAAGAGTCGGACAAAACTGAGAGATTTTCCCTTTCAGGTTGTTTGGCTAAATAGGCCAAGAACTATAGAGAATATACTAGTAGGCTTAAGAGGAAGCTTCTCCAAGGGAGAAACTGTACACTGTTTCCAGTTGTGTCCCTCTAAACTAGCAGAAAGAACATTGTAGAATGTTTGTTGAATTAATAAACATGAATAAGTGAATGAGAAAAAATAAAGGTGATGAGGAAGGTCTAATCAAGGATAATTTCCTGATTTGGGGTCTGAGCAGCTGGGAATAATGACATCATTGTCTAAAATAGGGAAGACTAAAATTAGACTTGGAAAAGAGTAGTTCAGGGGTCAACAACTCTAAGTCTGAGATGTCCATTAGATGTCCAAGTAGACATGACAATAGAACCTGAGAGCCTGGAGCCCGGGGGAGAGGACCAGGTTGGAAATAGACATCCAGAAGTTGTAGAACGTATTTAATGCCTGGAGAGGCTGAGATAGACCATGTAGGAAGAGAGGAATACAGATAAGAAGGGACCCTGGGCTGAGCTCCAGGCACTCCTATATTTAGAGGTCAGGAGAGGGAAAAGCTGGCAGAGGAGACAGAGGGGCCATTAGGAAGCTTCATGTCCTGGAAGCATCCTGCAACCACATCTGCCTTGGACTGTCCCCAGCCAGGTCACCAGCTAAGCAGAGAGCCCCTCGGGTACTCATCCATGATTGGTGCCAAGGACCTCTACAAAGCCAAGTTTTGGACAAGCCAAGGATTTAGCAGGAGTCACGTTGTTTAATCTTTACACCAAGAAGTAAGTGCTACTAGCCCCATTTCACAGCTGAGGAAACTAAAAACTGGAGAGCTGCAGGAACTTGCCCTGGTCACATGTGTTTTCAGCCCCACTCCTGGGCCTGCAGTTTTGAGAGTCTGCTTCCACACTGATGCTCTTTCCACGGTGCCCTTGGCCTCCGCCTTGCAGGGACCCGCTCTGCCTGGCACAGGCCTCTGTTCCCACCATGGCAGGAGCAGCTTGTTTCTTCCCGGGATTATGTGAAGTGCTTTCACATCTGCTACTGCATTTGAGACGGGCAGGGGGGGAGCTGGGATGGCACACACAGAGCAAGTGACAGTCAAGGTCCCTCACCTAACTCAGGGTAGAGCCAACACTGGTGCCCGGAGTCTCAAAGTCCTTTTCCGGGGTTCTCACATCTCACCTCTTATACATACAGTCAAAGTGTCTCCCCAGCTGGCAACTGTATTAAAGGCAGAAGGTCGTTCCAGTATCCAGGGACAAACTTATTATTCTCATTTTACAGATTAAGAAACAGAGGCTCAGAGAGGCTCTGTGATTTGTCCAAGTCACACAGCTAAGAAGCTGACCCAGAAATAAATCCCCATTCTCCTAGCTCTCAGTATGACAGAGCAGAAATAAATAATCTATATCTGACAACCATTTTTCTTTCTTACATAACAACTTTCCCAATCCATAAAAGAAATAAGCTTCAGATAGGTTTCTGGAATTTTCACAAGCATGAGTATTGCCAGTCATAATTCTGGTTCATAATCATTAAAGAAGTGAAAATGAGTAGAATGTGGATATTCTGTGTACTGTGCCAACTTAAAATTACTTTTGTTATGCTTAATCACAAAGGTGATTTAAAAATAACCTACAACAAATAATATTTGTTGCTTTATTAAGCCCTCTAGTTTCTGACATGTCCCACTCTTTTTTAGAAAAATTCAAAACAATACTCAAAAGTTCCACTCCCAGAATATTTTCTTTCATTTCCAAGATAAATGGAAATGGAGATGCTGACACATGGGTGTGAAATCTGGAGTCAGGTTTTGGTGTCTGACCTCCTCGAAAAAGAAAATGAAAACATTTCTAAGTGTTCACGCTTTCGCCGCAAAAGGACAGATGCAGTACCCTTGAACCCAGATGAAAAGAAAGGTAACTCATTTCATGCATAAGAAACATTCTTGGTGGTGTGTCATGTTCTGGGACAATTGATTCCATTTGTCATTGCAAGTTTCAGAAAGGATGGAAATATGCCTTTTTCCCTCCCTTTTGGGCACAGAAAATTTAAGTCAGCCTCTGCTTTTTCCTAAAAAAACAACAACAGCAACTCAGGTGCAACAGTGATGGATTTAAACAGCCTCTTAGCTGCTTTGTTTATGATCCAGTCAAGATCCTGATGCTTCACTCAATATAACCCACCTGCTAAGGAGCAAGGGGCTGTATATGATGTGACAAATGTCTCTCTTCTGCTATAAATGTTTTTTTTTTTTTAAAAGATTTTTTGATGTGGACCATTTTTACAGTCTTTATTGAATTTGCTACCATATTGTTTCTGTTTTCTTTTTTTGGTTCTTTGGCCATGAGGCATGTGGGGTCTCAGCTTCCCAACCAGGGATGGAAAATGCAGCACCTGCATTAGAAGGTGAAGTCTTAACCACTGGACTGCCAGGGAAGTCCCTATAAATGTTCTTTAACACGTGCAACTGGCCTGATGGCATGAATTTTACAGGGGATGGTGGGATGAGTTGTGGTAAAGAAGACTCTTACAGAGATGAAAATTATAACACTCCCACTTTCTCCCTGTAAGCCCCCGTGCCCTGCAACCTCAAATAGAGATGTCTTAACTGCCTAGAAAAAACTGCCTAGAAAGGAGCATTAAATCTTTGGTCTGGACAGGAATTCAGCATTTGAGGAGACGTCAGTAACAATCCTCTTTGAATCTGAGTGGTGAAAATGGGGCCCTGTTGGGGGTGGGGAGTTGCATTTTACAGAGAGAGAACAGGAATGAGCCCCAGGGGAGCATGGGGAACACAAGAGGGAGAAGGTGAAGCTTCCGCCTGAACAAAGAGGCAGCAGTTTGTCATCGCTGAGCTGTCCTCGGGGGACTGCATTAGCCAGGCTCTCAAGAAAATTGGGCCACGTCACCTCTGTGGCCCCTGGTATGGGTCATTCTTCCATGTACCCTCAGCTGGAGAGGGGAGGTCTGGGGTCAGTGACAGACTGTGGGCCAGGTTGAGGGCTGGAGTCAGGATTAGGGTTTGGCTCACCTGAAGCCGTCAGCTCCAAGGCCCACACTAGGAGCCTGTAAGCTGTTAATAGCAGGAGAGAAATTGAAATCCTCCGCACTGGGGCAGCCTGGAGCCTCGCTCACAAGAAAATGTTAGGCTCCCTGCTCCGGGCAGGGACTTCTTAAGAATTTGACAATGTCAACATTTTAATAGTATCTTAGCCCTGTTGTCCTTATAAAAATATACTGAGAAGGAAAGGATGTGATTTGTGGGAACAGAAGCTCCTTCCAGAGCCACTGTACCACCACATTAGGACCAAAGAATTTGTCCCGGTCACAAGGCTGGGGAAGGCTGTGATGCTGTGATACCCCGCTGATGGTTCTCAGTGACAGGGAGGGGGATGTCTTGGGCCCTTGGGACAACTACTGTCATGATGATGTCCAGGGAACAGAATCACAGAAAGATGCCTCTGCCAACATGAAATAGAAGAAAGAGGGTAGAAAGGTAGGGATACAGACAACATACCATGCTATTGTCTCTTTGCTAGGCTGGCCAGAGATTTCAGGGACAAAAATATTTAGGGAGGTCATCATTTTAATGAGGCTGAGTAGTCTGAAAGAAGAAGATAAAGAAGGAGTAGGCAGAGGGGGAAAGGAGAAGACCATTGATGCCAGTGGCTTTTGCTTGCTTAGGTCTCCTTGATGGCAGACCCAGTACCAAGCACTTCATACATCTTTGTCATTTAATCTACACAATAGCCCTATGAGGAGGCAATTAGTCTGACCTTGCAAATGAGGAAACTGATGCTTAGAGAACTTAAATTCCCTAAGATCATACAGCTAGGAATCACAGAGCTGGGACTTAACCCCAAGCTTGTCTGGCTTCAGAGCGATGCCCTTTTCTAAACCATGCTGTTGTCTGTGCCAAGAGCTTTTCAACTTTTTTAACCATGACTCATAGTGAAAAAATACATTTTCTGTCATGATCCAGTTTGCACACATATTGTGTAAACATATATACAATTAAAACAAAGTTTTCACACATATTTCCCTTTGTTCCATGCAATGCATGTTGATTTTTAAAAATTTTACTCTATTTCTTTCTTTAAAAAAAAAAAAGTTGTACCACTTAATTGATTTCTCATCTCCCTAATAGGTCCCAACCTATTAGGTCCCTTACTTTATTCTATGACAATGGGTTTGAAATTTTTTCAACTTTTTGCTTGATCCCTTTGGATGCTGGGCTGTATCTCTGTTTCTAAAGCAAGCTGCTAATCATGTACCCTGGACCATCCCTCTGGTGAGGGGACATCATTAATCAAATATTTCAGAAATTACAAATATCCGACAAAGCCGTTTGCTTGGAAAAGAGTCAGTCCAGGAAACCATCCAGAAAACATAATCGCTGATCTCAGGCACCGACTAGTAATATTTTAAGCAATTGATGCATGCTTTCGCAAAAGAAACTATTTTCTCTGCTTTCAGAACTTACAGGACACATCTGCTCTGACGGGACCATGCACAGTCACCATCTAACAGTAAGTGCCCAAGGAAAAGAATAACGCAAGGGTCTGTGAAGACTGTCACTCCATCATCAAGAGTAGTGTTGTCTTTCTCAGTTTTGGGTGAGTACACCCAGGATCTGAAATTTGATTGCTTTGCAGTGGAGTGCATATGTCTTCACCCTGGTTTAGAATTTGGGGTGATTTTGTTTCAGCAGCTAGGGGCAGGAACAGGATTGATCAAATCAGATTTCGATCATGGAAAGTAAGGTCCTGATCAGGTGGCTTCAGCACAAGTCAGCCTGAGGAGCCGCGGACTCAGTGACTTCACTCCAAACAATGTGCATGCTAATTGAGAAAACATGTTCCTGTGATGGCCTCATGCAAAAATCCAGATTTACATTTTTTTTTTTTTTCATTCCTAAGAATTCCTTGAATATTTGCCATGCGTGTCTATACAGCCTCCCGGAGTACTTTTCCTTCTTATGGAGTAGAGTTCTGTTTTTCTGCTGTTGGCCCAGCTCAGGTTTTTAAAGTGTGGGATTCTGACAGAGCAAGCGGGAACGGAGTCTCAGGCCTTGGGGAGAAGCAGGAAGAGGGCAGGAGGGGAGAAAAACAGCCTACAAATGCTGTCCTTCTCTGGGGACAGGAAAAGCAATCGAAGCCCAAGTCCTCAGAAAGCCACTGTTCACAAAGCTCAGTGAATGGCCCTTCTTCATGTTTCTGGTCCTTCATGTCCTCTGGACTAGCTAAACCCCACCTGCCCAGCATTAGGACGGAACTCAGGCTCACTGCGCACCGCCAATGTTCCAGGCTCTGGACTAAGTAAGGGCTTTCCAGCCCTCCTTCATCTCACCCTCGCAACTGTCCCCTGAGATTCGCCTTATGAGTCCCTTTTACAGATGAGAAAACCGAGGCTTAGAGTCATTATGTGGTTATAGAGCCAATAAGAGACAGAGATTGCGTCTGAAGCTGGTTCTGTTTTATGCCAGGGCTGCTTTTATACAATCCTACCTGGCTGCAGGACATTCCCTTCCTCTAGGAAGCCTTCCTAGAGGACACTGGTCATTCAGGCCTCTCAGAGTCGATGGGAACTTCTTCAGCTAGTTTCCATTTTGATACTGCTCTCAATTTCTCCAAGTGTGTCTATCTGGATAATAAGATGAAACTGCAGGCAGGTTTTGTTGATCTGCATAGATGTTTTGAAAAGTGAAGGATCTACACACTCGAGCATAAAGTTTGAATTCTTGGAAAAGTTGGAAGATCTGGCCACATTGGGTCTACAGACCTGCAAAGCAACAGATTGTCTGTCCTTTTCTGATGGGGCATTCCCTCTCTAGTTCTCTGCAGCCCCCACCAGCCTAAGTCTTACCTCATATTATCTGATGAGCCTCTGAAGCCATTTAAATTTTGATTTTAGAGCAAGCTCCTTGGGCAAAATTTATATTTATTATGACTCACCACAGGGCCCAGGCCCCTGGTTAGCATATTAATCAAGATGCTCATTGGAAGAAGGCAGATCCATCCATGGCCTGATGTTGCCTTCTCAGGGTGGGGACTGTTCCCCTCTTTAACCACAGGTTATGTGCTATTTAGCAACAGCTGCCCAGCCACTGACCCTTGGGGTGGGAGAGCATGAATGCCCGGCTGACATAGAAAATTTCACTTCCTCCTCTTCCTTCTCTTGTGAACTTGATAAGACACATAAAATCCTAAGGAAATGAGTTGTTGGAGGGAGAAGTTGTTATGTGGGGGTAAGGAACCGAAACATTCTTAAAGCTGCCAGTACAAATGGCCATTCTCAAGAAATGCCTTATTTAGAGAGCATTACATAACATCTCTGAGATACAAGTCTGAGAAGTTTGCCTCTGAAAGAAAATCGCAGGAGAATATCTCTGAGTTTCCTTTCACTCTGATATTATGAGGCCAAGGTAGTTCAGAAGATGAAATGTTTGGTTAAAATTCTCCCCCAATGAGAATGTTAATTACAGAAAGTCAAAATGACGGTGGGTAAATTCCTAGAGAAGATTTGATGCTTCCAGAAAGATTTCTTATCCCAGGGCAGCAAAGCTTTACGCATACAGAGGCATAAAAAAATGCAGAGATGGTGTTGCTCAATCTGAAGCGAAAAGCATACCTCAGATCAGTACCACTGAGGGAGAGAACGACAGAAAAGAGCTCGTGTTTGCTGTGTGCCTGCTCAGCTGTGTGCCAGGCCTGTGCTGGCATCCCACCATTATCACCCCACTTGAGGTGCACAGCCCAACAGAGCAGGTCCTACTGTTACCTCTGTTTCACAGAAGAGGAACACCAGGTACAAGAGACGCCCGCCTGCATCTCTGCTTTCCTGGCGCTCATCTCCCTCCTCCCTGCTTACTTAGTCCAGCAGCGTTCAGGAGCATGACTGCTCTTTCTTTTGAACAGTCCAAAGGGAGTCTGCCTCTCTCAGCATCTCCCATACAGCATGGGGGGGCTCAATACCTGGTTATTGACAAGGATGGGATGGCACCCTAGCGTGCTAACCTCCAAGCCAGGTCTGTGCTGTGCTATGCTTAGTCTCTCAGTCATGTCTGACTCTTTGAGACCCCAAGGACTGTAGCCTGCCAGGCTCCTCTGCCCATGGGGATTCTCCAGGCAAAAGTACTGGAATGGGTTGCTGTGCACTTCTCCAGGGGACCCTTCCCAAGCCAGGTCTGCTCAGGTCCAAACACGGGATGGCGTTTCACTAGACTGGACAAGTGAGAAATGCAAGTCACTTTAACCCTGCGTCAGATCCACAGTGACTAGGGGCTTAGACAGTACCTCCCTCTCTGGACCTGGGCTGAGCTCTCATGGTTTCCAGCAGGCAGCCCTCCCTGGGCTCACTTGGGAATGTGTGTGGTGTTCAGACAGATGATATATTCCACCAACCTGGCTACCGAGGGGACAGCCAAAGGAAATGGGAAAATCGGCCTATCTGTGTACCAAGTAGCACATACTTTGTGGTTACTGGGAGCCTATTCCGTAGCAGTGGATTTTAACTGCCCTTAGTATGGAACAGCTTCTGGGGGAAGCTTGGGCTGTTTATTCTCACTGACTTCAGAGCCAGATCATTCCACTTGCAGAGCTCTCCACCTGCAGAGGCCACCGCAGGCAGTGCCCAAACCTCTCCATCTGCTTACCCCAGTGGGGAACTTTCAGGGAAACCCTGACTGTCTGACTGACTAATAATACCACTACTAATAAAAAGATTTTCCACGTGTGAAAGAGGTTGGCCAAACTTGGGAAACCCAAAAAGCATTGTTGCTAGTCTTACTTGACAGATTGCATCACCAGACCAGTCTCAGTCTCATCTGGGAATCTCCTTACATCTCTGATGTCCTTTTTTCCTTTTTTTGGCCTCATTAGGAACCCACTACGAACCCTGCCAGTTCTACTTCTTTGGTAGCTTTCCCTCTTCAGCAACTTGGGGGTGTTGCTGTTGTTTAGTTGCAAAGTCGTGTCCAACTCTTTTGCAACCCCGTGGACTGTAGCCCACCAGGCTCCTCTGTCCATGGGATTTCCCAGGACAAGAACACTGGAATGGGTTGCCATTCCCTACTCCAGGGGTTTGGGAGTGGGTAGCAAGCAGTAAAATCCTCCAAAGAAATTATTCATTTTAGCCCTTTGCACTATGAATAACCCGAATGACCCCATTTTTTGTCATCCAGTGAGACCTTGTGGCAGAGGGAAGGATAAGTGAGAATAAACCCAGTGTTATATGTACCATCCCTCCAGTGTACATTGCTAGCCTGCTTTTTCAATTAAATGTCACATTATTGATTCCCATTTACTCTCACAGCTTGGGCACGGTTGTATTAATTTGATATCAACATGTGCCCACATTGTATTAAGTGTTGTCAGTGCCAGGGAGGGCTCTGCTTCCTCGCTCTCTCATTCAGAGAAGTGACCTCCTGGTGCTACAGTGTGATCCATTTAGTAAAGGAGAGAAGGATTTCCTCCCAGTGCTGTGGACACCCGGGGCAGGCAGTCTGCCGGTATTTTTAATAGCATATGGCAGAGAAGGAAGCCGCCATGCTCTAATACCACGAGTCCCTTCCCCCCAACTCTTTCTGGTTTTCTTTTCATGTGGGCCATTTGTAGTCACACTCCACTGACAAAAGCAAAGGATGATGCCCAGCAGGACCACGGCACTGAGTTTCCTGAAGCCTGATACACTGGCTCTTGGAGGATGAAGCCCAGGGCTGGATCCCTGAAGCCCTAGTTCAGTGATTAAGTAGAAGATGGCCTGACCATAAGGCCTGAAAGAAAGGTCCTTATTGGTAATTGCCAAGGGAGTTCTCAACTGGGAGCAGTATTTCCCTTTTAATAAGCACTTAGCCTTCCATGGGGGAGAGGGGATTTTGGGTTGTCACCATTTCTGTCATTTTGGTAGGTGGGGCAGGAATACTCAACTTCCAGCATTACAGAAATAAGTCACCCTTAACCAAGAATTTTCTCCAAATGCCAACAGCCCCATTGAGAAACACTGTTAATATACTACCCTTCTCCCATAGATTGGGAAAGTGAAGGCTGTGAATTTTAGTGACTCGCTCAAGATCACAAAGCTATTTTCCCTTCTGTCTTACAACTCAAAAACTACCACAAGAAGTTTACCCAAAATATAGGAGAGAAATATTAAGAGATCGTTTCAGTATAATTTCTCTTGAGGCAAACAACCTCTAGGAATTCCTCCACAACATGTAAGGTAACCTATAGAATAGAAGAGTAATGAAAAAATCATGAAGCATAACATCTTTTTTTATTATGTGATTTCACTGTTCTGGTCTTGACTAAATTTTGTGCTTCAAGGTCTATCATCTCGGCTTAAATAGGACAATTCCATCCCTATGCATAACCAGCTGAAAGGTCAATGACCACAAAGCCTCAGCTTCTCCAGCTACGTTTCTGCCTTGGGGCCATCTCGATTTTGCTACTATTTAGAGGTTGGATGTTAACCATCTCCCCACTGTCAGGAAGCAAGATCCCTGGCAATTGGTTGGGGAAGGGTCTTTTCCTCTTCCTTTACTTGCTAGAGGCCACAGAATGCTGTTCTGTGAAACTGGCCCAGAATTGATTTCTCAGGACTGGCTGAGCCTAGGAGCTGACAGTTTAGTTGATGGTTTGCAAGTTCAGAAGTGCCAGTCAAAGAAAGAGAAACCCTCTGGGAACATGGGTTGTTTGCTCAGAGATATCCAGACTTTATATGAGTCCTCAGCAAGCCTTCTACCGCCTGCTGAGGGCAGAGTGTCATTTTTCTGTGGCTCCAGTGCAGTTGCCACTGAAATAAGGCACTCCATGAATGTGCAGCCGAAGTGCTCAGCACTCATTTAAAAGGAAAGTTGTGTGATTTTCTCATCAGTTTAATCTCAGCAATGATGAGAAACTTCCCTCGGGCTCCAGCCCTGCCCTGCCATGCCCTACCCTCCCTGCTGATGTCGGCAGCTGGGGCCCCCTTCCTGGACACTGGACAGATTTTTCTCTGGAAGAGGAGAGTGTGAAGCCTCATTCCCTGCTCCTTCTGCCCCTCCAGGTTGAGAAGATCTGTGGTGGGAAGTAGGAGAAAGTGAGCAAAGGTTAGGGATATGGAAAGTCCCTAGTACTAGGATGGCTGCCCCGAGTGGAGCCTATTTTCCAATTCTCAAGTGGGTCTGGGGAGTTTTAGGGTGAGATGGCTGTCCAGGGATGGTGTGGCACTAGCAGCTGCTATAAAATCCTCTGAGATACTTCTACAGTCCTATCAATACATGTCCCCAGTTCCCGAGACCTTGGTTCCCCATTTCCCGTGGTGCCTTCTAACATTTTTCCCTTCAAGGTTGCCCTTTTTCCCACCTGCACAAAAATGTTGGCAAAAGCCTGGGGGAGGATTTTGGTGGCATGTGCTGTTAATCCCAACCCCCTTCAAGGACCAGAGTCTGAGGAACATTCATTTCCTCTCTGAGTCAACACCAGCAGGGCCAGCCTCAGACCCCAGACCACTCTCACTCACCCCCCAACCCCAGTCCTCAGTTACCTCAATGTCCAGGAACACTGACCACGGTGGATTGACATTTGGGTTGCCCAGGCTGACCTATGACTTCTCCACAAAAGAGACCCTTCCAGACCGAATGGAGTCTTTGTTCAGTGGGTCTTCAGACGGGGAAAGTTTCAGACATTGGATAGGAAATAGTAAACACTGCCCAAGAAGAGCTGGCAGGGCCCGATGGCTGTTGTCCTTCTGCACCACGTTGAGAAGGAGAAACAGTCCCCTCCAGCAGACTTAAGTGACAGCTTCAAGAGTCTGAAGACCCTGGAGAGACGATACTGGTGGGTCTGCCACTGCCCTTTCTGAATTTAAGAATGTAGCTGGCCATGCATGTGTG
>NW_011495072.1:5248674-5250211 GCF_000754665.1 Bison bison bison | reverse complement strand
GATGGAGCCAGAACAATTAATCAAGTGCCTTTTCTCCAGGATTTCTATTGGCTTCAGATGACAGAGGGGGCAGAGATACCCAGGAGAGTCCTATTTTGGTTTCCAGCTGGGAACGTGCACTAAGTTTTCCTTAATACCCATAGCACCCAAAGGCTTTGCAGTAACACACTTTAATGCATGAAACACCCATAAATTATCCGACAAACTGTTACAACTTCCAACCTGGAACAACTTGGAAAAACCAGCCTAGCAAGCACGCTCTTTTTTAATCTCTCAAGTCACTAGAGAAGAGAAAGTTCAAGCAGAAAACACCTTCCATGAGAATCTCAGAATTTTTTTTTTTTTTTTGGAAAGCAAAAGGAGAGTTGTGATCAGAGTGAAGCCGCTTGTTTATGATTGCTCAAAGATGCCGCTCCTTGACCCCAAGTCCTGTCTCTCCCTCCTCCGGGTCTTTGCCGCCTGGACGTAAGGAGCTGCCCGCCCCACCCCTTCATGCCAACTTCTCCTACACCTGGTAGCAGACAGCTGGAGGTGAGGCGTGTGACCCACGTAGCAGGACCTTCCATGGAGATTGATCAGCAGGCTTCCTCTATCAACCCTGGGGCCATCACCCAGGACTCCCAACCCTCCAGCGACCCTGGCTCCACTCGTTGCACCAGGTCTAGAGCCCCCTGCCCGGCTGGTCCCCATACCTGGGAGCAGCGTCCTGGGGGCAGCGTAGCACATGCGAGACTGGGCGCACACCGCGGCCCGCGCTCGCCGCGCATTCGCCCTCCGCGGTGCAGACCACCACTCTTGCTGTCCGGGAGCGCTCACAGCCCGCGCATCCCTCTCTCCCGGCTTCTTTACTCTCCCTCACTTGCGCTGTGTCCCCCTTCTAACCCTCGAGCTAGTCTGGCACCGCGGTGCCGCGACTGCAGGCGCCAGGGTTGCCTCCCGGACTTCCGACCATCCATCAGGAGATCGGGAACTCCACGACCTGATAGAGCGCTGCTCCCCACGACTCGCCCGCCAGCAGAGGCTCCCGCGCTCCCGCACCCACTCGGGACGCTCCTCTCACCGCCGCACTTCAGCCCGCGGGACCTCGGGGGCGGTGGTGCCCGGAGATCTCGCCAGACCGCGATCCCTGCATGCCCTCCCCCGGGAGCCTAGCCACGCCGGCCCGCGCCCGTGCCCGCGCTGCACCCCTCTCGGGCTCAGCTCGGGGCAGCCTGACTCACCGCTGCGCTCCCCTCCGGCTCCCAGCGCTCTCTGCTGTGCCGGAGCGCCGAGCTGCTCAACACAGCTTCTTGAATTCTTAGCCCCTCCTCCCTGAGTCACCCACTCCAAATCCTTTCCCCCACTCCAGCCCTCCCGGGCCCCGGCCCCGCCCCTGCTCTGGCCAGGCGGAGGTGCCCGCCAGCGGGGCCTCCTGGGGACGAGAGAGGTTGGTCGAACTTGCCCCGGGAAGGCTGACTGGACCCGGCCTGGGAGGGGTTCAACCCTACAGAGGTCAAAAGGAAGCGCACGAGGTTGGAGGGGCCGCGCGCAGAACCCG
>NW_011495072.1:5247792-5248465 GCF_000754665.1 Bison bison bison | reverse complement strand
GACTGGGGATTTTCTGAGACACCAGGCCGGGGTACTGGTTGCCGACGCCCACTGGCCGACAGGCTCGGGGTGAGTGGATTTGCCCGGCTGACCACGCACCCTCCATCTCCCCCACGCTTTCCTTCAGCATTGCCTTCAGCCAGCGACTGGAGCCCGGCGGGAGTGTCCGTCCCTGTCGGACGTCACCTTCCCTGCCCTAGGCTTCTGCTCCTCCTGCTCCTGGCAGCCAAAAGAGACAAGTCCAGAGACCCCTTTCTCCCGGGACGCCTCCTGTCACCCTGGGAGAAAAAAGAGCACCCAGGGGAGCTCTGCATGATGAAGGTGCAGAGGCTTCTCTGACACGAGGGGGGGGTGTGGGCCCGAGAACCCTATCCCCCTAGAAGACCCTTGGGGGCAAGGGCAAGTCCTCTGTAGAGAAAAGGTACAGAGCACTTAGGCATCAGGACCTAGAATCAGAGCCTTCACTTAAGGCCCTGACTCAGGAAACTTCTTTCCTGGAGTCCCTGATCTTTCTGAAGTTGTAGTCATGTTTGTCTGTGCGTGATGCCTGCATTTTTTCTGGATAGAGGCTGCGCAGCTTTCATCAATGTTGTAAGAGTTCTGTGACTCTAAACTGACCTAGGAAGACAGCCTTCCACCCTACCCCAAGCCTTACCCAAATTCTTCTTTTCCT
>NW_011495072.1:5230951-5247692 GCF_000754665.1 Bison bison bison | reverse complement strand
CTCCACCATCTGTGCTTCCCGTGGGATGGGATCTCCTGGATCACCCTCCAAAATTTCTTGGGTTCTGTGGAGTCAGAGCTTGACGGGGGAAGCATGTCTGACCCATGGCCCATACTGGCAAGGCAGAAATACCCCAAAGTCAGATTTCCACTAAATGTGCATCATTAATTGTAATAGTGTTCTGGGGGATTCTTATGTCTTTGGAAATTCATTCCACCAACCCCTCTGGTGTTGAGCTTGTAGACGTGTTTCTTCAGTTCTTCCTTGAGCAAATTGAATGCTGAACCCCTACTCTGTACCTGATACCACAAGGGAGGAAGGCATGTGAGGAGAGAGACAGAGAGAGGGAGAGACAGAGTCTCCCTTTATGGGTGAAGCCATGCCACTGCAATCAATGTGAAGGTCACCCATGGGTGCCAGGCTTAGTGAGGCATAGGGATTCCTGCTCTAAGTACAGAGGTGGCCAGTTTCCCCAGTGGAGGGCACTTGAACAAGCTGAGGCTCTGCTTTGGCACTTGACACAGATTGATCTGAGGTTACCACTTCTTTCTGTCTTTGTCTTTGCCCCCATACCCAGGTTTACCCATTTACCTGAGAAGGCTGAGGTAGGAAGAAAGCCTCAGACTTGGAAGGGAGCTTCAGCTTTGACATGACCTCGTTATTTCCCAGCAAAGGCTTATCCACTTGAGTTGTTCAGACACAAACTGGTGGAGGAACACACACCTAGGAGGTGAGTGTAAGTGACCAGAGCCACCATGAATGTCCCTTTCTGTAGACGTGGCATCAGAGTAGGGTGATCCACTAGGTAATGTATCAGTCAGTTAAACAAAGGAATTTCCAGACAATGGGACAAATTCATTCATCAATCATGTCATGTATAAACTTGTTTGAAAGCGCCAGCCCTAAGCCTTACATAATCGCTGCCCAAGAATTCAGGGATGAAGTTGACATTTTTAGAATAACAGAGTATTTGGTTGTTGAATGCAGACCTTTTGTATGCGTCCGGGTTATCACCCAGAAGGATAAAAGGTTTTGGGGCACTTGTGGCTCTTTTTTATGTAGAATGTAAAGAGGGAGATTTAAAAGTAAACAGGATACAAGCCTGGATACCCCGTTCCCCAAATTGTTGATCATATTCTGATGGCACATATTGGTTTAGTAAGCACTCCTTTCCGTCCCTGAATGTCCCTGAATTTTAAGGATCTTGAGTAAATTATAACATGTACATAACAAATACACATTCCAGAGATTGATCATTGAGCACCTACAATGTGTCAGGGGCTTCCCAGGTAGCTCAGTGGCAAAAAATTCGCCTGCCAAGTAGGAGATTCAGGTTCAATCCCTGAGTCAGGAAGATCCCCTGGAGGAGGAAATGGCAACCCACTCTAGTATTCTTGCCTGGGAAATCCCATGGACAGAGGAGACTGGCAGACTACAGTCCATGGGGGTCACAAAAGAGTCAGACACAACTTAGCGGCTGAACTACGTGCGAGTCTGTGAAATGACCATGGTACCTGATCAAAGAGCTCGTGTTCTTGTGGGGGCTGGTTATTAGTTCCTGGCTGTGTTCATCACCATGTCTCCTGGTCCTAGCACCAGGCCTGGCACACAGTAAGTGTCCAGTGAATGCTTTTTGAAGCCCACAATGCTCATAGCCATTCGCGGCTGTCAGCGCATTCACACTGCATTGGTTCCCAGCAGATTCCAGGTCAGACCGGCCTTGGCACACAGACACATAACCAGATGTCTCTTCTCTTGCTTCTTCCACTTTCATGAGGATCCAAACAGAAATGACTTCCTCTTGGCCACTGAGACGAGGACCTTGAAGCCTGGACCAGCTACATTTATAGGAATCCAAACAGCTGAGAGGGCAGCAGGCAGAAGGAATGGTGCAGACAAGCAGAGGATAAGAATGTTTTCTGTACTAGATTTTCTCGAAAGCTTTTTATCCAGGGTATCAAAATAACCAGCAGCTGATGCGTTTGCTGCCTCGGAGGACAGATTGTGGCGTGCGCAGTAATTGTTGTTATTTCTGAGGATGCAGAAGACTGTAGCCATCGAGTGCCTTGTCAACAGCAACACTCAGCCTCGCACAAAGCTCCTGTCTCTCCCTTGCTTCATTCCAGAAGGCCAGGACCAAGTGCACATGCCATTTAAGACACCAAGAGGCTCAGTAGTGATCTATCAGCACTGATGGAATCACCGGATCTGCTCGCAGTATGTGTGAAACAGAAATATTGTCCCAATTGCTGGAGGAAGTGATAGCTTCAGTTCAAAGATTTTTTTTTCCTTCCTGCTGATCAGAGTGCATAAACACTACAGAAGAGGAAACATCTCATGATGCTGAGTGAGATGACACAGTTACAGAATCACGGAGATGATCGCTCCGGCCACCTCGTTTATGCAGGAGGAGGACACGTTTCGGAAGAACAAGGGTGCAGACCAAGTACAAACAACCAGGGGCAGGACCAGAACTCAGGTCTCCTGACTTCTAGGCAAGTCTTCTTTATATCACACTCTCTGGCTGAGGGAAAGACCTCAAGACCCTGGGTGGAGTGGGGAGGCTGATAAAGGAGCAGAGATCATTGCAGCTGGGGGGGCTCCCCTATCTCCTCTGGAGGACTATGTCTACCTCTTCTTTGATGTCTCCTTTCTTCCTCTCTGATCTCTTCACTTTCTCAATCTCCAAGGTCTCTTCCCTTTTGCTTGTGAGCACTCACTTGCCTTTTCTCTTTTAAAGAAACAACTGGCCCTTCTGCAGCAGAATCACTGGATTTCTCAACTTCCTTTTACTACCAAATTCCTCAGCAAAGTCATTGACATTCACCATTTCCTTGGCTCCCCTTAACTCCCTGCAGTCTGGTTCCTATCTTCTTCCCTTTCCCTTCCCCCTACTGAACGGATATTGTCTTCTTCAAGGTCACAGTTGCAATAACCACCCCACCACCAGTATCAAGATGGCAGCATTTATTGAGCGCATCCTTGTTTCAGGCCTGGACCCAGGCCCGATCAGTAGCCATCATCCATTTGTAGATAAGGAAGCTGAAGACCTAGGAGGTACTTTTCTTGCTCTGCCTAAATCAATGGCTGAGCAGAGATGTGACCCAAGCCTGTGGTGCTCTTGCTGTTAAACACTATGCCTCTTCCTCCTTTTGGCCAGGTTCAGCAGACTATGCCAGTCCTTGGCTTCTTCTCCAATGACCTCCGGCGTCTAACATTTTCTTTTCCAGGCTCTTGTGACTACATCCTGGCTTGCCATCTAGCTCTCTGATTTCTCTGTCTGCCCTCGGAGTGCAACTTGCCTCCCAAGGCTTAGTCCATGACTTTACTTTCTTTCCCATGCTCATTCCTGCAGGTGTCCCCTCCTCATTTTATGATCCCACCCCCTGGTTCAACTCTGACCTCTCACGCATGCCCCTCAGTCACTGACATTGAGTGTAGCTATGTCCCAGGTGCTCCTGTGTTCTTGTTTTAGACCATATATACTGACACCGGCAAGGGCTCTGCTGCCATCCCCCCATCCCCCTCAGCACGTCCACCCAAAGTCTTTGTTCTTAACTCAAGCTGCAGCAACCCTGTGGATCTCATCCTTGGAACCAGAGAGCCTAGCTGGACTCAGAGCAGTTCAGCTCTTCTCCATTGGGGGCACCGCAGCCCAGGAAAGCCACCGGCTTGCAACTAGGAAGATTTCATTTCTCTAAGGTGACGTGACCTTGGGAGAAAGATCTATCCTTTTTGAGACATAATAACTTGTAGTTATAGAGTTAAATATATTAAGTAATTTTTGAAAACCTACGATGGGCCAGTCCTGTTTTAGGGGCCAGAGATTAAGCAAGTAAACAAAATAGCCTCTAGTTGTATGGAACTTAAATGCTAAGAAGTTGCTTCACCCACTTTTGTTGTTGCTATTTAGTCGAGTTTAAGTCACGTCTGACTTTTTGAGACACCATGGACTGCAGCCCCCAGGCTCCTCTGTCCATGAAATTTCCCAGGTAAGAATGCTTGAGTGGGTTGCCATTTCCTTCTCCAGGGGATCTTCTAAATCCAGGGATCAAACCCACATCTCCTGCATTGGCAGGTGGATTCTTTACCACTGAGCCACTAGGGAAGCCCTTATTAAATAGTTATTTAATATACATTATATTCCAGGCTCACAAAAATAAAATTGTGACTTGGTTGAGCCTGATTTGGAAAGGAGCGTGAGACAGACACAGAAATCAGCCACGAAGAAACAGGCAGTGACCTCTTTAGGTGCAGGTTGAGCCAGTCTCCTAGGGGACTGGAGTCTCCCCTCTGCTCTCCTAATGCAAACAGCTGTGACACTCCAACTTCCCAGAATGGTCCAGCTCTGTCCCCAGAAAGGCTTTCAATGACCTGATGGCCACCACGCAGACCACCCAGATCTCATCCTCGTGGGTGTTGTGTTCAGACCCCTCTGAGGCTCTCCCGCTCCCCACCCACTAGGGTGAGTCCTCAGTGCTCCTCAGGAGCCCCCACACCACTACTGCTACCCTGGAATCTACATCCAGGTCTTCAGTCTTCAGCCCCCACCAGCCCGGGTGTCAGGCATTTCTGTTGGGATCACTGCAGAGATACTCTCGGGTAGCGCCCCCTAAAGTCTGTCTGTAGAGCGTTACGGCTGCTCTCTCCTGCCACGTGGTGCCATGTTGACGGTTAGGATCCGTGATGCTAAGGCACAGGCTGGGACCTCACGCCTTCTTTGTGATGCTCCTGTGGAGGAGTCTGGCCTGGGTGACTGTCACCTCATTGGCCCAACTCAGTGCACTTATTACAGTCCTGTTCTGGGGCAGGATCTGTGTTAGGGACAAGAAAACAGAGGTCAAGGAGAAGTGTTTCCTGCCTCATAGAAACTTGCTATCCTATGGGAAAGCAGATGTGTAAACTGATAAGATACAGCCCAGGGAAGATATGGAAGCTCTGGGAATGAAGCATTTGGCCCACTAGGAGCTTCAGAGTCTCTTCATTATCATCCATTGCAGTAACATAAATTCTCTGTTCCTTAAAGCCCTGTGTCATCCGGCCTCTCATGCCTCTTCATCTCCCCCTCCTGCAGTTTCCTTTTCTTTCCTACAGCTCCAGCCTCTGTGAACTTTTTTCAGTTCATTTAATAAGCTGTGCTGGCATCTCCGGGCCCCATATTCCTTTTTCAGGGCTTCAAAAAACCATCACTCCCCCAGTTCCATGTTGCCCCTTTCTTTTCCTTTGAGACTCACCTCTTGGAATCTTAGACAATACTTCTAATGGGGTGCTTTCCTTGACCCCCTAAGCAAAGACTGAGTGCCCTTCCTAGGTACTTCTGAGACACTCTGTATTACACATGGCAAATGCCTAAATATATGTCAGTGAGCTTAGCTGAGGCATGAGTAAGAGCTAGGGAAGAATGTTGGGAAACACCTCATTGCAGACAGAGGGAAAACTTGAACTAAGGTAACAGTGTGGTACGTCCAGCACACTGCAGCCAGTTCAGAATGAATGGGGCACAAAGTGGCAGGAAATGAAGCCGGAGGAGTCCCAGGTGAGATCAAGGAGGGTGTGGATCACCCGGGGGGTATAGTCATTCTCAAGCAAAATGGTCATCCCTCAATGTCATCTCTCACGAGGAGGGAAGGAGCTAGGGTATTTATCCTCCAACCTGTATTTGAAGTTGTTTGAAGGCTATTTGGGGAGAGGGGAGAATAGTCCCCCACCACTAGCAGTCTGCCTCTTGTTCTCATCTGAACGTGCTTCTGCAGCAGAGAAAGCCCCCAGGTGCTTATAGAAGAAAGGCCATCAGCATGCACTTGGATAGTGAGATCTGAGGCACTGGGGGTATCTTGGGGGCACCCGATGTGTGTGCAGCACCAGGACCTTATGCTACATACACAGTGTTAACCTGATGCTCCAGTGTCTCCCACTCTCTCCTCCCAGTTTGCTCTCCTTGGAGGGAAACATAAAGTTCACATACAAGTGAACAATGACAATGATGGCCTAAGCTGCTACTAGGAACTAAGTGTAGAGAGGAGACACGTTCAAAATAAATGTAGAAGTAAGGTTGCCAGGATGTGGGAGTGGTTGGATGAAGGGATAAGGGAGAGAAAGGGGTCTCCTGGATGTCCCCTGGCTTCCCCATTTGCCTGATCAAATAAATGTTTGTGCCAACTATAGAGATGGTGTCAATTTTGGAGCCTGTGGGTGGGCTAGGAAGCTGAGATCTTCAGTTTAGGATTTTGGGGGGGAAACTGTGGAACATTTAGGGGCATATGTACAACACAGAAGTCTGGAGGTCAGGAAAGATGTCAGGAAAGAGGCCATCTCGGCACACTGCACGCAGGCTGAAGGGAGCCAGAGGCATTATCTCAAAGTCTCTACTGAGAACTCCCCACCCCCAATGCCATACTCTCATTTCTCTGCTCTTTTGGCACCAAAACAAACCTGGGGCATCTCCCAGAGGCCTGAACCCAGGGAAGTAGGCCGCATGCTCCAGTATTCTCTGGTTCTCTCCTATGCCTTTCTGTAATGCTCATCCTACCCTTTGGGGTAGGGTGGAAAAGGCAATGGCACCCCACTCCAGTACTCTTGCCTGGAAAATCCTATGGGTGGAGGAGCCTGGTAGGCTGCAGTCCATGGAGTCGCTAAGGGTTGGACACGACTGAGCGACTTCACTTTTACTTTTCACTTTTATGCATTGGAGAAGGAAATGGCAACCCACTCCAGTGTTCTTGCCTGGAGAATCCCAGGGACTGAGAAGCCTGGTGGGCTGCCGTCTATGGGGTTGCACAGAATCGGACACGACTGAAGAGACTTAGCAGCAGTAGCAGCAAGAAGAAGGGAAAATGAGGACCCTGGCCAGTGGTCACCTGTCCGGCCTCTCTTTCCCCTGCCCACTCTCCTTTGCAGGCCTGAAGGCAAAAGCTTTGTCCTCCTCCTTCCCTCAGCCAGTCTCCTCTCAGGTCACACCCTGAGCTCTCCCCACCTTAGGCCTATAGTGAAACTCTGATCAAGAGCTCCAAGTCTGCTTTTGATATTTTAATGGAGCTTAAGAAATTCAGAAAGCTCCCCCACCCCTCCTTTTTGATTGAGAATGCTTGGCTTTCAAAACCATTGTCTAGCTGTGGACTCAAAAATCCTATTCTGGATGGAAAGCTGAATGTCGGCTTTTTCTTTCTGTTTGCATCCTGGCTGCAACAATCCCAAAAGTCTCCTGTGAAACCCCTTGCCTCTGGAAGAACAGGGAGAAGTCGAATACTGGGAGTGCAGAAGAAAGTGATGTGCCCATCCTTGTTACATTCACATAATAGGCCGTAGTCTACCATCCCCACTAAACTATAAAATCTTAGGAACTGTCAGCCTAGTACTCCTCATAACACCTAGAGTATAGTAGATCCTCACCAAATGCATATTATTGAATGAATCAGTTGAAATTCAGAGAGTTTAAATAACCAGATTGAAGTCACACACCTAGTCTGTGGGCTCCAAAATCCATGCCCTCAGCCTTGTACCTTTTTGTTGTTCAGTCACTAAGTTAGTGACTCTTTGTGACCCCATGGACTACTGCACACAAGGCCCCTGTCCCTCACCATCTCCTGGAGTTTGCCCAAGTTCATGTCCATTGAATCAGTAATGCTATCCAACCATGTCATCCTCGGCCGCCCTCTTCTCCTTTTGCTTTCAGTTTTTCCCTGCATCAGGGTCTTTTCCACTGAGTCGGCTGTTCGCTTCAGGTGGCCTAAGTATTGGAGTAATCCATTGCACCTTACTGACTGGTATTTTGGAAAATCCTTAAAGAAAACAAAACTTAAGTACTTAAAATCATTTTTGTCAGTCTGGTAGAAGCTAAGAAAACTGTAGACCACTCAGGTGTGCTGGCTCATTTAACAGTTTAATTCCACCATAACCCTGGTCAAGCTCCCTTAGCCCGCTCAATCCCGGGCTGTATTCCTGTTAAGTGAGTGGCAGTGTGGGAGTGACAGGGAGTTCCTGTTGTGATGCTGAGATGCCACAGGTGGGAGCACACATCACCCTTGCTGGTAGCACCTTTATGACAAGAGTCTTGGCAGCAGCAGGACTTCATGTTTGCCAGACTGTGAGCTTTGCAAAACCTGCCTCCCTTTGGGGAGCCAGCAATCACCCTTAGGTGTCCATTTTTACTCTCAGGAAATGGCCTGGGACAGTCACCAGCCCTGAGCTGAAATGGACTAAAAGCCATTGGTTCCCTCAGGAGTATCTGCATTCTAGTGGGCAACAGAGCTGGCTCAGAACATGGCAGAGCTAACTTGTAAATTGGGTGAAGGGGATACTTGAGGGAACCCAGGATCTGGGGTGGGGGAGCTGAAATAATTTCATATTTGTTCATGGAGATATTGTATAGGCATCCATGGGTCATGCTTCTCTGCGCCTTTGCACATGCTCTTTCCTCTTCCTGGGACATTTTCCTGCTCTGAGTCACCTTCACTAAGCTGACCCTGCCTTGTCTCCTAGGCCTCAGTACAGACATGACTTGGAGGCAGCCTGACTCCCCAAGTCTGGTGTAGGGTCCTTCTCTGTGGCCCCCTCACCCCCTCTGATTGGGGCTCTGCAGCATCTGCACTGGATTATAAAGGCCTGTCTACCTGTCAGTCTCCCTTCTTTCTCTCCCAACAAGCTTCTCTCAAGAGTAGCAGGGGCCATGCCATCCTCAGTACCTAACACTCTGCCTGCACACAGTAGGCACTCCATTTTTCATTGTTGTTTAACTGCTTGTTTACTGCATGCTCCTCAGTTCTTCATTTGCCTTTCCATGGATGTAAGTGGAACATGCATCATCACAGTTTCTTTATTAGCTTATACTTTTCCCAAAGAGAAGCACACACACACACGCACACGCCTGGGCTTCAGAACCCGAAAGATCTGGGTTCACAATTCCAGTTCCTTCACTTGTAACTTAAGACTCACGTGTATGCTAAGCCACTTCGGTGGTGTCAGACTCTTTGCAACCCTGTGGACCATAGCCCTCCAGGCTCCTCTGTTTATGGGATTCTCTAGGGAAGGATGCTGGAGTGGGTTACCATGCCTTCCTCCAGGGGATCTTCCCAATCCAGAGATCAACCCATGTCTCTTCTGTCTCCTGCATTGGCAGGCGTGTTCTTTACCACTAGTGCCACCTGGGAGGCCCTGTAGGACCTATGCTAAGGCACAGGAGGAGCTCTGTTAGGTGGGTGCTCAACGCAGACTTTGGTGCATCCCCCCTCCTCCACACCTGTGTGCACACACACTCCATGCAGACATGCCCCACACTCCTCCTACCTGCCCTGGCTGAGCTGGATGGGTTGTAACAGTACGTGGAGGCCTGGGGGAGGTTTGAGTGACCACCACAAAGTTAGAGAAAGAGGGGCTGCCAGATACTAGAGGACAAGAGGCCGGGCTGCAGACCGGAACTTTTCTTCTCCAGGGTTCCTGCTTCTCCGGGCAGCGGAACGTCCTCAGACTGTCTTTCCGCCCTCATTCTGCCCGCCTGCAGAGCTCTTTTTGTTTTTTTTCCAGGATGGAGATTCATATATTGGCATTCTAATTTTAAAAGTTCTCCATGTGCAGAGCTGACTTTGATCTTCAACAGGAGTTTATTTCTTCCTATTAGCATCACATTACACTGTCTCTGACAGATTTATCACAGCTATTGTTGTACTGTTTATTCTACACAATGGTTAATTTTATTTTCAAAATCTCATTTTAAATAAGAAGGAAGTGCAGGAGGGGAAGGCATTTTCCTGACAAACAGTCTTCTGCAGCCCTACTGAGCAGGTATACATTCTGCTGCCTGTCAGGCCATGTTTCCAGGAGTTCAAGTCCCAGCCGCAGAGAGAAAGTCAGTCCTGGGCTTACAGGATGTCATGGGAGGACTGGGAAGACCTTAGTTGAAGCTGAGTTAGATAGTTCTCTAAGACATTTTCTTGTTTGTCTTTCTGGGAAAGTAGCTTGTGTTTGTGTTATATAGCATAAAGCATGTGATTGATGTTTGATTGAAGACTGTACTGTCATGAGGCTTGGGCCTGTGACCTTCAGAATTCCTTTATCTTAGGATGGAGTCCAGGCTACCTCAACCACTTACTACTGTTGTGACTTTGGGCAGGTTACTTAACCTCTCTGAGCATCAGACTCCTCAGAGGAGGGAGATGCCCTCTGGGGGAGGAAGATCTGGTGGGCGCAGGGGAATACTGGGAGGTTTAAACAAGACAATGGAGGGAAAGCACTTGGGATGTTCGCTGGCACAGGATGAGTGCTCAGTGAAGGGAATCATTGTTTGATGCTGCAGACGCATTTCCTTCTACCCAGAGGAAGCTGGGGTGACAAAGTAGGGAGACACGGAGTGTGCCAACTTGACCGTTGTTCAGAGAGCCCACCCTGGTTTGGAAGGAGTAACTTTGAAACCACAGAATCCAGAAACACATTGCAACCTCACCATTTAGCCTCAAGTTCTGGACCCAGAGCCAGATACCAAGCCGGTTTGGAGCAGCAAGTTCATTTTTAAAAAAAAAGGAAAAAGAAAAGCATTTTGTGGTGAGGGGAAAAATGCTTGCCCAGGAGGCCCGAGAAGAAAAGATCTTATGTGTGATGTCGTCCCTCTAGATTGAGATGAACTAAGGAGCTACTTTGCTACCAAGTTCTTAGGATGAGCAAAGAGCTGGTTTAAACTCTGCCTCTGATGTGTACTTTGGTCCAAGTAAATCTTCCTTAAGCCACCTGGTGTCAATACCAGTATCATACTGTCAGGCCTGATTGTGTGGTTGAGGTGATGAGCAGTCCTCCTGAACCCCCTTGGAAATGACTCTGTTGTCACAGAGGAATGGCAGTTGCTGAAGTTCTCTTATCCTTGTGATGGAACCTAGGATCCGTCAAGGCCTGGAGCAAAAAGTGGCAAAAATGGGAATAAGAAAAAAAAAAAAAGGCATTTAAAAAAAAATTTTTATTTTATTTAACTTTACAATATTGTATTGGTTTTGCCATATATCAAAATGAAAAAAGGCATTAAAATCTCTATGGGACAAAGCCATCATTCCCATTTGGAATTCTATATGAGGTCCCATCAGAATCGAGTTCAAGGGGTTATGCTGGAATCTTGTCATTACAAACAGCAAGCCTTCTGAGATCAGGTATTCAGCTTTTTTGTTTTTTTTTTTAAATTTCTGCATCATTGGCAGATCTGAGTACACACCGTACCAAATTGAATTTGGTAAAATTATTCCAAGAAATGGGCCACTGTTTGGGATCATTCATTATTGAGAAATCTTTATTGTGATGGGACTTAAATACTTTAATAACAGCTGGGGTCTGTTGAGGGGGAATAAAGGTATAAATGGGGGTAAAAACTGAAGACAGCACATATGGCATTGTCATTAGTGGAATTTAGCAAGCACTTAACATATGAAACAGGCCATGTGTCCGGGAGCAGCACACAATGTCACATTGTTCCAAGTGTGGCTTTAGTGATCTTTCCAAACTTCTTACATGTGTGCAGGGAAAGACAAAATTGGTTTGCTTGGAAGAAAGGGAATTTTACCCAGGCCGTCAAGTGCAGTGTTTGTAGATCGCTCAACAGAAGAATGAGGCACAAATTATGCCTTTTTATGGGGACATTTCTTTTCCAACAAAAGCAAAATCATTGGAAACACTGTCTTAGCCTTATTTTTATAAGCTTTGATATACTTTTTGGCACTTTTGTATAATACAGATATTCATTTAAACTTCAGAAGGAAAAGTTAACATGATTTTAGTTTATTCTACACATTTTTTCAATACTGGGACCTGATAAACATTACAAGCTGTCCCTTGACTGCCAGTGGCTCTGAGAGTTGCTTATTTGGCCTCTAAAGCTGTAAATCTCTTTTGCCATGTTTTTCTTTTTGGGTTATTCTTTACTTTCTTCTTAGAAGCAGAGATTCTGGTCCAAACCTGCTTGTTGACTCTCACCACTCTGCCACACATGGGAAATGGCAGATTTCACTAACTACCTAAAAAGGTGGTTTGGCTTCCTTAGACCCTGGACTGGGTCTAAGACGGAAGTCACCAAAAATGGCCATGATCCAAGATTTGCCAAAGTCAGAGAAGAGTTTCAGTGGTAACGGTTTCAAATAGCTGTTTTAAAAGGTACAACTAATAATAAAAATCGAATAAAAATTATAGTCAGGCACTTTGCAGATTTAAAGCCTGACATAAAAATGCAGCATCAAATGATTCTAGTTAGCGTGCCAGGAAACAATGTGCCAGGATACCAAGAGGAGTGTTGGCGCTGTCTGTTTTTAGCTGTGCCCGACCCAGGGGGAGCCGTGCAAAGAATGCTTTGTAGGAAGAGTGGCACAAAGCTGGCAGGGCAGGAAAACACCGAACAAGACAGAGGGAAGAAGGGACTTGAACATGCCCCATGCTTGCTAACTGTCAGACACACTCATAGGCAGAGTTGAACAGGATGTATTCTTCTCAGCTCCTTTTAATACTTTTTCTTCTCAGGTATGGGCTTTGCCTCAGGACCTGTAAAGTCAAGGTTCATGTGATGGAAAGAATCTCAACCTTGAAGGAGGATACTCTTGAGTCCTGCTCAGGACTGGCCCACACAGAATAGTGAAGGAGTCACTGGCTCTCCTCCCTGCATCCCTCCAAAGCGCATGCACAGCCAGCAGCGCTCTACGCAGCCTGGACAAGAGGCAGGGAAGAAAGCAACGAGCTATGAGTCAGGAGTCCTTCTCTTCGGGTCTCGGCTGGATTCTAATTTTCTACATGACCTTGGGCAAGATCATTTTCCTATTTGGACCTCTGTTTTTTTCAAATGAAATAAGAGGCTTGGACTAGATGATTTCAAGGGTGTCTCTGAGTTGCTAAAATAAATCAATGCACATTAAAGAACCTCTCTAGTGGATATTTTCATTTTGAAATAAACTGCCTAGAAAGGGCAATGCTTATCCAAGAAGAATGACTCTTTAATAGTGAAATTTCAGGCATCTGCCTACTGAAAGAAAAATAGAGTTCTTTTTTGAAACGTGTGTGTGTGTGTTGCACGAAGGGGTTGGTTTGGAGGGTTGAGGGCTTTTTTTTTGTCCTTCTAGTTGACTATACCATAAACCTTGGGGTCATCTTCGACTTTCTTTCTCTCTGCTAGTATCCAATTCACTAGCAAATTCTGATGGCTCAATTGCATGTATCTGGAATCTGATCACTTTTTGTTATTTCCAATATTACTGATGACTGATTGACCATCATCTGCATCTGTCATCTGGTGATACAATACTCCCTTAACTGCTTTCTCTGCTTCCAACCTGTCTCTGAATATCAGCCGCTGCCAGAGTGATCCTGCCAGAACAGGTCTTCCCTGTTGGAATCTGTACTCATCAGTTTGGGCTAGATTATGCTCAGGTAACAAACAACACCAAAATCTGAGTGGCTTAACCCAAGAATGCTTACTTCTTATTCAAAGTTTCTATCTGAAAGTGACCACATCACCTCTGCTCCCATT
Organism: Bison bison bison; assembly: GCF_000754665.1. NCBI lineage: Eukaryota > Metazoa > Chordata > Mammalia > Artiodactyla > Bovidae > Bison > Bison bison. The sequence continues at coordinate 5,234,212 of NW_011495072.1, read as the reverse complement.
CTGTTGACCGAGCAAGGCACATGGCCACACACAGCTTCAGAGGGACAAGGAAGAGTAATCCTATCCTGAGGTCAGAAGGGGACAGACGGGAAATATATGTCAGAAAGCATTATGGCTCCCGGCCTTCCCAGGTGGCACTAGTGGTAAAAAATCCACCTTCCAATACAGGAGATGCAAGAGACCCAGGTTTGATGCCTGGGTTGGGAAAATCCCCTGGCAATCCAGTCCATGGACAGGAGCCTGACAGGCTACAGTCCATAGGATCTCAGAGTTGGACATGACTGAATGACTGACTGACTGATTGATAATGGCTTCCACAACTCCCATCACTCAGAAAACATCCCAGGTCCACGTCATGCCTTCATCAGCCCTGGGTGGTATGATTTCCCAACCCTTTACCTCTGTCTCAACTCCTTCAGTTTCCTTCTCCCCCTACTGCAGCTGCTGGCACGCTCCAGGCAGGCTCCCTGTGACGTCGTGACTTATAACAGGAAATATATATTTGGTCCTTGACCCATTTCTGGCTCAAAATCTGTAAAACTCTTGGAATTGCCTGTGATGGGAGCCATAAAGGTGTCTCTTGTTTTGTTAATGAGATGACTTTTGTACCCCGCCTAAGGATGGAAGCTGGTTACCAGGAGAGTCAATCTCATGATTGGAGGGTTGGGGCCTGCAATCCTACCCCTGACTTCTGCAGAGGGGAGAGAAGCTGGCGGTTGAATCAATTGCCAATGGCCAGGGATTTAATCCGTCAAGTCTATAAAATGAAGCCTCCGTGAAAACCCACTTGAGAGCTTCTGATTGTGAACACGTGGAGTTCAGGGGGATGGTACCCTAGGAGAAGGCATGGAAGCTTGGCAACCTTTCTTTACATCTTGCCGTGTGCATCTCTTCCAACTGGCTGTTCCTGAGTTACAGGCTTTTATAATAAACCAATACTCCAGGAACTAAAAATGTTTCTCAGAGTTTTGTGAGTTGCTTTAGCAATTTAATCAAACCCAATGAAGGAGTCACTGGAATCACCTGTCTATAAGTCAGAAGAAGCATAGGAGACAAGCTGGGTTTATGAGTGGGGTCTGAGGTTGTGGGGGAGAGGAGTCTTATAGAACTGAACCTTTAGCCTATGGATTCTGTGGCTATCTCTGCAGAGATAGTGTCAGGCTTGAGTTGAATTTTATGAGCCTGAGCTGGTGTCAGGGAATTGCTGGGTGGTGTGGAAAGCCCTCACCCTCCCATGCTGAAATTGGGTGCAGAATTTTTACTCCCCGTCACGGCCTTTGCACTCGTTATCTGCTCCTTAGAATGTTCTCCCCACCACCAGATGTCTGTATAACTCACTTCCTCACTTCCTTCAAGTCTTTGCTAGTGGCCCTTCATAATGAGGATTTTCCTGACCCCTATAATTAAAACCGCAAACCACTCTCTCCCACACATACCCCCTAGCACTTCCCATCCTGCTTCCCTGTTTTTTCTTTCCTACTGAACTTATCACCTCCTACGGTGACGTATAACTGACATTTATTTTGTGGAGTGTGATCACTGAAAGTATGAGCTCTGTTCAAATCCAGGACTCCTCCACTTCCTGGCTGCTGATCTTGGGGGGGTTACTTGACCTCTCTGTGCCTCACTTTCCTTGTCTGTAAATTGTACTTAACAATAGTGCCTACTTCATAGGTGGGCAGGCTGCCCTGGTGGCTGTTTACCTGATGAAGGAGACGTGGGTTCAATTCCTGGGTTGGGAAGATCCCCTGGAGAAGGAAATGGCAACCCACTCCAGTTTTCTTGCCTGGGAAATTCCATGAAGAGAGGAGTCTGGTGGGCTATAGTCCATGGCATTGCAAAGAGTTGGACACGACTTGACTAAGACAACAAATAACACAGAGTGGTGAAAATGAAATATGAAAGCACTGAGATCAGTGGCTGGCACACAGCAAGAGCATTTGTTATTCTTATTTGTTGTCTCACTTGCTGCCTTAGGCTGCCGGCTCCACTGGGTAGTGATTTTTGTCCTTTTTCAGCCCTGGCCCCAGGGCAGCGTTGGGTAACAAGAGGCACAGCACAGATACTGGTTGCATGAGTGAGTGAGTGACTATTCAAACAAGTGGAGCACTGGGCAAGCTGGCCAGCACTCTGGCCCCTAAGTCCCCAGGCCTTGGCATGAGGAGGCCTGCAGAGGGTCCAGCACCCCCTGCCAGGCCAGACTGCACAGGCTCGGGGTCCCTGAAACACTTGCCTCCACCCCTGCTCGGACTGCCCTGAATGTAACAGTGTGTGATGGATGGCTGGGTTCATTTTATTGGAATTATCCTGATGCTCTATGGTGGGTTAATGGCGACCTCCTCCAAGAGGGCTTATGCCACACCCAGGTCTGCGGCACCCGGAGCCCCTGCCCCGCGGCAGGCCACTGCTGGCCTGTGCCTCCACAGGAGATGCTCAAACAGTTCTGTCTCAGTCTCTGTGGGGTTTCTGGGTCCTGGTGCGCACAAGGTTGGTTTGAGCCCCCTGAGCGTCTCTGGCGGGAATGGGGTTTGATTCTAAACTCAAATTTGCCCCTTCTGCCATCTTGCTGGGGCTTCTCTTTTGCCTTTGGACGTGGTGTATCTCCTCAAAGTTTCCTCGGTGCTGCACAGCTGCCACTCCAGCGCCTACCGTCTTGCCAGGGCTTCTCCTTTGCCCCTGGACATGGGGTATTTCCTCACAGCCACTTCAGTGCCATGCAGCCAGAGCCAGACATCCTGGAGTGTGAAGTCAAGTGGGCCTTAGGAAGCATCAGTACAAATAAAGCTAGTGGAGCTGATGGAATTCCAGTTGAGCTATTTCAATCCTAAAAGATGCTGCTGCTACAGTGCTGCACTCAATATGCCAGCAAATTTGGAAAACTCAGCAGTGGCCACAGGACTGGAAAAGGTCAGTTTTCATTCCAGTCGCAAATAAAGGCAATGCCAAAGAATGCTCAAACTACCACACAATTGCATTCATCTCACTAGTAAAGTAATGCTCAAAATTCCCCAAGCCAGGCTTCAACAGTACATGAACCATGAACTTCCAGATGTTCAAGCTGGATTTAGAAAAGGCAGAGGAACCAGAGATCAAATTGCCAACATCCATTGGATCATCAAAATAGCAAGAGAGTTCCAGAAAAACATCTACTTCTGTTTTATTGACTATGCCAAAGCCTTTGACTCTGTGGATCACAACAAACTGTGGAAAATTCTGAAAGAGATGGGAATACCAGACCACCTGACCTGCCTCTTGAGAAAT
>NW_011495072.1:5204357-5230851 GCF_000754665.1 Bison bison bison | reverse complement strand
CAACAAACTGTGGAAAATTCTGAAAGAGATGGGAATACCAGACCACCTGACCTGCCTCTTGAGAAATCTGTATGCAGGTCAGGAAACAACAGTTAGAACCAGACATGGAACAACAGACTGGTTCCAAATTGGGAAAGGAGTACATCAAGGCTGTATATTGTCACCCTGCTTATTTAACTTATATGCAGAGTACATCATGAGAAATGCTGGGCTGGAAGAAGCACAAGCTGGAATCAAGTTTGCCAGGAGAAATATCAATAATCTCCAATATGCAGATGACACCACCCTTATGGCAGAAAGTGAAGAAGAACTAAAGAGCCTCTTGATGAAAGTGAAAGAGGAGAGTGAAAATGTTGGCTTATAGCTCAACATTCAGAAAACTAAGATCATGGCATCTTGTCCCATCAATTCATGGCAAGTAGATGGGGAAGCAGTGGAAACAGCGTCAGACTTTATTTTTTTGGGCTCCCAAATCACTGCAGATGGTGACTGCAGTCATGAAATTAAAAGATGCTTACTCCTTGGAAGAAAAGTTATGACCAACCTAGAAAGCATATTAAAAAGCAGAGACATTACTTTGCCAACAAGGATCCATCTAGTCAAGGCTATGGTTTTTCCAGTAGTCATGTATGGATGTAAGCATTGGACTATAAAGAAAGCAGAGTACCAAAGAATTGATGCTTGTGAACTGTGGTATTGGAGAAGACTCTTGCGAGTCCCTTGGACTGCAAGAAGATCCAACCAGTTCCTCCTAAAGGAAATCAGTCCAGAATATTCATTGGAAGGACTGATGCTAAAGCTAAAACTCCAATACTTTGGCCACCTGATGCAAAGAACTGACTCTTTGGAAAAGACCCTGATGCTGGGAAAGATTGAAGGCGGGAAGAGAAGGGGACGACAGAGGATGAGATGGTTGGATGGCATCACCAACTCAATGGACATGAGTTTGAGTAAACTCTGGGAGTTGGTGAAGGACAGGGAGGCCTGGCATGCTGTAGTCCATGGGGTTGTAAAGTGTTGGACACAACTGAACAACTGAACTGAACTGAACCTGATGCTCTTTGAATCTGAATCTAAAAATGGACCCCAGAGTACAGAAGAAGACTGAGCTGCCCTATAAAGGCAAACACTTCTCTGGCCATCAGCCGCAACTGAGGCCTTGAACCCTGTATTCTGCTCCCATGGTGCGGGTCATGCCTGCCCCTCAGCAAACTGGCCACTTGCCATCATGTTGGTTTGTCTCTGGTGTGTTGCTATGGGGACCTCTGAAGAAAGCCCAGCAGCCATCACTAGTCCAGATACACAAGTAGAAGTTTAATATAAGGTCGTTCAAGGAATGACCCACCAGATTCGGAACTGCATTGAGTAGAAGTCAAACTTTTCAGCTCGTCTCCAGTATATGGCAGGGAATTTTGATCCCCCAAAGTGTGGGAAATTACAGAGAGAGCTATCAGGACCTCCTTCTTCCCTTATAATTAGACAAATTAACTTAACAACACAAACTCAAAATATCTTAATAAGGAGCATCTGGATTCCTGGGACATGGTAGCTCTCTGCAGTCCAGCATATCAGACCTTCCCAGGGGGATCAGCTGCCTGCAGGGTACTCAGGGCAAAGTCAGCAATTTCCTGATCTGTCCCATCTTGGATACACTGGAGCTTGCTGCAGTGGGACTGGCTTAGAATTACAAAGCAAAATGTAGATACTGAGGGAAAATTCTTGGCTGTGGGGATATGTGAGGGTGGTTTATGTTCTTAAATATGTTACATATGGCAGTCTTTGAGGAGTGTAGTGGTGAGGGGAGGCCCAGGGGGAGTATCAGGTACCACCATTATTCTTCATTCTGGGCTCCATTCTGTTTGCCAGCATCTGATTCTGACTGAGGTTGATGAGGGGGTGGGGCTGGGGAGGGGAATCTCCTTCCTGTTTGCTGCTACTACTGCTCACTACTTGCAACCTCCAGGCCCCAAGGGTAAGAAGTCATGGGATGGAGTGTGTCCATGGTTGACGGGAGCTAAGAGGGGAGACTCACACAGCACCTTCCTTTTTCACCTTGGAATCTGCCACGGGGAAATGATGGTGAATGTGTTTGCTCAGATGGGTACATGGTTGTGTTTTACTTGCTGGGTACCCACCTTACCCTACACCATGCCTGTTTTGACTCCTCCTGAGTCCCTTGGACTGCAAGGAGATCCAACCAGTCCATTCTGAAGGAGATCAGCCCTGGGATTTCTTTGGAAGGAATGATGCTAAAGCTGAAACTCCAGTACTTTGGCCACCTCATGGGAAGAGTTGACTCATTGGAAAAGACTCTGATGCTGGGAGGGATTGGGGGTAGGAGGAGAAGGGGACGACAGAGGATGAGATGGCTGGATGGCATCACTGACTCGATAGACGTGAGTCTGAGTGAACTCCGGGAGTTGGTGATGGACAGGGAGACCTGGCGTGCTGCAATTCATGGGATCACAAAGAGTCAGACACGACTGAGCAACTGATCTGATCTGATCTGATTGGGAAAACAGAGAGAACTGTGCTGTGAATTGTTTGGGGGCTTGGCCCTGGCAACAACTGTGAAGCTCACCTGTCCTCATACTTTTCTATTCCCTTCCCAACCTTTTGTTTCTCAAAAGATTGCAGGACCTAGGCAAGTTCCTTGTTTTGTTTTGGGGGATTTTTTTCATTTTTATGTATTTATTTGGCTGTGTTGAGTCTTAGTTATGGCATGTGGGCTTAATTACCCACAGCATGTGAGGTCTTAGTTCCTGGACTCAGGATCAAACCTGCATCCCCTGCAATGGAAGGTGGATTTTTAACCACTGGACCACCAGGGAAGTCCCCCTTATTTTGTTTTTAAATGTCAGTTTCCTCTTCTGTAAAAGGATGTTAGTAATAGTACACCTGTCCATACAGTTGCTGGGAGGATTCAGTGAGATAATTCCCATAATGGATGTCTGATGTCACCAATACCACCTCTCCGGAAAGGCTCTGGCATCTCTAAAGTGCATGTTCACAGATTTAAGCTAGCATCTCCCAGATGTTTGCCTTTGAACTTGAAGAACTGAGCAGTGTGATTTGTGAAAAGAGTTTTGGCACCCTGAGAGCACTTGTGGGAGATGCTTCTGGGAATGAGGTTCAAGTGCCCCCTAGAAACACACAAGGGAGAGGATTACCTATTATTTCCAGAAAAGATGCTCTCTGCTTCCTTCCTGAGAGGGTGAAATAGGACCAACAAGCACTTGTAAGTCCTTTGCAATCTGCCTGTCTCCCATCTTTTATGATGGAAAAGAGTCTCTTATTATTTAAAGGCAGAAATTATGTCCTCCTTGCCCTAGTTGCCCTACTTTGAGATGTTTATGTCATGATCGTATTCATACATCCTAATGTTTTCAGCTGGAAGAGAATGTTCTAAAAGATTACCATGAGTGTCCCTGGCTGAAGGAAACCTCTGAGTTCCCAGCCTGTTGAAGAGAAAATTCCTAATAAGCACAACTTTAGTTCTAGTACTAATTGAGTATCAGCTTTTATCAACAACTCAAATAAAATCTCCAAATCAACAAATCAGAACAATTCACGCACAATATATGCCTACTTTGGCATCTGTCCTGATGGCCTCCCCCGTGGGGTGGAAACTGCCAATGAGAACCATGTAACTTAGCTGGAACGTCATGCTAATTGGTAGCGTGGAGATGCATGGAGGCCTGACCCTTGATCTAATGGCAACCATATTGAGCCAGAGTTTTGTTTGTTGGCTCCGGACCATTGGCTCCTGGAGTCTTTCTCCTGTCATATCTCTGCAGGGCTATTTGTTTTATGGAATTCATTGTTCAGGGAGAAACATAGTCTGGGGAAATGAATTTAAAGAGATTTAGTCTTATAAGGATAGACTCATATGGAAAAACATCGTTGGGAAAAGTTTTGTTGTTACTGTTTTTTAGGATTCTTCTGCAGTTACTGCTATAGATTTTCAAGTCGGGGCTGTGTGTACGGTCATGCTCACACACATTTAATGATGCTGCTGAGGCCTCACTTTACAAAAGGCCAATGGGCCACAACCTAAACTTATAGAGAAATTAAGGGAGTGGTTTTTTTTTTTTTTCATAGATGCATTTCACAATGCTCCTTTAAGTGTCCCCACATTTGAAAATACAATCCACTGGTCTCAAATTCAGTTTGATGCTAACGTCATGTTCGACTCTGTGTGACCCCATAGACGGCAGCCCACCAGGTTCCCCCGTCCCTGGGATTCTCCAGGCAAGAACACTGGAGTGGGTTGCCATTGCCTTCTCCAATGCATGAAAGTGAAGAGTGAAAGTGAAGTCGCTCAGTCGTGTCCGACTCCTAGCGACCCCATGGACTGCAGCCTACCAGGCTCCTCCGTCCATGGGATTTTCCAGGCAAGAGTACTGGAGTGGGGTGCCATCACCTTCTCCGCAAATTCAGTTTAATACACACTAAAAGGAATAAGCATACGGTGAAAAATGAGGCACATCTATAATGATTTAATTAGACAGATTTTGATAAACCAACCCTATTATCAAGCCCCATGAACAGAGTTTCAGAACTTAAGACACATACGGTATGAATTTTCTTCCTAACAAACTCTACCATTTAACTTATTTGGGATAAAACATTTCACAGCTTAATAGTAAACTCAGTGTGCAAGGTTATGGAGACACATCACGGTGGTTTATTTGTGGGCATTCATCTGCTCCCTTGCCGAATCACTCTTTTCTTGGTCCTGGGGGGTTTGATTTTGAGGTCTAACCTGGCTTCCACCCAGGCTCCACTAACCTGCCGTGCTCTTTGTGTCTTCAGCCCCCACACTCCCACCTCATTTTGTGTTCTTTGGGTGGGGCTAGGCCGACAGAATCAGAGTGAAGCACATGGCCAAGGCCAAAGGCAGTCAGCATGTCATATTCTCTGGCCACAGAGATGGGTTAAGGAATAGGCATGTTTCCCTATCAGAGCCAATGAGATGTAATGGGATCTTGCTGGGATTTCTGGAATAGAAGGAGATGCCTCCATCTAGGCTGCCCTTCCAACTTGAATCTGGTAGGCAATGTAGCTTCACTGGGGCATAAGCTTTTCTGAGAATGGAGCCTTGAAAGAGTAAGGAGAGCTCAAATACTGGGTGAGAGAAACGAGATTCTAATGACCAGCTCTGAACTCCGGTAGCCAGCCATACTGAAGCCATACCTGTGTTTTTACCAGCTCAGGCTGCAATAACAAAATACCATAAACCAGGTGGCTTAAACAACAAAATTTTGTTTCTCACAGTTCTGAAGACTAGAAGCCCAAGGTCAGGGTGCCGGTTTGATCAGGTTCTGGCGAAAGCTCTCTTCCGGGCTTGCATATGGCTGCCTTCTTGCTGAATCCTCACATGGCAAAGAGAGAGAGAGAGAGAGAAAGAAGGAGAGAGAGAGAGAAGGCTCTCTGATCTCTTATAAAGGCACTGTTCTCATCCCTAGGACCCCACCCTCATGACCTCATCTAAACCTAATTAGCCCCAAGGGCCCTACCTCCAAATACCACTACAATGAGGGCTAGAGATTCAACGTAAGAATTTGGGGAGAACACAAACATTAAGTCTGTGACAGCCAGCCTCTAGACTTGTAAGTTGTGTAGACCTATAAATGAACATTTTGCTTTAGACTAACTTAGGCTAGGCTCTTAGTCACTTGCTGCTGAGCCTTCACTGATAAAGAAATACATCTTGGAGACAGACATATTCAAGCCTCACCCATTAAGAGTTTCCATTTGCTCCAGGATTAAAGCTACTTCTTTCTCCTCCACCCCACTTTCCTTCCCCTCCTCCCAAGCCCAGGTGTGCCCCATATTGGAACATCCTGTATCAGAGTTTTGGGTCCTAAATTGTTTTGTATACCTGCTTCCTGGCCAAAAGTTAATGCGACTAATTACTCTGATAGAAAGGCTGTGAAAAGATTTAGGCTAAGCTCTGTTCTCATTTTCCGCCAGGTTTTCCTCTTCTGTGACTTCAACGATAAATCTTCATATACTTTGAGTTTGTTTTGAGCCATAAATGGTTCCATAGATCTAGTCTCATGAAGATTATATTACCTGCTATTTTTCAGAGTGTCTAGAATAAAAAAAACTGGGCAACCAGAGAGCTATTTGATGATCTAGAATGTAGTGGTGGACAACCATGTTTCTGGCCAAAACATTCCAACTTGGAGCGTTGTTTATAAACATTGGTCAATAGTTAAAACAGGGGCAAATGCACAAGTGGCTGCTTCCCCTGCAGTACTGGAGTCTTTGGCAGTCATTGTCAATCTTGTTTCCAGGATGGATGGGGAATCTGAGAGATGTCTAACCATTTTCTAAAAATAAAATATGGCAGGTGGTGGAAAAGCTGGCTTTTGAAGTCAGGTAGACCTGGGTTTGAATCCTAACTCCATTGTGGAACTTAACTTCCACAGAGAAGTCACTTCACTTCTCTTAGTTTCTTCACCTGTAAATTGGGAATAATCATAATACTTACCCCATGGAGCTGCTATGGGGATTTTAAAGTTTCTAAAACACAGCCTGACAGACAAACATACAATAATTTCCTCTTTCCTTCCCTCCACCATAATGAAACAAACAATGAACCAAAAATCAGGAAATCCTAGTTCAAGCCCTGGCTCTATTCCCAATCACTATGACACTGTGGTAGCAGAAATGATATCATTATTGCTATTTTACAGGTTAGGAAAATAAGGTTTAGAGACTTGGACAAAGCCAAAAGGTAGTAAATAGAATTGGGAATTGAATCCAGCTTGAAAATCAAGGCAGATTCCATCTATCCATCCATCTGTCCACCCTCTCATCCATCCATCCATCTATCCATCTACCCATCCAACCATCCATCCATTCATCCATTTATTAAACAAATATTTAGTTGAGTATCTACCCTGCACCAGGCAACATATCATGCTTAGGTTATAACACAGAACAAAATGGTCCCTGCCTTCAAGAAATCTAATGGTGTGTGGAATCCAGTCATTTCCTTTCTGCCTCATAGGGTAGTTTTGAAACTCACTCAAGAGAAGAGATGTGAAAGTGATTTGTTAAGTATAAAGCACAGTAAAATGTAAAATATTATTATTCTGTGTACAAACATATTGCTTATACAATAAGATTTCCCCTAATGATGATTTGAAGCTGAGAAAATACCTAACAGGCGAAAGTGAAAGTCTCTCAGTTGTGTCTAACTCTTTGTGGCCCTAGGGAGGGAGTGTATAGTCCATGGAATTCTCCAGGCCAGAATACTGCAGTGGGTAGCCTTTCCCTTCTCCGGGGGATCTTCCCAACCCAGGGATTGAACACAGGTCTCCCACATTGCAGGCAGATTTTTTACCAGGTGAGCCACAAGGGAATCCCAACAGACAGGTGAAGGGGGTTAGGAAAGTTGGAAGATCTTATTTCAAGTCCTCAAGCTCTGAAAAAAGACCTCAGGGCTGAACCCAGACATGGCCCTAGGCAAACTATACAGAGGTCCCCGCATCTGAGTCTCAGCGCCTGAGGAAATATTCTGGGCTGTGCTTCTCCCACAGCATCTGCCTTAAGTCTGGCGGCAGCAGTGTCTGCAATCTGACTCTCTCCTTGCCACCTGACCTTCACACGGATGCTTTCTTTAGACTATCTGCTGTTTCTTGCTTCTGGCATCTGCCTGGGCCCTGCATCTGACATCCCTTTGTCTCTCCTCCCTTGCCTGTCCCTGGCACCCAGATCCAAGGACGGACCGGACTCACTGGCACTCTGCTTATCCTGTAAGGTAGTTTTAACATTAGGAACATTAGGAAGGAAACCCAATTGTAGAAAAACATATTTTTAAAAAAGTACCTTCCATTTGGCCACTATTCATTCATCAGCATCTGACTGACTGCCACTGGAGGAGGTCCTGGACTTTAGGACACCCGCCTTGTGTGGTGACTTATGAACACTGGGCTCTCAGATCAGATCAGATCAGATCAGTCACTCAGTCGTGTCTGACTCTTTGCGACCCCATGAATCACAGCACGCCAGGCCTCCCTGTCCATCACCAATTCCCGGAGTTCACTCAGACTCACGTCCATTGAGTCAGTGATGCCATCCAGCCATCTCATCCTCTGTCGTCCCCTTCTCCTCCTGCCCCCAATCCCTGCCAGCATCAGAGTCTTTTCCAATGAGTCAACTCTTTGCATGAGGTGGCCGAAGTACTGGAGTTTCAGCTTTAGCATCAGTGAGCCTCAAAGGAATGACTGGGAATAATTTGGGGAATGAGAGAAGCACAGGGCATGGCCTCTGTCCGGTCAGGGTGGGGCCCTGGGGTCACTTGGTTTTGTTGTCAAGCTCATGCCCTGGAGATCCTGAGATGGGGCCGTTCCATCTGTCAGGCTTCCTGTTGCTGACAGGTGTCTCCTCAAGGTCCCCATGCCTGTGTGTGTGCTAAATCCCTTCAGTCGTGTCCAACTCTTTGAGACTATGGACTGTAGCCCGCCAGACTCCTCTGTCCATGGGATATCCCAGGCAACTGGAGAGAGTTGCCATTTCCTTCTCCAGGGGATCTTCCCAACCCAGGGATTGAACCTGTGTCTCCTGCAGCACCTGCGTTGCAGGCAGATTCTTTACTGCCAAGTCACCAGGGAAGCCCCAAGGCTCTCATGCGCTCCTCAAAGAGGACTGGGTACCCTCTCATGAGCATCTCCTTGAAGGGAAGGAGACTGGGCTGGGATGAAACCTTGCTGCTCTCTGAGGCAGGGGATCCAGACCCCGGGGTCTGTGTGCTGCCTTTCTCCTCTCCCTCAAGCTCCTCGAAAGCGGAGTCTGGTGAGGGCCATGTGGCCCTTCCTCGTGTCCAGCACACAGTATCGCCACCTGCAGGGCACATCAGCCCATCCTGCAGGTCTACCTCCAAGGGACTCTTCCAAGTTGGTGAAAAACCCTATCATCCTAGGGCCCCAGGTAAAGGGCGACTCCTTGTGTTCCCAAAAGTCCTCAACTAGAACCTGTACTGCCTTTTAATATATAGCTGGGAAAAAGAAAAATGAATGTTCCCAGTATTTTCCCATCCCCATTCCCTCTTCTACCAAGAAGACCTTAAATGAAGAGGGGAGGGGAGCTTCATACCAGAGGCAAGTTTGCAGTGAGAATCTCTGAGTCTATTTTCGTCCAGAACCATCTGGACACAAATCAAGAATCTAATTTTTCCCACTACTTTCTCTTTTTTCCCCCCTTTGTACTTTAGCTGACTCTGAGAGCACAGAGTCTGAAACCAAGTCTGGACCACAGAATTCCACTAAAACTTAAAGAATAAACAGAAAGAAAATGTCACAGAGTTCCACGGATGATTGCCCCCATCTACAGTGCCCGTGGCAGCCAGGGCCCTTCCAAGGACATTCTAGTACAGTGTCAAGGAGTGGGTGAGAAGGGCAATGGTTGGCCCCTCCTGCTGGTGCCTTGCACCTGAGGCTGTGGCTGAAGGGTGCTGTGAGCACATGTCCCTTAGAGGGGGAATCTCAGTCCAGCCACGTGATCACCATCAGCCAACCCTCACCAAGTGCTCCCTGCCTGCCAGCAGGGTGAGTCCAGCCTGCTCACTCGCTGCGGGAGCCTAGCTGAGCTGCAGTACACAGTGACAGACACCTCGATGGAGGCCTCAAATAGCACCCAGTTCCTACCCTGGCCTGGAGTATTTCCCCTTCTCCCCCTGGTTGAAGCCCAGGCCAGTCACACACCTTGAAGTGTCAGCACAGTAGATTTCCTTAACATTCAATTGGGTTGGCCAAAAAGTTCAATTGCTTTTTTTCCATAAGATGTTATGGAAAATCCCAAATGAACTTTTTGGCCAACCCAATAGAAGGGGAGGATTTCATACCAGCGAGGTTTGGGTGGAGCAGCAGATTTTTCCTTAAAGTTGTTTGTGCCAGACAACTTTGGCTTAAAAAGGAAGTACCTGAAGTTCTAGGCTGGACCTCTTGTATAATAATAACCATTGACTCTGGGGTCTGAATATCAGGAAGTTAGCTTTATACTCTGTTGGTTCATCTAGCAGAACCAGATAGATGAGAGCAGGGGCTTTATCTTTTGCGTTTGGGGACGCGGTTGCTGAGAAAACAGCAAGGACGGACACAGCTTGGTCCACCAGTCTCACTCTCCTTGCTGGATGTCTACATCTTCCTTGTGCTCCCGCCTAGGGTGGGACACTGCTTCTGCTACCCTGGGGCTCCTGGTACGCCCAGCCCACTGGGCTGTCTTGGGCAGGACACTTGCTTCCGCCAGAGTGAAACATATTAGGGAGCTCCTCATTGGATTAGGCCTCTGGGAAGAGGCGAGGAGCCAGCTGGCTGCTTGATGGGCCTCTGGTTGCCAGCAGGACAGATGTATCAAGTCAGGTTTATAGGAGAAGTTTTCCCAGACTGCTATGTCCAAACTTCTGTCCATCCTGCTGTAACCTCTGTGGTCAGATGGATGAAAACCAGACCAGTTCGGCCTTGGACCAGAGCTATACAGATAAGAACTCAAAGAAGAAACTAAAGGAGTGTATTTTTTCCACTTGAGCAGAAAAACCAGGGACTGTAGGAACTGGGAGTGGCTACTGCATGAGATTTGAAGTGACAAGATAACAAGTGGATATGGGGATACTTGCTCAGAGGAGCGTCACCAGAATGTTCCGTGCCATCCTAGACCTGGGACCTTCTAGATATAGAAATGACCATAAAAAGAAACCAGGCAGATTCCCATGCAGAAAAATTGACCTCTCCTCTGAATTCCATGCTTGGAAAAACACTTATTTAGAGGAAGGCAAAAAAAGTCTACACATAGCAAAACCTGGCTCTTTGGATGGTTCAGCCTAAGAACATGGCAGAAGCTGAGCCTGGAGAATAAGTCTGCAGAGTGCACACTGCTGGTGGGTTGTTCTGTCTTCTGAGTTCCTTGGCCTTGAAAGTGTGATACTGAGATCATGGATGTGAAGAAATCTATCTTATTCCAACCAGTTGTATTGAGAAGTGTGTTGAGTCATGGTGGGTCACTCCTCTATGTTTGAGGCAGCCCGGATGGGTTCTTTGGAACCAAAGTGGCCTTGGGGTCTCCACCCAGCTATGGTCTCCACCGCGAATGGCAAGTGAGGGGAGCAGGAGATGGCTTGCTCACAGAACAATCATCAGTGGAGAAAGTTGCTCTAAAAAACAAAGATTATTAGATCAGGCAAATGTAACAGAGTGGACTGTAGAGGTTCATATAATAGAAAAGTAATATCGATGTGATAGTTAAACTGTAGGATTTTTAAATTATGTTAGCAGCCGCTATAAATGGTCTTAAATGTGAAGAAACTTACTGTAAGACTATTAAGAAATTACATGCGTATTTTGTTTTCCCTTTATTATTTTCTGTCCTCTAGTTTGCTAACTTTCCAATTTATGTTTAAAAGGCTGTTAGATTTCTGATTAGGATAAAAGAAACTTTTCTTTACAAACCTTTTAAACTTTTTAAAAAATTTTGAAATTATTTTAAACTTAGAGAAAATGTTGCAAAAATAGTGGAGAGTTTTCTTCATCTAGCATCCCCTACTCTTGTATCTTATATAATAATCATACGTTGACATAAGCTAAGAAATGAACATCGGCATAGTACAATGAACCAAACTACAGACTTCATCCCACACTAGTACTTTCTCTGGTTCAGCATCAAATCCAGGCTCCCATATTGCATTTAATTATCATGACTCCTTAGGTTCCTCTAATCTGGAACCTCTAATAAGTCTTTCCTTGACTTTTACAACCTTAATATACTTTTAAAAACTTCTTGAGGTAACTATAGATTCACATACAATTGTAAGAAATATTAACAATACAGAGAGATCCCTGTAACACTTGACCTGATTTCCCTCAGTAGTAGCACTTTGCATAATTAGAGCACAAAAACATGACCAGGAAATAGACATTGTACAATCCATGGGCTTTATTCAGGTTTCATCAGTTTTACACGGACTTGTGTATATATGTGTGTATATATATGCATGTATGTTTAATTCTATTCAGTTTTATCATGGGTGGTTTTGTGTGGCCATCAAAAACAGTTCTGTCATAATGATCCCTCATGGTACCCAAGGAGGGAGCTGCCTTTACTCCCTTCCTTTCCCACCCCCTAACCCCTAGCAAACATGAATCTGTTCTCTATATCTATAGTTCTGTCATTTCAAGAATGCCATATAAATAGACTCTTATAGAATGTGACCTCTCAAAATTGCTTTTTTTCACTCAGCAAAATTCCCTTGAGGTCCATCCAAGTTGTTTCATTTATCAATTGTTTGTTCATTTGCCTTACTGCCTGCTCCATTGTACAGTGTCCCCTAGTTTATTTAAGCGTTCGTCCATTGAAGGACATTTGAACAGCCTCAACTCTTTTGAAGGCTACTGGCCAGGTTTATGCAGAATGGCTCTTCATTTGAGTTGGTTTGATGTCTTCTCATGATTAGACTGTGGTAGGCATTTTTTGGCATAAATATCTTAAGAATGATGTACACTTCTGGGTTCATCATATCAGGAAGTACATGAAGTCAATATATCTCATTACTGGTGATTGTTAACCTTGATCAATGGGTTAAGAGGTGTCTACCACATTTTTCTACTGCAAAATTTTTGCAAAATTTTCAAAAATTTTGTATTTTTCTTTGTAATTAATACATATCTTGGGAGAGACAGCTCTCCTTAAAAGAACTTTGGTAAGTATGGAGAGTGCATTCCCAGCTTTCTTTCTTTAACTTATCCTGCAAGTCTGTACCTAAACCCCTTGAACACATGGCTCAAAGCAGAACTAGAGCTTGTCATGAGGTGGCAATGATGGAGAAGGCATTATCTGAAGAGGAAACCAAACATGCTTCTTAAGCATGTTTTACCATGGCAAATCCAGACAGGAAAAGCCTAACTAGGAATGCTGACACTCTGGGTAAGGACACACTTTTTGGTAGTTTTTTCATTCGGGGCTTGGCAGCAGCCTGGATGGCAGAGAATTTGTCCCTGTGGAAGTGAAAGAGGCTGAAAGTGTGCAATGGTGGCCCCATTCAGATTGCAGACAGAACAGTGGTGAGTTACCTGCCTAACCAGGGACCCATTTGCTTCTCCTTGTCTTGTTATACTGGAGGAGGGGTGCCTGTTACCTAAGGTCAGCCTCCCCTCCGTGGGGCCTCAAAGAGTCAGACACAACGGAAGCGACTCAGCACACACGCACACATGAAGGGCTGGTGAAGGAGTGAAATATTTTTACTTGCACAGAAGGAAACTCCATCAAGATGGCAAAAACACCTTTTCACTGTGAGGAATTTCTTTTTTTTTTTTTTTTTGGTGAGGAATTTCTTATGAAACATTGTGATTATGTTCCATTGAGAAAAGGTGGGGTGAGCATTATTTTGAATATGTTAGGTTTATTTGAGTATGTTAGGCACATATTTGAGTACGTGCTAGTTTAGGATGCCAAGAATTGCAGACAGCTTTATAATGCTCTGTACAACTTGACCATACAAATGCTTTAATGGTGAATCTTAAATATAAATATCTCATATTAGATAAGGCAATCAAGCCAGCACTGATGAAACCTCAGATTCTGATGTAATAGCCACGGTGGACACAGCCTCATGAAAAGTAAGCCTGTTTCTCATCAAAGGAGCTGATGAGGAGCCCTAGAAGATGCCAGAACCTGGTCTCAGCCCAGGTTACTGCAGTTGATGCTACATTCATTCTGTTTAAATGATGCACCAAGACCCAATCCCGTTCCTTTGGTTCTCCCTGGACGAGAGCTTTGGCAAAGACCCACATGCATCTGAATTTCAGTCCAAAGGATCCATTAGCACCTCATTTGTCACCCACCCCTAAGGACCATGATAACATCCTGTCTTGGGATCAAGGCTGGAAGAGTAAGAAAATAGGCAGTTGGAGCTATTTTCTTCTTTGTCTACTGACCCAAGAAAGAGATTGCTTTTCCTTTTTATTAATGTTCTGACTTTAAGAATTGGCTACTTTGGTTGGGTTGTGCTGATGGGTTAGAGGCACTAAGAAGATACTATCTTTATTTTCTTTGAATAAATTAGGAGCCATATTCAAATGTAATGTCTTCCACTATGAAGGATGAAATTGACAAAAGCTAACCGTGTGGTTTTTGCCACAGTTTTAGGAATGCCCCAGCAATCCGATTCTGGCAGTTGGAGCAGGATGCTCTCCGCAAGTTCGGGAGTCCCTATCTTAGTTCTCCATAACATATAGGCCTTTATACCGTCTTAACAATTTGTATGGTCTGAAAAGTATGAGTGCTTTTGTATCCTTCTTGTTTCACCCTCTTTTTCCCACTCAACTTGGCTGAGTACTCAGCAATTTCTGTCTTTAAAACTTTTATTAATTGCTCTACTTATCAATTTTATCATCTTTGTATCCCAAAGAGGCTTAGATTGGCTTCCCAGAGGTTCCAGTGAAGGGTGTATCATTGAAACTGCTTGCTGGGTAAAGGATTTTAATGAATACAATTTAATTTAGATGTTTCCTGTCTTCAAACTTTGCTTCACCAACTCTCTTTGCTTCACAAACTTAACATGACTTTTCCTGATCCTCTCATGATGTTGAAAACATACATTTTACCATAACTGGTAAGGTTATTCTGTTTTGCTTACTTGTTTCCAAACATGTGCAGATCTGTAGAAATGCCATACAACTTCAAAGATGACACTATCATGACCATATTCAAGGTGAAACAAGAAAGCTGATGACAGTAACTGTTATAGTAGCTTCACTCTCTGCTGCTCACTCTCTATTTCTCACAAAATCTTTGCCTAACTATTCTTAGATAAACTATTGAACATGGGCTTCATACAGATCTGAGCTCAAATCCTGGCCATTCTACTTACAAGCTCTGAGACCTTGGGGAGTTTTTTAAGCTCTCTGCCTTAGTCAGGATTGGCCAAGCTATGCTGTGGTAACAAACAATCTCAGCATTTCAATGGCTTCAAACAAGAAAGCTTTAATTCTTGCTCAAGCAAAGACTGACACAGGTCTGGCAACTCTCTGGCACAGCTGTTCTGCGTAGGATGGCTCAACATTAACTCTCCACATCCACGCTGGTTTCCACGATGACCATGACAGAGGAAAGACTGGTGGTGAGTTAAGCATCAGGAATGAAGTGTTCCTATCCAGCAGTAACTCACATCACTGCTGTTGGTGCTTCACTGACCAAAGTAGATATGGCCACAACTAATATCGGCATGGCAGAGAATAGCTACTCACATGTGTCCAGAAAAAGAGTAGAATTGGATACTGGTGAACAATAGTAATGCCATGTTCTCTGACTCTCATTTTCCTCCTCAGTATAAGTCAGTAGGATAATGCATACAAAATGCTTAACATTCAAACTGCAAAGACTCAATAACTGGTAGCTTTTAATATATACATTTTGGGAAACAGTGAAAGTAATTTCACTCTATTTTGCATGAAGGGGAAAAAAAGTTTAGTTAATTAAATAATTTTATTAATTTAATAAAAGAGCTCTACGCAATATTTCCAATACAAGGAGCATCATGCGTAATGGCTCTTTGAGCCACTTGAGTTCAGGATATAATCTTTGCACCATGCCAAGAGAAGAGTGTGAAGGCATACATCAAGATACTTGCGTTAGTTACATCTAGTTGTGAAGTCATGAGTAATTTAGTTCACCTTTTAATAAATTCTGATTTTTCTGAACTTTCCACCATGAACACATATCACATTTTTATAGTCTATTATGATATAGATACTGTTATTATCCCATTTTACAGTTAAAGAAATCAGCGCCCAGAGAGATTAAGTAATTTGGCCAACTAATAAATGGCAAGGATTTGTACATGAATTGGAAAATCATAAAAATTCTTTTTAAGAGTATAACATATTAATGACCTTGACCTTAAGTGCACAGTATGTGCCAAGCATTGTATTAGGCCCTGTGGAGGACACCAAGTTGAGAAAAATACAGCCTCAAGGACCCTACCATCTTGTAGGGGAGGTAAGCCACGTAACAGACACAAGAATTGTATAAAGTACAAGTCAGTAAATTAGAGACAATTGTTCAAGGGCAGGAACTGGTCTTTTCTTATTCAGGACTGGCATAGAATCATTGCTTTATACATATTTGCTGAATGATAAATGAATAAGTAGAATTTCAGAGCATTTAATTTTACTGATGAGAACATGAAGGTCTAGAGAGGTTACTTGGCTTATTGGAATCATGCAGCTATTTAGTGGGTAATACTGAGACTGATTGTCAGCCTCTTGCTTTCTTCTCCAGACAGCTGTACCAACTTGTTCAGAGGAGTGACTAACTCTGGGATGGGGCAGACTGAGCCAAATTCTGCTTTGCCATGTCAGAGTTGGTGGTGTTGCCCTGATTCATTCTGCATCATCTGACCCTGAAATATCTCTCATCAAGGCCACCCAGGACCTCCATGTTGCTTCATCCTGTGGGCATGTCACTGTCTTCATGTTACATGAACTTTCAACAGACTTCAACAGAGTTGACTACTTCCTCCTTGAAATACTTTCTCCTCCAGACTTCTCTGACAGCATAATGATCTATTTCTCTCTTGATCACTTTGTCTGATCTCCTTTGCTGAATTCTCTTTTTCTAGCTGGCCACTAGTTGGTTAAGTTTCTCAGGGGTTGATCTTTTTTCTGTTAATATACTCTGTCTATGTAATCCCCACCAGTCACATGGTTCAAGTGCTATCTGATGAGGTGACAGGCAAATTTATATCTCCATCCCCAGTCTTTCTCCTTAGTTCCAGATCTCTATGTCCAAATGCTTACTTGACATTTTCACCTGGATACCTATTCTGTATCTCAAACTAATTTCCTGAACTGAAATCCATTTTTTCCTCCATTCTTCCACAGCTCAATAAGTGGCAATAGAAACCTCCCAGTTGGTCAAGATTACCTAGGAATTATTTTGAATGTTCCCTTCTCTGAACTGTCACATCTAATCTACCAGTAAGTTCTACTACCTTCTCTTTCCAAAATATGTCCCAAACATATCCGCTTCTTTTATTTCCACTGCCCTCATCCGAATTCTTGCTTGGACAACTTCAATAACTCTTAACTGGCTACCTACTTCTATTTTTGTTCCTATTCTAACTCATTCTCCACATAACAATGCGAACAGTCCTTTTAAAATGTAAATCAGATCTTGTTCCATTTCATTTAGAATGAGATCCAACTCCTTACATGGGAAAGCTGGCATTTGCCAACCTCTGGCTTTCCACACTCCTCTCCCTCCCCACTTCCTGTCCCTAGTCACCCTGAACTCCTTCCTGCTGCAGTTCCTTTTTCAAATGCTCTTCTTTCATTGGAACATTCTTCTGGTGGTGTGCTGGAAAGGGCTTCTACAGGCTTGCCAGAGTCATAAGTGTACCTTTCTTCCCTGCTCCGCATTTAGTGATGTCATGTTGGTATCTGGAAACTGGGGGTGGTGTATTTACACTATGAAAAACAGCAAAACTACAAATCAGAGGGGTTTTTTGTTGTTGTTAGAGCTTTCTTTCCTCTTTTTCTTCTCTTTTTGAGAGCCAATTTATCAGAACACCACTGCCCTTCCCCAGCTCCAGGATTTAACTTGAATGTTACTTTTTAAAAAACGTTTTATTGCCCATTAACAATGTTGTGATTGTTTCAGGTGAACAGCAAGGGGACTCAGCTATACATATACATGTATCCATTCACCCCCAAACTCCCTTCCCATCCAGGCTGCCACATAACATCAAATATTACTTAAGTGATGGTTTCCTGACCACTCTTATCCAAATAGCCTTCTCTTCTGTCTCCTAGTCTGTATATAGTATTATCACCCTGCTAACTTCATTCATAACACTTAACCTATCAACGTGGTGCATATTGGTTGACTTAATTGTCTCTCCCACTAAAATGTTAGCTTTGGTAAAGCGGAAAAATATCTGGTGTGTTTTTTGCTCTATCCTCGAATGGTAGTACCTGGCACGTAGGTACTTGATGAATACACGTTGAAAACTGAATAATAAGCTCCTGTCTTGCATCCACCAATCATCTTCACACTGATCCTGGTATGCTTCCCCTGGATATCCCCTCAACTACTCCACTCAAGCTCCTTATTTAACCCTCTTAGAAGTTACCATCATTGCCTGTGTCACAGAAAATATGGAGCTCATCATTTGCGGCCCCTCAGCAACCAGTTGCTATTCACACCATGTTCTTCCTTTCTTCCCACACTAGGAAATGGTCTCCACATTTATTAGCCACCTACTGGGAAAAGGTAGGTTCCATACTTCCCTTGTCATCAAGAATAGGTCAGACTGGTGAGGAACAGGGGGCTTCCCAGGCGGCACTAGTGGTAAAGAACCTGCCTGCCTATGCAGGAGACATGACTCAGGTTTGACCCCCTGTGTCGGGAAGATCCCCTGGAGGAGGGCATGGCAACCCTCTCCAGTATTCTTGCCTGGAGAATCCCACGGACAGAGGAGCCTGGCAGGCTACAGTCCATAGGGGTGCAAAGAGTCTGACATGACTGAAGCGACTAAGCGCACACACACACACGAGGAAACTGATTCTTCTGTTGTATTCCATTATGCCACTCTTCATTTATTCACTAATTTAACCAGTATCTATTTTATACCCCATTATAGTATGAACCTTCAAGCTGTGGACGTTCAAAGATGTACGCATGTGTTTGCATGTCCAGTCACGTAAGTTGGTTCATGTATCTGGCTTACATTGTCACTTGCGTGCATCCTTTACCAGTGGTTATGCTTTTGTGTACCTTATCGTACAGTACTATACAGAGAACAGTAGTACAATGTCTTTATCTCAAGCCGAGGATGTCCGGAAGTGAGCATAAAAGCAATGATGATGTAGCTCGTACTACCGTACTTTTCAAGGTACTGTACTGTAAGATTAAAAATGTTTCCTTTATTTTTGTGTGTTTTTTAATGTATTATTTGTGTGAAAAGTATTATAAACCTATTGTGGTACAGTATTATATAACCAATTGTGTCTAACTTTGTTGGGCTTAAGAACAAATTGGATTTACAAATTGGATTCCATGCTTGGAATGGAACTTGCTCATATGTAGGGGACTTACTATACCTTCCAGGCTGCACTAGTAAGTATAGTCTGCTGTTGAAGCCATAGAAGGGCATCTAATCCACTCTTGATTGGGTTATTAAATTGTATGTCAAGAAAGTGCTGCTTAGACATAGCACAGTTTGAGTAAGGCATTTAACAAGTTTCTCATATCTTTTGAACAAAGCAGAAATTAGACCAGTGACAGCTGGTTGAAGGATCAGGGTGTTAATTAATGAACTGATACAAACTTGGGAAGGGGAAAGAGTTTTTAATGGCTTGTCAACGTGTTCCATATTGAGACCTATACTACACAATGTTTTCATCAAAAGCTTAAATAAAGATCTAGATTATATGTTCGGTAGGTTTTCAACTGAAAATAAGCTTGAAGAGAAAACTATGTTTGTTGACAGAATTAGCAAAAACAAAATGAAATAAAAAACCCTCCAGTATAATGAAAAGAAAAGAAAAGAAAAAAAAAACAAGATAAGATTTAAATGCAAAATCCTACATTTTAGTTCCAAAAGTCAAATGAACAAATACTAAATCTATAAATAGATATGACTTAACTTTTATGGGGGGAAAAAAAAAACCTTTGAAAGTATAAGGCAAGAATTGGCACGTCAATAGTAAGGCCATATTACAGGAAGGAAGAAAAAAGGGGGACATGTAGATTCCTCTCTATCTGTCCATATCACTCCTCAGGCCACATGAGGAGTTTTAACATATAAGTGATAACATACAGTATTTGTCTTTCTCATCTTACTTATTTCATTCTCTAGACCGAATATTCTCTAGGTTCACCTATGTTGTTGCAAATGGCAGAACTGAATTCTTTTTATGGCTGAATAATATTCTATCATGTATATGTATGTACCACATTTTCTTTATCCGTTTGTCTGTTGGTGAACGCTTAGGTTGATTCTATATCTTGGCTATGATAAATACTGCTGCTATGAACATTGGGGTGCTTGTATCTTTTCAAAGCAGTGTTTCCATTTTTTTTTTTTTTCAGATAGATACCCTGGAGTGGAATTGCTGGATCATATGGTAGTTCATTTTTTAGTTTTTTTGAGGCACTCCCATGCTGTTTTCCATAGTGGTTGCACCAATGTACATTCCCACCAACAGTGTACAAGAATTCTCTTTTCTGCATAAGCTTGCATTTATTATCTGTAGACTTTTTAAAAGTAATTTTCTGTATTTATTTATTTTTGGCTGTGCTGGGTCTTTGTTGCTGTGCGGACTTTTTCTCTATGTGCAGCGAGTGGGATCTACTCTCTAGCTGTGGTGCTTGGGCTTCTCATTGCAGTGGCTTCTCTTGTGAAGCACAGGCTCTAGGGCATGCTGGCTTCAGTAACGTCACTGTGGGCTCAGTAGTTCAGGCTCCTGGGCTCAATAGTTGTGAGCCCATGGCCTTAGTTTCTCCAAGGCATGTGGGATCTTCCTAAATCAGGGATTGAGCCTGTGTCTCCTGCATTGGCAGGCAGATTCTTTACCACTGAGCCCCCAGGAGAGCCCTGTTTGTAAAATTCTATTGATAGCCATTCTGACAGATGTGAGGTGATATAATATCTCATTGTAGCTTTGATCTGCATTTATCTAATAATTAGTGATGTTGCATGTATTTTCATGTGCCTATTGGCCATTTGTCTTCTTTGGGAAAATGTCTATTCAATTCTTCTGTTCATTTTTTAAATGGGTTGTTTGTTTTATTGATGTTGAGTTGTATGAGCTGTTCATATATGTTGGATATTAACCTCTTATCAGTCATATCATTTGCAAATAATTTTTCCCATTCAGTAGGTTGCCTTTTAATTTTGTTGATGGTTTCCTTCGCTGTGCAAAAGCTTTTAAGTTTAATTAGCTCCGGTTTGATTATATTTGCTTTTGTTTCCTTTGCCTTCAGAGGCAACACAATATATTGCTATGATTTATGTCAAAGTGCATTCTGCCCATGTTCTTTTCTAGGAGTTTTATGGTTTCAGGTCTTACATTTATGTCTTTAGCCCATTTTGAGTTTATTTTTGTATATGATGTGAGGAAATATTCTAAGTTCATGATTTTACATATAGCTGTCTAGTTTTCCTGATGTATAAAATATTGAATCATTTATATATATATATATATATATATATATATATATTCAGGTACTAACATAATAATGTAAATCAACTCTACTTCATTTAAAAAGAGAACTACTCAAAAGAAAAAAGTTGACAAATTGATGTGTGTTGAGAGTCAGTTGTCAAGATAGTAGGAAACTGCTGAAGGAAATGAGAAATTTTCATCTGAAGAAAAGAGGAGATGTAAGAATCGTCTTCTGAAAACTTCCCTGTGCATATTTTGTTTGGGTCTAAGGGGCACTAAAGAGCTTCTTGATGAAAGTGAAAGAGGAGAGTGAAAAAGTTGGCTTAAATCTCAACATTCAGAAAACGAAGACCATGGCATCTGGTCCCATCACTTCATGGCAAATAGATGGGGAAACAGTGGAAACAGTGTCAGACTTTATTTTTTTGGGCTCCCAAGTCACTGCAGATGGTGACTGCAGCCATGAAATTAAAAGACGCTTGCTCCTTGGAAGGAAAGTTATGACCAACCTAGACAGCATATTGAAAAGCAGAGACCTTTGTCAACAAAGGTCCACCTAGTCAAAGCTATGGTTTTTCCAGTGGTCATGTATGGATGTGAGAGTTGGACTGTAAAGAAAGCTGAGCACTGAAGAATTGATGCTTTTGAACTGTGGTGTTGGAGAAGAGTCTTGAGACTCCCTTGGACTGCAAGGAGATCCAACCAGTCCATCCTAAAGGAGATCAGTCTGCGTGTTCATTGGAAGGACTGATGTTGAAGCTGAAACTCCAATACTTTGGCCACCTGATGTGAAGAACTGACTCATTTGAAAAGACTCTGATGCTGGGAAAGATTGAGGGCAGGAGGAGAAGGTCACGACAGAGGATAAGATGGTTGGATGGCATCACTGACTCAATGGACATGGGTTTGGGTAAACTCCAGGAGTTGGTGATGGACAGGGAGGCCTGGCGTGCTGTGATTCACGGGGTCGCAAAGAGTTGGACACGACTGAGCAACTGAACTGAACTGAAAGGGCACTATAAATGACAGGAAGTTAGAGGAAAGAAAATTTTGACTTAGGAATAATTTTTTAATACTTAGAAATGAATGACAATGAAATGGGCTACCTTTCTATACAGGTGAATGTCTTCTCTCTGAAAGTTATAAGATGAGGCCAGAGCATAGTGGGTACCTGCTTCATTTGGGTAGTTGGGCTAAATAATATCTAAATATCCTTCTAACTCCATGTATCTTTCACTCTTTGGGGAGGATTTGAGTTGAAGAGGGAGAGTCACAAATAACATAGTCTGCAAAACAGCAAAGAACAGACTTTGTGTACATGTACCTTGGAAGATACATGTTCTTTGCCCAATTAGCAGTCACTATCAGCAGTGTTATCTTTAAATGCAAAGCACATGACATGGATAAAATGTGTACAAATACATTTCTACCCAAGCACTCAATCAATAAAATAAATTACAGTGGATTAAAGTACCTAAGTATATATTTATATGTTTAAATAAGAGACCAGTTCAATTTTAGCTCAAGAACACTTTTATAACCCACCGTGAAAGATGGGGTGATTTTTTAAAAAATTGTTTGGTTTTTGTGGAGAGAAAAAGGAAATTAAATATACACAGCACTATTTAAACAACATTAAGGCTATGATCTAAGAAAACAAAAGGCAGGAAATTCAGAGTAGGGGTGTAATGTGTTATCCTTCATTCCAGCTGCCTTGTCCCTTCATAGTGACAACTGAAAAGAAAATTGAAACACCATGGAGGCACAGTTTTAAAATATATTTACTTAAGAGAAAACATGACAAAGATCTTTTGTCCTATTTATGTGAGAAAAGGTTAAACACTGACTCATCAGAATGTCTTTAAAACATTTACTGGCTCAGAAAACATTTGCTAATTCCTGTTTTATATGTAAATCAGCTTTGTGATTCAGAGGTGGGTTTTCAAGCAATTAAGTGAATCTGTTACATTTCTCTTTGAATTCTAAGGGATCGTGTGAAAATAAAGTATCTGAATCTAATCCTATTGAAAGTGGCCACAAAGATGGAGCAGAAACTTCAAGAGAAACCAAAGACGTAAAACACTAAACAACAATGTTTTCCATTTATTTTTCTTTCAACAGCAGAGGAGGTGCCCGAGGTGTGGTTGTGCTCACTTGCCGTCCACAGGGGAATGGTGTTTCCGTTGTGGTACTGACATCAGTTCAAGGTCTCGCTGTTACTAATATGTCCTGATCTCCCCAACTTGCTTGACTAAAGGGATAGGAGAACATGTTTTTAGAAGCTATGGTCAGAAATAACATGGACGAATAAGAATACAATGAGGTTAAAAGTGAAAGTCATTCAGTCGTATCTGACTCTTTAAGACCATGGAGAATACAGTTGGGAAAATACTCCAGGTCAGAATACTGGAGTAGGTAGGTAGCCTTTTCCTTCTCCAGGGGATCTTCCCAACCCAGGGACTGAACGCAGGTTTCCTGCATTGTGGGCAGATTCTTTACCAGCTGAGCCACCAGGGAAGCCCAAGAATACTGGAGTGGAGAGCCAGACACCAAGGATGTCTTTCCATCCCTGACCATTCAGCTCCAGTCGTTCATCTTCAAGGCCCAGCTCAGATATTGAAAACCTTCTCCACCTTTTCTCCATAAAGCAGGCAGCACACTGTTCTACTGTTACTTGATTCCCTGCTGTCCTCATGTGGTAAATTTTAGGCTCCTGAAAAATAAGAAGCTTGTCTTTTCCATTATTTATTTATTCTTAGCATATTGTGTATGTTTTCGTATCTTCAATAATCAAGAGAGTGCCTAGTACGTAAGTGTGACCATACATTTTACATTTTTATTGGAGTGTAACTGTTTTACAATGTTGTGTTGGTTTTTGCTGTACAACAAAGTGAATCAGTTATTATGTATGCATATATCCTCTTCCTCTTGGACCTCCTTCCATCCTCCCCCATCCCACCCATCTAAGTCATCCCAGAGCACCAAGCTGAGCTCCCTATACTACACAGCAGGCTCCCACTAGCTATCTATTTTACACATGGCAGTGTATATATGTTGCTCCACTTTAAATGAATAAATGAATGATACTGATAAAAGGTATAGCGCAGGCGGCTGCGACGGGCGCGCTAAAGCGCAGGCAAGAGGAGCCACCCCACGTCCGAGGTCAGGGGCATAAGCCGGGAGGACCCCATGCCCGAAGGGTGACAGCCAAGAGGAGCTACGCCGCGTCCGAGGTCAGGGGCGGCGGCAGGGAGGAGATACCCCACGCCCCAAGCCCGAGGCCAAGGGCGGCGGCTAGGAGGAGCAACCCCACGCCCGAGGCCAGGGGCGGTGGCCAGGAAGACCAACCCCACATCCAAGGAGCCGTGGCTGCACTGGCGCAGGAGGGCCTAGAGGAGCTATCCCACGTTGAAGGTCAGGAAGGGTGGCAGTGAGGAGATACCCCTCGTCCAA
Source organism: Bison bison bison (assembly GCF_000754665.1). Classification (NCBI taxonomy): domain Eukaryota; kingdom Metazoa; phylum Chordata; class Mammalia; order Artiodactyla; family Bovidae; genus Bison; species Bison bison. The sequence goes on along the minus strand of NW_011495072.1, from coordinate 5,206,228 downwards.
GGTAAGGAGCAATGGCTGTGCTTTGCTGGAGCAGCTGTGAAGAGATACCCCATGCTCAAGGTAAGAGAAACCCAAGTAAGAAGGTAGGTGTTGCAAGAGGGCATCAGAGGGCAAACACACTGAAACCATACTCACAGAAAACTAGTCAATCTAATCACACTAGGACCACAGCCTTGTCTAACTCAATGAAACTAAGCCTTGCCCGTGGGGCAACCCAAGATGGGCGGGTCATGGTGGAGAGATCTGACAGAATGTGGCCCACTGGAGAAGGGAATGGCAAACCACTTCAGTATTCTTGCCTTGAGAACCCCATGAACAGTATGAAAAGGCAAAATGATAGGATACTGAAAGATGAACTCCCCAGGTTAGTAGGTGCTCAATATGCTACTGGAGATCAGTGGAGAAATAACTCCAGAAAGAATGAAGGGATGGAGCCAAAGCAAAAACAATACCCAGCTGTGGATGTGACTGGTGATGGAAGCAAGGTCCGATGCTGTAAAGAGCAATATTGCATAGGAACCTGGAATGTCAGGTCCATGAATCAAGGCAAATTGGAAGTGGTCAAACAAGAGATGGCAAGAGTGAATGTCGACATTCTAGGAATCAGCGAACTGAAATGGACTGGAATGGGTGAATTTAACTCAGATGACCATTATATCTACTACTGTGGGCAGGAATCCCTCAGAAGAAATGGAGTGGCCATCATGGTCAACAAAAGAGTCCGAAATGCAGTACTTGGATAAATGGCAGAATGATCTCTGTTTGTTTCCAAGGCAAACCATTCAATATCACAGTAATCCAAGCCTATGCCCCAACCAGTAACGCTGAAGAAGCTGAAGTTGAACAGTTCTATGAAGACCTACAAGACCTTTTAGAACGAACACCAAAAAAAGATGTCCTTTTCATTATAGGGGACTAGAATGCAAAAGTAGGAAGTCAAGAAACACCTGGAGTAACAGGCAAATTTGGCCTTGGAAAACGGAATGAAGCAGGGCAAAGGCTAATAGAGTTTTGCCAAGAAAATGCACTGGTCATAACAAACACCCTCTTCCAACAACACAAGAGAAGACTCTATACATGGACATCACAAGATGGTCAACACCGAAATCAGATTGATTATATTCTTTGCAGCCAAAGATGGAGAAGCTCTCTACAGTCAGCAAAAACAAGACCAGGAGCTGACTGTGGCTCAGATCATGAACTCCTTATTGCCAGATTCAGACTTAAATTGAAGAAAGTAGGGAAAACCACTAGACCATTCAGGTATGACCTAAATCAAATCCCTTATGATTATACAGTGGGAGTGAGATATAGATTTAAGGGACTAGATCTGATAGATAGAGTGCCTGATGAACTATGGAATGAGGTTCGTGACATTGTACAGGAGACAGGGATCAAGACCATCCCCATGGAATAGAAATGCAAAAAAGCAAAATGGCTGTCTGGGGAGGCCTTACAAATAGCTGTGAAAAGAAGAGAAGCGAAAAGCAAAGGAGAAAAGGAAAGATATAAACATCTGAATGCAGAGTTCCAAAGAATAGCAAGAAGAGATAAGAAAGCCTTCTTCAGCGATCAATGCAAAGAAATAGAGGAAAAAGAACAGAATGGGAAAGACTAGGGATCTCTTCAAGAAAATCAGAGATACCAAAGGAACATTTTATGCAAAGATGGGCTCGATAAAGGACAGAAATGGTATGGACCTAACAGAAGCAGAAGATATTAAGAGATGGCAAGAATACACAGAAGAACTGTACAAAAAAGATCTTCATGACCCAGATAATCACGATGGTGTGATCACTGACCTAGAGCCAGACATCCTGGAATGTGAAGTCAAATGGGCCTTAGAAAGCATCACTATGAACAAAGCTAGT
>NW_011495072.1:5194442-5203254 GCF_000754665.1 Bison bison bison | reverse complement strand
GGCTCTAAAATCACTACAGATGGTGACTGCAGCCATGAAATTAAAAGACACTTACTCCTTGGAAGGAAAGTTATGACCAACCTAGATAGCATATTCAAAAGCAGAGACATTACTTTGTCAACAAAGTTTCGTCTAGTCAGGGCTATGGTTTTTCCCGTGGTCATGTATGGATGTGAGAGTTGGACTGTGAAGAAGGCTGAGCACTGAAGAATTGATGCTTTTGAACTGTGGTGTTGGAGAAGACTCTTGAGAGTCCCTTGGACTGCAAGGAGATCCAACCAGTCCATTCTGAAGGAGATCAGCCCTGGAATTTCTTTGGAAGAAATGATGCTAAAGCTGAAACTCCAGTACTTTGGCCACCTCGTGCAAAGAGTTGACTCATTGGAAAAGACTCTGATGCTGGGAGGGATTGGGGGCAAGAGGAGAAGGGGACGACAGAGGATGAGATGGCTGGATGGCGTCACTGACTCGATGGACGTGAGTCTGAGTGAACTCCAGGAGTTGGTGATGGACAGGGAGGCCTGGTATGCTGCTATTCATGCGGTCACAAAGAGTCGGACATGACTGAGCCACTGCTCTGATCTGATCTGATAAAAGAAACACTTGCTGCTGCTGCTAAGTCGCTTCCGTAGTGTCCGACTCTGTGCAACCCCACAGACGGCAGCCCACCAGGCTCCTCCGTCCCTGGGATTTTCCAGGCAAGAGTACTGGAGTGGGGTGCCATTGCCTTCTCCAAAAGAAACACTTAATTACAAGCAAAAGATCAACATTTTGTTAAGCAATTTAAAAAAGTAATTTATTTTAATTGCAGGCTAATTAGTTTACAATATTGTGGTGGGTTTTGCCATACATTAGCATGAATTAGCCACAGGTTTTTGTTTTAAACCAGCCAATCAAGTTTGCTAAGACAATGCTTTCTGGATTTTATTTTTTCAAGTATTAGTATGTGCATTGAAAAAGAAAAACTCTTCGGAGGACTTGGGATAACTCAGTAACATGACAGTGCCATGGGGAAGCATTCTGGAAGCAGCAGCAGACCATGGGCTCATCGGTACATGCCCAGGTGCAAACCCAAGGATGCTCACCAGCTGCAGGATAGAGGCAAACTTGAGCAGTCAGCATCTCAGGACTGCCTCTGCTGTAGAGAGTAGCCTTGCCCAAGGTCACATCCTTCTTGGGACAACCCTAAATCAGTGACTGAATGAGGCAGGGATACAAAAAGCATGGCCATTCTGGCTCAATGTGGGCCACTCCTCTGGGCAACACTCACATCAGGGAGCCCCACTGGGTTTGCCAGGATTTTGTTGGGTCGACATTATGGTTTGACTGGTCCCTTCACCCAATCCTGCTTTCTTACCCTTTCTTTTCTAGATATCACCCCAAATTCTATCTTAGCAACTGCTTGCAGAAAATACAGCCTGCAACACACAGAGACTCCCAAGTGTTTCTTCCTTATTGGCCAAGAAAGGGTTAATTCGGGGACTCTCGATTTAGGCTGAAATGCTTTAATCGTTCATGTGGCATAACCACACAGGCTTATATTGCAAAAGGTCATGTTGGGATGAAAAATATACGTATTATATCATTGTGCAACACAGTCACAGAGAAGTAAAACAGCACTCCATGCAGGAGGCAGGACAATCCATGATTTACAGCTCATATTTAGGGATCAGTCATACCCGCTGACCAGTGGAGTGACTTTGGACATGTCACAAACTCTCCAGGGCTCAGTTCCCTCATGTGTAAAAATGGGAAGCTGTAGAATTCACCGCAGATGTTTATTTTGAAGATTGAATGGGATAGTGCATCTAAAGGGCTTATCACATTGCCAGGCCTAGTGTAAGCCCTCCATGAAGAGCTGTTGTGGCTGGTGCTGCTGCTGCCACTCTGTAGAGTTGCCACCTGAGTGCCCCTCCAAGCACAAGGACCTTCATTCCTCTTGTCACCGTGTGCTGCTGCCTGGCTGCTGACAGTTGCATCGTCCTCAGCAGTTCCATCGTCCCCCGAAGTTCCCTTACACCCCTTTGCAATCAACTCCCTCCTCCACTGTTAGCATCTAGAAACGTTTACCTGATTTCTGTCCCCTTAATGACAGGAATCTAGAATCCATCTAAGTCCAGAATGCAGGTAGAAGACTACGTCAGATGGAGTCTACTGTGTCCGACTTTTACATTCAACAAAATGTTTCTGAGATTCGTCTGTGCCACTCTAGGTATCAGCAGTTTGTTTCCTTCTATTGCTGAGTGGTACTCCGTTGTATGGATCTACCACAGTCTGTTTATTCACTCACCAGTGGTGGACTTTTAGGCTGTTTCCACCTTTTGGCAGTTATGATAATGCTGCCATAAATATTTGCCTGTAAGCCATTGTGTGAGCATGTTTTCATTTCTCTTGTGAAGATAGCCAGGACTGGAACTGCTGGGTTATATGGTAAGTGGTATTTAATGTCATAGGAAACTGTCAAATGTTTCCCAAAGAGGCTGTACCATTTTGTATACCTATCAGCATTTTATGAGAGTTCCAGCTGCTCTACAAACCTGTCAACACTTGGCACTGTCAGATATTTTTAGTTTATTTCATCTAAAAATAATGTAGCCATTTTGATGAGTATCTATATACCTATACTTCATTTTGGTTTTAATTTCTCTGATGACTAATGATGTTGAGACTCTTTTTATGGGCTTTCATTTAGCATTTACATATTTACTTTGGTAAAGTGATTGTTGAAATCTTTTGCTAAATTTCACTGGGTTGTTTTTCTTTTATTGAGTTGTAAACTTTCTTTATAGGCTTCCCTAGTGGTTCAGTGGTAACAAAAACAGCAAAAATTTCTTTGTATGTTCCAAAACAAGTTATTTTTTGCAGGTATTTTCTCTCAGACTATGGCTTGTTTTTCATTTTCTTAACAATTTCTTTGAAAAGCAGACCTTTTATTTTGATGATGCTCAATGTATTATTAAGTGATCCAAAAAAGCTTTGGCTCACCCAAAACCACAAAGATTTTCTCTTGTGTTTTCTTACAGATAGTGTCATAATTTTAGCTCTTATGTTTAGGTAGATAATCCATTTAAAGGCAATTTTTTATATAGTGAAAGATTCATTTCTCTCTGTAAGGATATGATTGTTGCAGCACACTTTATTCAACAGTGTATTTTTCCCCATTGAATTACATTGGTGCTGCTGTTGCTAATCAGTTGACCCATGTGGATCAGATCAGTGGTTCTCAAGTGAGGGTCATTTTGCCCATCCAGGGGACATGTACGAATGACTAGAGATGTCATCATTTGTCACAAATTTAGGATGTTGCTGGAATCTAGTGGGTAGAGACCAGGGGTGCTGCTGATCATTCTGAAAAGGCCAAGTAAGTGTCCCAAAAAGAATTACACAGATTAAATATGTCTCATTCTTGATGTTGTTAATTTGCACCTTCTTTTTCTACTTCCTGATCAATCTGTGTACTGCAGAGTGACCAACTGTGCCAGTTCATTCAAACCTGAATGGATCCTGAAATCTGGAACATTCAGCATTAACACTGGGGAAGTTCCAGGCGAATAAACTTCAGGCTTATCAATTTTATTGATGTATTCAGAGAACCAGCTATTGGCTTCATAGCTTTTTCTTCATTTGTCCATTTTAAACTTTTTGGTTTCCTTACATCTTTATTATTTGTTTTCAATTTACTTCAAGTTTAATTTACTTTTATTTTTCTTGCTTCAAAAGGCAGAAGTTTAGATAATTGATTTAAGAACTTTTTACTCATATAATCATTTAATGCTATAAATTTCCCTCTAAGCATTGTTTTAGCCTCATCCCATGAATTTTATGTTGTGTTTTCATTTTTATTTCAGTTCAAAATATTTTCTAATTTCCCTTGTGATTTCTTTTTTGACCCATAGTGTATTTTTAACTGTGTGGTTTAATTTCCCAATATTTGGGGATTTCCCAGCTAACTTTCTGTTATTAATTCTGGTTTGTTTCTGTTGCAGTGAAAGAATATTCTTCATATGATTTCAAGCCTCTTGAATTTATTGAGACCTATTTTAGGGCCCAGAGTATGATCTAGGTGAATGTTTTATGTTCACTTAAAAATGTTTATTCTACTGTAGTTGGGTGCTATGTTCTATAAACATCAATTAAGATGGTTTGTCTACCTGTTGTATGATTACTGAGGAATATTAAAATCTGTAACTATACTCATAATCTATCTGTACTTTCAGTTTTATCCATTTTTATTTAATTATTTAAAAACCTTTGTTATTAGATATGCATATATTTAATATTGTCTGTCTTCTTTTTCTGGATTGATTTTTAATAAAAATTATATGCTTAAGGTGTACAACATGACGATTTAATAAACATATACAGTTGACCCTTGAACAATTTGGATGTTGGGGGAGCTAACCCCAAGCAGTCAAAAATCCAAGTACTACTTTTTTTTTTTTTTTAATTTACACCAACTGCTTTTTATTATTCAGTTCCAGAAGTCTTTCACAAGATGGTAAAAAAAAAAAAAAAAAACAGGTGGGGGCGGGGGAGAAAGAAAGAAAGAAAAAGAAATACCCCCCCACCCCGCCCAAAACTTTACAACCACAGCTCACCTAATGATATTTTTTCCATTGTTCCCAGTCAGCTCCAAACCTATTGTGTGCAAAGCCCATTTTCCCATGCATCTAAATGATAGACACAGGCTATGAAATTCTTTATTCTATTTGTAGCAGCTTATGCAGGTACAGCCAAACACAAAGCTTCAGGAGGAACTGTACACAAACTTTACAATGTGGGAATTGAATTTAAAATATGAAACATAAAATCTACACAAAACTGATAAAAATCAAGCACAGATATCAGGACTGAAACTTATAACCCATGTGTGAAAGGGAGTCTTGTTTCCTTTCAAGTGCTTTATTCTGCTATAGAACAGTGGAAATGAAGATGGAAAGCTTTGTGGTTAGTTTAAATTATACACTCTGTAGATACTATACCAATTTTAAAAGTTACACATAGACCAACAGATGTCCATCAGTTCATCTGGGTTGACCAGACGCTCCAGCTGGATTGCGGAAAACAAACCAGGCCAATGTGGAAAGAAAATCCACCTGTGCAGTTTGTTTGCAGAGTTTACTGACGGGCACATTGCACTCCTGGTCCATGATGGCTACTGCTTTCTTCATCAGAGCTATCATTATAGGCTTCATGCCCCTGGCTGCCTCCTGAGCCCCGAGTGCTATCAAATTCTTGAAGCTCTACCTCCTCAGTGTCTCCAATAACATTTGGAACTTCTGGTCTAAATGACAGAAGATCTTCTAATTCAGAAAGTTTATCTGGGTTGATCTAGTTGTTTTCAGGAAACTGCACATCAAACTTTATGTAAAGATCACCTTTTTCAAAGGGATTACGATATTGTGGCATTCCTTCACCTCGAACTACACGAACACATCCTGGTTCAATTACTTTGCCGGGGGGTATTTCACCACAATCTGACGTCCATCAAGGTGCTTAAATGGGAACTGAAATCCTCAAAGAGCTTCAGCAAGTCCTATCTTATATGTCATGTGCAAATCATTCCCATCTCTCTGGAACACCTCATGCTCTTTTTCTTGTAGCAAAAGAACAATGTCTCCTGGTTCCACTCCTGGGGCCTGGTCTGCTTCCCCAGTAAATGTAATTCTCTGTCCATGTTTCATGCCTTTGTCTAAGTGGACTTCAAGAATCTTGACTTCTTTCATCACTTTCCTCCCTTCACATTTTTTACAGCGGTCCTTTTCATTAATTACCTCTCCTTCTCCATCACAGTCAGAACACACAGACTGCATCTGCTGTACCATCCCTGGAGCCAGCTGTCTGATCATGATGCGTAAACCTCGACCCCGACAAGCACTACACTTCTGAACAGCTCCAGACTTCCCACCTTGGCCACTGCATGTTCTACAGAGTACATTCTTGCTAAGTTGTAGTTTGGTTGTCCTGCCATTATACAGGTCTTCTAAAGATACTTTGAGTGGGTGCATCATGTCTTCTCTTCTGCCATTTCGACTTCTGCTCTGATTACCCATGAAGCTAAATAATCCTCTACCAAAGATGTAAGAGGAAATATCGTCCATGCCACCACCTCCACCGGTACCTTCCCGAAGACCTTGTTCTCCATATCTGTCATATAGTTTGCACTTCTCAGGATTTGATAGTACTTCATATGCAAAACTTATTTCTTTGAATTTGTCACCAGCATTTGGATTCTTATCAGGATGGTATTCTTCGGCTAACTTTCTGTATGCCTTCTTCAGCTCGTTCTCGCTGGCGCCAGGCGGGACGCCCAGGATGTCCTACAGTTTCATGTTGGCCACATTCGCCATGGCGGCCGGCCGGGCAGCACTCAGGAAAGAAGGCGGAGAAGGAGGAGGAGTGGAGCCGGGCCCTAAGCAGCGGCAGAGGTGGCGGCAGCACAGGCGGAGCCCAGGTACTACTTTCATTGCTTCAAAAATTGGTGGGAATGCAAACTAGTACAGCCACTATGGAGAACAGTGTGGAGATTCCTTAAAAAACTGGAAATAGAACTGCCTTATGACCCAGCAATCCCACTGCTGGGCATACACACTGAGGAAACCAGAAGGGAAAGTGACACGTGTACCCCAGTGTTCATCACAGCACTGTTTATAATAGCCAGGACATGGAAGCAACCTAGATGTCCATCAGCAGATGAATGGATAAGAAAGCTGTGGTACATATACACAATGGAGTATTACTCAGCCGTTAAAAAGAATACATTTGAATCAGGTCTAATGAGGTGGATGAAACTGGAGACTATTGTACAGAGTGAAGTAAGCCAGAAAGAAAAACACCAATACAGTATACTAACACATATATATGGAATTGAGAAAGATGGTAACAATAACCCTGTGTACGAGACAGCAGAAGAGACACTGATGTATAGAACAGTCTTATGGATTCTGTTGGAGAGGGAGAGGGTGGGAAGATTTGGGAGAATGGCATTGAAACATGTATAATATCATGTATGAAACAAGTTGCCAGTCCAGGTTTGATGCACGATACTGGATGCTTGGGGCTGGTGCACTGGGACGACCCAGAGGGATGGTATGGGGAGGGAGGAGGGAGGAGGGTTCAGGATGGGGAACACATGTATACCTGTGGTGGATTCATTTCGATGTTTGGCAAAACTAATACAATATTGTAAAGTTTAAAAATAAAATAAAATTAAAAACAAACAAACGAACTGGGCTTCACTGGTAAAAAAAAAATCTCCCTACCAATATAGGAGACACAGGTTCGATCTCTGCTCTGGGAAGATCCCACATGCCACAGAGTAACTAAGCTCATGCTCCACAATTACTGAGCCCATGCTCTGGAGCCTGGAAGCCACAGCTACTCAGCCCACCCGTTCTAGATCCCGAGCACCGCAACTAGAGAGTAGCCCCCGCTTGCCACAACTCAGCACAGCCAAAAATAAATAAATAAGTAGTGTTTAAAAAAAGAAAAAACAAAGGAATTGATAAACGATGCAACCAAGGGCAGGAAGATGAAACAGTTTGGATAGAATTAGGACTCAAACCCTTGTTCTTTTGATTTCACAATGTTGTGAGCTCTAATTGAACACAAAATTTCCCTCACCCTTAGTTAATTTAGAAATCTAGAAAATGAAAATCTAGGTACTATGTTTATTGAAAAAAATCTGTGTATAGACAGACTGCACAGTTCAAATCTATATTGTTCAGGAGCTAACTGTATATAGTGAAATGATTGCTATTGTCAATATGTCTCCTTGATAAATCAAAACCATTATCATTATAAAATATCCATCTTTATACTTGATATTATTTCTTTTCCTGAATCCCATTTCTGATATTAAGTCCACTTCAACTTTCTTTTGTTTGATGTTTGCATAGTGTATTTTTCCTATCAGTGTCTTTATATGTCAAGTGCGTATTTGTAGGTAACATGTATCTGGATTCAGTTGTGGCTTTTGTTTTATTTTTGTTTGGGGTCTTTTTTAAATCAAATCTTATGATGTCTGTATTTTATTTATTATTATTTTTAAAATATCTATTTATTTATTTGGTTGGACAATGTCTCCCAGCACATAGGATCTTTAGCTGTGGCATATAAACTCTTAGTTGTGGCATATGGAATCTAGTTTTCTGACCAGATATCGAAACTAGGCCCCCTGTATTGAGAGTGCAGAGTCTTAGCCACTGGACCACCATGGAACTCCCTCTGCATTTTAACTGGAGTGCTTTGACCATAACATTTAATTATTTAAGTTAAACATTTAATTAAACATTAAATATTTTACCTGTTAAACATTTAATTACTTAAGTTAAATACCACTTTGATATTTGTTTTCTATTTTGTCTACCAATTCTTTATTCTTTATTTCTTCCATTCAGTTCAGTTCAGTTCAGTCGCTCAGTCATGTCCGACTCTTTGCGACCCCATGAATCTCAGCATGCCAGGCCTCCCTGTCCATCCCCAACTCCCAGAGTTCACTCAGACTCATGTCCATCGAGTCACTGATGCCATCCAGCCATCTCATCCTCTGTTGTCCCCTTCTCCTCCTGCCCCCAATCCCTTCCAGCATCAGTCTTTTCCAATGAGTCAACTCTTCGCATGAAGTGGCCTAAGTACTGGAGTTTCAGCTTTAGCATCATTCCTTCCAAAGAAATCCCAGGGCTGATCTCCTTCAGAATGGACTGGTTGGATCTCCTTGCAGTCCAAGGGACTTTCAAGAGTCTTCTCCAACATCACAGTTCAAAAGCATCAATTCTTTGGCGCTCAGCCTTCTTCACAGTCCAACTCTCAC
>NW_011495072.1:5194102-5194342 GCF_000754665.1 Bison bison bison | reverse complement strand
GCATGAAGTGGCCTAAGTACTGGAGTTTCAGCTTTAGCATCATTCCTTCCAAAGAAATCCCAGGGCTGATCTCCTTCAGAATGGACTGGTTGGATCTCCTTTATTTCTTACTTTTAAAAAAATTAATCAAGTAGTTTTACTAATTCAAGTGTACTTCCTCTTGACTTACTAGCTATACTTCTTCATTTCATTATTTTAGTGGTTACTCTTGTGCTTACAATAAGCATCTTTGACTTTTTA
>NW_011495072.1:5185048-5194002 GCF_000754665.1 Bison bison bison | reverse complement strand
CAGTCCACCTTGAGATAGCACTATACCTCTTCATTGACATTATAAAGATCTCACCATCATTGACTTCCCTTTCACCTCTTTTCCTTTATGCTATGTTGTCATCTGTTTATTTCTTCATTATCTTATAAACACTAAAGGCCTGATGAGAAGCAGCTCATTGGAAAAGACCCTGATGCTGGGAAAGATTGAAGACAAAAGGAGAAGGGGGTGGCAGAGAATGAGATGGTTTGATAGCATCACCAATTCAGTAAACATGAATCTGAGCAAACTGAAATAGTGAAGGACAGGGTAGCCTGGTGTGCTGCAATCCATGGGTTTACAAAGAGTTGGACACGAGTTAGTGACTGAACAATAGCAACAACATGATTAATTTTACTTTAAGCCATCTAATCATCTTTTTAAAAGATTTTTTTAATAAAAAAATTATTTTTGTATTCTGATGATCATTAGTCCTAAGTCAAATTCAAATTCCTATTATTAGTTTTATTTTATCTGAAGAACTTTAAACATTTTTGGTTATAATATGGCATGATAATCTGTTAACATCTGATAACATTTCAGAGATTTTTTAGCATTATTTCATGCTCAGTTTTGAAAGATATTTTTGCTGAATATAGGATTCTAGATTGAATTTTTTGATATTTCTTTTTTATTATGGTAAAATGAGCATAATATAAAAGTTACCATTTTAATTTATATTTTTAACGTGTGTGGTTCAGTGGCATTAAATACTTAAATTTTTAAGGATGTCAGTCCACTGTATTCTGTCCTACTCTCTTTGATGAGAAGTCTACCATCATTCAAATATTGGTTTCTCTGTATAATTATTTATTCCCCTCTGGTTTGTTTTAGTATTTTCTCTTTATCTCTGGTTCTCAGAAATCTGATTATTACATACCATAGTGTGATTTCTTTATGTTTATTCTGCTTGAGATTTGTTGGGTTTCTTAATCTGTAGACTCACACTTTTCATCAAATTTGGAAAAACAATGGTCATTATTTCTTCAAATATATTATCTGCTTTTTCTTTCCTGTTCTTTTGGGACTCCATTTGTAAATTGAATATATATTCAATATGTTAGATCACTGATATTGTCCCATGGGTCAGTGAATCTCTGCTCACTTTTTCTCATTCTTTTTTTCTCTCTGCACTTCATTTTTGATAGCATCTATTGTTATGTGTTCAACTTCAGTGATGCTTACTTCTGTAGTATTTTCTCAATGTCAACCAATTTATTTTTCATTTCAGTTATTGTATTTTTTACTTAAATTTTTCTGAGTCTTTATCTTCTCCTTATCATGATGATGTTTTCTTTTACATTCTTGAGCAGAAGAAGTGTATTGGTCTGCTTGAGATGCCATATTAGAATACCCCAGATTTGGTGGCTTAAACAGAAATTTATTTCTCACGGTTCTGGAAGTTCGCAAGTCCAAGATGCTTGTCTATTTGGTACCTGGTTAGAACTCTCTTCTTGGCTTGCAGATAGCAATCTTCTCACTGTGTCCTCACATGGGTAGAGGAGAGAGTGAGAAAAACAGAAACAGAGAAAGATAGAGAGGCAGAGGCAGAGAAAGCACTGGTGTCTCTTCTTGTAAGGACACTGATCTTGTTTTATCAGGGCCCCACCCTCATGACCTCACTTAATCTTAATTAACTTCTTATAGGCCCTATCTCTAAGTACAGTTACATTGGGGATTAAGACGTCAACATATGGATTTTGAGTGGTGACACAATTCAGTCAGTTACAAATTCAGGAGCGTATTTATAATAGTTTTAAAGTCTTTGCTGCTAATTCCATCAGTACTGTTTTTCTCTTGGTCTGTTTCTGACTTTTGTCCTAGTTGTAGGTAAATCTGTTGCTTTGTATATTAGCAATATTAGAGTAGAGGCTAGAAATTGTGAATTTTATCTTGTTGGATGCTATATTTTGATGTTACTTTAAAGAGTGTTTAACTTTTATCAGCAGGCAAAATTAGATTAATTTAGTTTAATTAATTAATTTGATTAAATTAGATTAGTTTGAGCTTCTTGCAGTTTGTTTTTAAACTCTTTTAAGGCAGGACTGGAGTTGTCTTCATTTCAGGCTAGTTTAGTCCTAATTGTAAGTTTGGATATTTCTGGAGACTGTATTTTATGCCCCATGTATTATATAAAGATTTCTCCAATTTGTCCAAAGAGAATTTTTACCATTCCCAGCCCTGTGAGAGCTCTTGAAATCATCATATAATTTTGAGTAATTGCTCTTGTTTCAGATGTTATTCATGCAAAACTTCACTGGATTTACTCTACATGTATACAGATAGGTATTCAATTCTTCTTCAGATTTCTGGAGCTCTTCCTTGGAGTCACTCTCTTCTCTTGTACATTCTATCCTTGAAATTCTTGCTGCTTCAGCTTTCCAGAACTCTGATAGTTGTCTTTTCAAAAAACAAGATTGGGGGAGTGGGAGTACAAACTGTCAGCTGTCAGATAGGCTCTAGAAGGTATTATACAACGTGGGGAATATAGCCAATATTTTGCAATAACTGTAAAGAGAAAACAACCTTTAAAAACTGTATAAAAATAAAAATAATTTTAAATAAAAGATAATACAGTTATATATTTAAAAGAAAAACAGGATTGGTGGAGTCTTTTGGGGCTTCTCCTTCCTGTACCCCAGTCTTGGAATTACCCCCAGACAGAAAGCGTAGGCACTGGTAAGCCTCACCTCATTTGTCTCCTTTTTCTCACTGACTGCACTCTTGTGCTATCATCCAGTGTCTGAAAATAGTTGTTTCCTATATGTTTTCCAGTTTTTAGATCGGGTCCCATGGGAATATAATTCCAGATCACCTTATTTCTTCATCACTGGAAGCAGGTGTTCACATCTGAAAGATTTCTTTGGTTTTATTTTTTCTTGTTTGGATTTAAAATCATAGAACGAAAAATAATTAAGAATAGTGGAATCGAAAGTCTGGAATGAGAACCTTTTTACATTTTACGGTACAATTAAGGCCTATGTACATACAACAATCTACAGATGATATATTACAGGGTCTAAAAATTCATGTCTAGTTCCTTCCCCTCTTGAAACTGTTTAATCCTCTGTGTCAGCGGTACAGATATTCTGTGTTCCAGTTCTATTTGAATATATTCTTCCAGGTTCTCTTGATATTTTCGTGTAGATGTCAAAAGGTGTTCTTTTCTTATCCCAGGTTGATCTTTGATCTTTGATGAACCATCATTTTCTTGTACAAAGTCCCAACTTTCAGGCACTCTTTTGGTAATCTGCTGCTGTATAGCAAAACCACCTCAAACTTCATGACCCAAAGTGGCTTTTCACAAAGCTCATGGATTCTGTAGATCAGAAATTCAAGGATGGTGCAAGGATAGCTTGTTTCTGTTCTCTTATCTGGGACCTTGACTGGGGTTGACTCTAACACCTGCAAAATACGATCATTTGGAATCATTCTTACTCAGATAACTGATGCCTGTGGATTTGATGCTTGGGCTCAGCTGGAGCTGTTAGACCCCCACGTGGTCTCTCCAGGTGGCTTAGGATCCTTAGATCATAGACCTGGCTTCTAAGAGAAACCAACCTGAGAGGAAGCATCCAGAGTGAGTGTTCTAAAAGTCAAAAACTGAAGATGAAAACGTTTAATCTAGTATCAAAATTCATGCAGTGTTATTTCCACCGCATTCTCTTATTTAACCTAGATTCAAGGAGAGGGAAATTAATTTCCATCTCTCAGTAGAGTGACAAATAGGAAATGACAAGGTCACATTAAAGATGAGCATGTGGATGGTAGATATTGTTGTGGTTCTCTTTGGGAAATACAATTGGCCACAGTTCTCCATCTTATATCCTTCCTACTAGCAACATACTCCTTTCCCTGAATACTTTAAATTCCCATCTCATTACAGCATGAGACTTGGGCTCATGGTCCAATGTTGTATCATCTAAATCATGTCCATATGCAATTTGAAGACTTATGAGCTAAAAAGATAAGTTCTCTCCTCCCATCCCACACCTGACATATAACGGTGTGATGGGTATTGAATGACTGCAATTGATACTGCTGTTCAAAAAGGTGAAGCCAGAGCAGTCACTGGTCTATGGCAGTTCTGAAAGGTATCAGGGAATATGTTGCCAGCTCTTTGATTAGGGCTGTCTTGCTCTCTGGGTGTTGTACTCCATGATTCTAAGCTTCACCCTTTCAGTGATCTCTACATTTCCCTGAGAAAAGTCCATGCTTGCAAGAGTAGTTTTACCAAGCTGTTTCCTGTCCATAGAAATTATGGACATATAATTTTATTTTATATGTCTTTATTTTACATTGTCTTTAATCCTTTAGGGCCAACCTAGTGTAAAGTTTTAATTTATTGAGTTTCTCAGGTACCAATTTATAATTCACTTCATTATACAAAAGCTGTACCTTCAAATCTCAAAATCCTTCTTCCCTGAGTTCTCCATGAAACTGCTGAGGGACAGAAACCTGATCATTCCTAGATGCTCTCTTACACACCCAAGAGAGGATCTTGGAGGTGTACACCTGAGATATTGAAAAAGGCTATTTTTCTAAATCTGTTAGGCACTGTCTACAGTATATCTAAACTCTTAGCAAAGGGTTTTACACTTATAAACTTGGCTTCAACTTTACCCTGAGCTCACATTTTTTTGATCTCTGCCTTAAGGCCATTTCTCACTTAGAGAAAATTTTGTTGGTGGAAAATTGTTCTCAAACCTATATATTTTTTGCCAAGTTCTACTTCAAAACTTAATAATTCCTATTTTTCATTATCTCTATCAGTACCCTATGCTGTACAACTAGAAATATTCAGGTAAATTCCTCAACTTTCTGCTCAGATATAGTTTTAACTAAATCATCATGTCTATTATATCCATTTCCAATCTCCCATATTTTCACAGAAGACAGCGTCGCAAAAATTTCTACCACTGTGCACCGTGAGTCCCCCTTTCGTCCAGCTGTCAGTAGCAATTTGTCACTTTTCTTTAGGCTGTTACCATGGCCTCCTTGAGCCTATTGGACTTCTGCCTGCTATTCTGTCTCCAGACTTATGCTGCGTAGGTTAGAATTTATTACAATAGTACCCACTTCCAGCACCAAATTTTGTATCACTTAACATTTGAGCAAAGAAGGTAAAATTACTGAGTGATCTAGAATATGTGATTTTTTATGGGAATCTTAGCTTATGTAAAACGACATTGCTAGATAGGTTTTTCTCCCTCAATTTTTGCAAGTCACTTCCAACTTCTAAATGGCAAACCCGAAAATGACTTCATCGTTTGGCGCCCTTGCCTAGGCCATCCGTCCATGGCACTGTGCTTCCAGCTTATCTGTCTGAAACTTTGTGGCGTCCTTCACGGCAAGTTGCTGCCAGAGAGTTCTTTCTCACTGTTGCCTCGGTGACCTTGCCAGCTGTTGACTACAAATTTCCTCACCACTTCCAGTTGGTGGCCAGTGGCTGACTCCTGGCTCTAGTTTTGCCTCTGCCTGCTAGATTGGCCTTGATGCTTCATACCAACCCTTTGTTTCTGGCTGGACTCTCACCCCAGTCTCAACCTTTAGCTCCCTTTCCAGTCTAACTTCCCAAGACCTACACAGCATTAGGGCCTCAGCCTTCTCGCACTGGAGTGGATACTGGAGAGTGGACTGATTTCTTGAAAGTTCAGGAGTAATGAGAGGGAAAAGTAATTTTTTGATTGGAATTTTAACTAAAAACCAATTATTCCATCTACTTTACAGTAGGAAGTGGTCACTATGCTGCTTCTTATACTTTTCTAGGGGCTTCCCAGATAGCTCAGCGGTAAAGCATCTGCCTACCAATGCAGAAGATGCAGGTTCAATCCCTGGATTGGGAAGATCCCCTGGAGAAGGAAATGGTAACCCACTTCAGTATTCTTGCCTGGAGAATCCCATGGACAAATGAGCCCGGCAGGCTACAGTCCATGGGGTGGCAAGGAACTGGACATGACTTAGCGGCTGGCACGCACACATGCATTTCTAAGTTTGCCTTGTAGTGGTAGTGACTCAGAGACACCCCTGTTTGAGGATTTAATTGCTGTGGCTGAAACTGCAATAGCACTGATGTGCTACTTATTTGGCATTTTCTATTAATTTAATAGTAGAAATAATAATTACCATCTATTGAGACAAACACTCTGCTAAGCACTTTGTGTACATTGTCTCATTTAATCCTTATAATAATCAAGGAACTAAGAAATATCTTCATTTTACAGACAAACAAAACAAAATAAATGTGTTCAATAATTTTCTGAACACCGGATACATAATAAGTATGGGAACCAGTATTTGATTTTAGGTCTATCCAAGGTCCATGTTCTTAACTCTATGCCAGTCTGTCCAAAACACGCAGACAAAGAACCAAAGCATGGGGACTGAGTCTTATTTCTGAGGCAGATGAGAACATGCACTTAAGCCCTGGCCTTAAACTGCTAGGTCAGTAAAGACCCTTATGACCTGGAGCCCCACAGATCCCTGGGCTCTGAAGCTACACCTGACACCAGAATGTGTCACTACCACCTTATCCAGATGAACAATGTCAAATATCTGGCAAGCTTTTTATAATTCTAATATTCCACTTCTTTAGACTGATTTTTTTTTTTCTAAAAGTCTGAATGGGTAAGATGTTGCTATAAAACAAAACTTTAGAAATCAATGTTAGAAATGGTTAAAGGATTGGAAGCATCATTGCATTTACTCATGGGATAAATCTGAGACTTTCCATAGTGAGTTCCCATGAGAGTTTTAAGGCTTAATTCAGGAAGGATCCCATCATGCTAAATGCTGGGCTGGATGAAGCACAAGCTGGAATCAAGATTGCTGGGAGAAATATCAATAACCTTAGATACACAGATGATGCCACCCTTATAGAATAAAGCAAAGAACAACTAAAGAACCTGTTGATGAAAGTAAAAGAGGAGAGTGAAAAAGTTGGCTTAAAACTCACCATTCAGAAAAGTAAGATCATGGCATCTGGTCCCATCACTTCATGGCAAATAGATGGGGAAACAATGGAAACAGTGACAGGCTTTATTTTGGGGGGCTCCAAAATCACTGCAGATGGTGACTCTAGCCATGATATTAAAAGACACTTGCTCCTGGGATGAAAAGCTATGACCAACCTAGACAGCATATTGAAGAGCAGAGATGTTATTTTACCAACAAAGGTCTGTCTAGTCAAAACTATAGTTTTTCCAGTAGTCATGTATGGATATAAGAGTTGGACTATAAAGAAACCTGAGCACCAAAGAATTGATGCTTTTGAAGTGTGGTGTTGGAGAAGACTCTTGAGAGTCCCTTGGACGCAAGGAGATCCAGTCAATCCTAAAGGAAATCAGTCTTGAATATTCATTGGAAGGACTGATGCTGAAGCTGAAGCTGAAACTCCAATACTTTGGCCACCTGACATGAAGAACTGACTCATTGGAAAAGACCCTGCTGCTGGGAAAGATTGAAGGCAGGAGGAGAAAGGGATGACAGAGGATGAGATAGTTGGATGGCATCACTGACTTAATGGACATAAATTTGAGTAAGCTCCAGGAGCTGGTGATGGACAGGAAAGCCTGGTGTGCTGCAGTCTATGGGGTTGCAAAGAATTGGACATGATTGAGCAACTAAACTGAACTAAACTGAAGCTTTAGGATTTACTTATATTCAGGAGTTCAAGGGAGACGTGTTCTCACATGCTATGAAGAGGGATTGATCACCACTGAAAGTTCCCACATTATTTATGTAAAAGACTGTACTCTATAACATGTTTTAGACTGGCATAGACACAATAGCTTAACTCTCTTAATCATTTCCTTAAGACAGAGTTTGTTTAAAATATAGTGGACTCATTTCTTACATTGGTTTTAGGTTCTAAGTTCTTGACTATTTAATATTGCATTGGAGTGGCTAATCAATATAATTAGTTGAGAGAGAAAGCAATTGAAGCATAAGAATTAGAAAGAAATAAAACTATCTTTATTTTCAGGAAACATAATTATTGAAAACCCTAAAAAGTAGATGTAGAAAGTATTAAAATAATAAAAGAATTTAATAGAGTAGCAAGTTATAAAATTAACATAAACTCAATAGCTTTTATATTACATATATAAACAAAAAACAGTGTGAGGTATAATGGAAGAGGAGAATCCATTTATGATAACAAATAAAAAAATAAAATATTTAGGCAGAAAATTAACAAGGAATGTCATAAAACTCTAAAACTCTTCTTAATGATACAAAGGTAGACCTGAACAAATGCAAATATTCCATGTTCTTATATAGAAAGACTCAATTTTATAAAGATGTTAATTCTCTCTAATTATTATGTATGATGCAATCCCCAAAAAATCCTCTCAGGTTATTTTCTAGACCTAGACAATTTGGTTAGAAAATTCATTTGAAGAACAAATAAATAAGAATAGATAGGATAACCCTGAAAAAGAGAATTCAGTTAGACTGGACACTAAAACATACTATAAAACCTTTAAAATAGATTTATGTTAGTGTGTGAGTAGACAGACTAATTACGGAGAAGGCAATGGCACCCCACTCCAGTACTCTTGCCTGGAAAATCCCATGGATGGAGGAGCCTGGTGGGCTGCAGTCCATGGGGTCAAGAAGAGTCAAACACGACTGAGCGACTTCACTTTTATTTCTCACTTTCATGCATTGGAGAAGGAAATGGCAACCCACTCCAGTGTTCTTGCCCGAGGAATCCCAGAGACGGGGGAGCCTGGTGGGCTACCTTCAATGGGGTCGCACAGAGTCGGACACGACTGAAGCGACTTAGCAGCAGCAGACAAATAAAACAAAAGAAAAACTAAATAGATCCTATTGTTTATGAATGTTTTGTATACAATAAAAACATCATCTCAAATCAGCAGAGAGAAAGATCAATATTTTTTAAGTGGTATTAGGATAATTGACCGAGAAGGCAC
>NW_011495072.1:5169976-5184948 GCF_000754665.1 Bison bison bison | reverse complement strand
TCAGTTAGACTGGACACTAAAACATACTATAAAACCTTTAAAATAGACTTATGTTAGTGTGTGAGTAGACAGACTAATTACGAAGAAGGCAATGGCACCCCACTCCAGTACTTTTGCCTGGAAAACCCCATGGATGGTGGAACCTGGTGGGCTGCCATCTATGGGGTCGCACAGAGTCGGACACGACTGAAGCGACTTAGCAGCAGTAGCAGCAGCAGGATAATTGAATCACCACATGGAAAATAATAAAATTGGATGTATCCCTTACATTTGCTCACTAGGTTAAATTCCAAATGGATCATACAAATACAAGTACCAAAAAAGTGGCTATTTCAATAATTTGAAAGTAGTGAAAACTTAATCTAAATATGATTAAGGAAAAAAGTGACAAATGTGATTACATAATTTTTAAAAATTCCACATGGAAAAATAACACAAGTAAAATAAAAGACAAGAGATAAACTAGGAAAAATGTTTGCAACTTACATCACAGATTAATAGCTAATATATATAATATATTAAAAATAGAGAAGAAAAAAGCCAGCAACCCTATAGAAAAATAAGCTAAAGATATAGACTACTGAACAAAAAACATGGAAATAGCTCTTAAGTGTTATGGGAAAATGTTCAGTCCTGCTCATGACAGGAGAAACCACACTGGGATATCATTTCTCATCTATCAGATTGGCAAAAATTCAATTCTGGCAACAAAGTCTATTGGCAAGCCTATGGGGAATTAGGTTCTCTCAAAATCGCTGGTGGAGATATAAAGTGTTGAATCCTATGAAGGGGAATTTGGCAAGATCTAGTAAAATTATCTATGTATTTGTTCTTTATTCTGGCAATCTACTTCTAGGAATATTTCCCAAAGATACACCTGCAAAATAATGAAAAGATATTTTCACAAAGCAATCCATTGTAGTCCTATTAGTAGCAAAAGCCTACACCAACCAAATATCTGTCTGTAGGAGACTGCTTGAATAAATTATGCTGTATCTATGAATGGAACACTTATGCACCTGTATAAAGGAATGGTGATTCTCTTCATACATTACAATACGACAATGGTGAGATCCCCAGGATTTACTGTTAAGTAACAAAAGGCATGGTGAAGAAAAGCATGTAGAGTAATTCATCTTTTTATCTATGAATAGAGGATACACATACGGTTCAAACATATACATATATTAATACGTACACATTTATATTTATATTTAAAATTTTAAATATTAAAGTGTTACTATGGTATTATATGAACTGGTGGTATCTCTATAAAATCATGATTTTTCTAGCTCACCAAAAAGACTTAGAGGCAGTGAGCAAAGCAATATTATTGAGCCCCTCTAGGACCCAAATTTTGCTTAGAAACATGATTTCCCACTAAAAGGAATCAGGCTTCTTAGAGAAAAGGCTGATTCCAGATCGGGGGGTGGAATGTACAAGATAAGCCTGAAGCATCTTGTCATACCAAAGTCAAAAATAGCCATCAGCAACTACTGGGATCATGTCAAAAGGGCAGTGGGCCAATTGAACAGTCTCTCTTTGGGTGGAAAGGGAACAATTTGAGCATCAGTAAGGAAAATGACCGCCGTGGAATGAAATGCATCGAATATATTTAAATCCATGAGTTCATTTTTTAATTGATTGCCTCTGAAGGATATTAGAGAATGACTGAAAACAGAAATAAAACAATTGGATATTTATTATTGACTCCTAAACAAACTGTAGCTTAGGATTAAAAAAACATTAGATGAAGAAAAATCTGCCTTTTAGAAGTATTGCATTTAATATATGAAGAAGGTATGACCACAAGTCCATTCTGTAGGTCTGCCTCTCCATTCCTTCCGATAAAATAGCTTCATCAGTGTTATTTACTGGAATTAGATTTTCACCAATTTGCAAAACCTAATGAAATAATGAGTCAGACATGCCTGAGCAACTTCACTTTCACTTTTCACTTTCATGCATTGGAGAAGGAAATGACAACCCACTCCAGTGTTCTTGCCTGGAGAATCCCGGGGATGGGGGAGCCTCGTGGGCTGCCGTCTATGGGGTCGTACAGAGTCGGACATGACTGAAGTGACTTAGCAGGAGCAGCAATGAAATAATGGATCTACATGGCTATCATCAATGGCTGCTAAGGTCATAAAAAAGAGACATTTTGCACCTCCTGATAGAAACACACAATCCCTCCTGTGAAATGGTTTTGAAAAAAAGAAAAAAACCAAATCTGAATCTAATTAAGCCTTCAGATCTAACTACCAATTTAAAGGATACATAGGGAATAAGGTAACATGTTAAAGAACACCATGAGGATGCAATTAGCAAAATCCAGACTGCAGGAAAGTACAAGTTAAACAATATAGTTTCTACAACAACAAAACAAGGTAATTTTTTTAAAAAAACAATGGAGAAAGATCCTACAGATTAAAAGAAATTTGCTGCTGCTGCTGCTCAGTCATTTGTCATATCCGACTCTTTGCGACCCTGTGGACTGTACTCTGCCAGGTTCCTCTGTCCCTGTGATTTTCCCAGCAAAGATACTGGAGTGGGTTGGCATGCTGTCCTCCAGGGGATCTTCCCAACCCAGGGACTGAACCCCATGTCTCCAACATCTCCTGCACTGCAGGTGGACTCTTTACCACTGAGCTACCCGGGAAGCCCAAAAGAAATTTAAGAGAGTAACTAATTGAAAGGTATGGACTTTATTCAGATCCCAATTAAAACCTCAAACATATATATATATATACACACATATATATGTATGTATGTATAGACATTCATGTGTATTTGATAATATGAAGGAATTATTGTTGGGTTTCTTTGTATGATGATGGTTTGTGATGATGTTTAAAAAGAAATCCTTATCTTGGAGATACTAAACTATACAGAGGAAAATTTTCAAAGATACAATAAAATCAGAGTGTAAAGTAAAAATCTCTTCTAGACAAAAACTATCCTTTTATAGACAAAGAAAAAAATCCCTTAAAACTCTCCATAAAGTACAGAACAGAGTCTGCCATCTTTAAATATATCTAACAGTTTTCTGTTTGCTGTTGGGACATATGAGTGTTTTTTTGTGCCAGATGAAATAGATGGCATTATATTTAAGACCTAAACAGTGTTTTAAAATGTGTATCAATAAATTCTAAAGCCATAAGTAGTGCTGAGAGTACATAGTTGAAATTATACAAGTGCAATGTGCAGCTGTGTGATTCTACCATGATCAACGTTAAACAAAGTGTCCTACCATGGGACATGGCAGCGCAAAATTCTTAATAGGGCTAGTCAAAGCACTCATTGTGAGAGGAGTGTTAAGTAAGAGAGATTCCGGCACTTGAACCACAGGACTTGGGGAAGTGGATAGTCAATGTCAGAGGCAACATTTGACATCTAGGATGGATAGCGAAAAACACGTCTCAGCTCAGACCACCCTGATAGGAAGAAGTCTTCCACTCATTCATTCATTCACTCACTTAAAAAAAAAAAAAAAAAAACTTTTATTGAATACTATGCTAGACACTATCTTAGATGCTTCTGCTGCTGCTAAGTCACTTCAGTCGTGTCCGACTCTGTGCGACCCCATAGACAGCAGCCCACCAGGCTCCCCTGTCCCTGGGATTCTCCAGGCAAGAACACTGGAGTGGGTTGCCATTTCCTTCTCCAATGCATGAAAGTGAAAAGTGAAAGTGAAGTCGCTCACTCGTGTTTGACTCTTCTTGACCCCATGGACTGCAGCCTACCAGGCTCCTCTGTGCATGGGATTTTCCAGGCAAGAGTACTGGAGTGGGGTGCCATTGCCTTCTCCCTATCTTAGATGATGGGGATACAAAGATGAACATATATTCCCCGTCCTCCGTTTGCTCACAGTTGAGCATGGACAGGTGAGTGGATGAGTGATTGCAATGCACCTTACTAGGTGGTGGTAGGTAGAGATGCACCCAGGAGGCCATGGGAACCTAGAGGAGGAATGTTCACATTACCTAAGGGAAGGCAGTCCCGGGTAGGCTTCAGAGAGAAGGTGATGGTTGAGATGAGCTTCGAAGCAGGAATAAAAATTAAAGACGTGAAGAGGGGTTGAGAATAGGAGAGCACTGAGACATGAAACCACGTTTAGGGCCTGGTCTTAATGGAGGCCAAAGGTGTCTTGCAATAGGCAATATCTGAGAAATTCAGACACTTGCCATCCAGGAAAAAACATATAATAGACTTGGATCCTAGGGCAGGAGTTCAGTCCTGGATAGATCCGATAAAGGCAGGAACCCTCATCCTAGTAACAGAACAGAATGATGGCAAAAGTTCAGTCATTTACAGTAGGATTTAGGGCAGGGAAAGACCAGCAGAAGGCTGATTCACACTACGGAGCTACAGCTGCCTTATTCCTTCATTGTACAAACATTTGCTGAGTAATTCCTATTCGTCAGGCACTGGCTAGATGCTGGGAATACAGAAGAGGACACAGTAGCTGCCTTCAGCTTGAATACTTCTTGCTGCCTCCATAGATCATAAAAGCAGATGGTAAGATATGTCTTGTTACGGGTCTGGTACTGTTGTTGAATACTTGGATGTGTCAACTAATTTGGTGTTAAGAGCCTCTGGATGTGAATTAAGTAGCTCATCTTGGAAGAAACTCAGGGTTCACACTGGAAGCCAAGCCTTATGGGGCCCAGCAGAGAAACATGGGAAAAGTCGTAACCTGTTGGCTCCCTGTCTTCACACTGACCATTGTGCCCAATCTATGATTGATACAAGTTGATTCTCTTTCCTTTAGTTTTACCATGGACCCAGGCAGGGTATGACAATCTTGGCTCTCTGTGAGCTTGCCCCATGGATCGAGGAATGGCTGGTGGAAGAGGCACCCCCAGTGACACTGAGGTTACCTCTCTGCTTTCCATATCCCACTCTCTGCTTTCCATATCCCACTTTCTCTTTTTTGGATTCTAGCTTGACTCTGCTCTTACTCCCCGCTGATGCTGATAGAAACTGAAGATGCGGCATTGCTCAGGACTCAGAAATGGTCAACAGTTGTTGAATGTTTGCTCTAGCTTGCATGCCTGTGTGCTAAGTCACTTCATTCGTGTCTGACTCTTTGCAACCCCATGGACCATAGCCTGCCAGGCTCCTTTATCCATGGGATTCTCCAGGCAAGAATACTGGAGTGGGTTTTCATGCCCTCCTCCAGGGGGTATTCCCAACCCAGGTGTGGAACCTGTGTCTCTTATGTCTTCTGCATTGGCAGGCAGTTTCTTTACCACTAGTGCCACCTGGGAAAGACAGCATCCTGAATGATATGGGAAGCTTTTGGAGAGGAACTTTTTCTGATTTTCCCTCTCCCTTCTCCTCTATATCAAAAGTCTAGCTAATCTTCCAAAACTACTTCTTTTATGGAGTATTTCACAATAGCATCTATCCACCATTTACCCATCCAACCATCCATCCATCTATCTACTTATTCATTTAACAAATATTTATTGAGCACCCACTATGTTAAAGACCCTGTGTATACAACATCAAACACTAGATTTTGTCCCCACCTTCATGGAGTTTAACCACTTCATCTACAGGTATCTCTCATTTTCCTGACTGACTGTAGTTCTCTTTAGAAAGTTAGTCCCCTACTACATCCTGCTGTGGCCCGACATTTTCATGCATTTGTGACTTATCTCTCTAGTACAATTATAAGCACAACAAAACCAGAACTGTGTCTAATACTTTCTGATATCTGTCATGGGGCAGGTCCAGTTGCTACACAGAGAGTGTTTAATCTGTACTTGTGAATGAATCTGCAGGCGCAAATACTCTGCCCAGGTAGGAATGGAAGGTTCCTCTGGTGACTGGGACTTTGAGACACTGACTCATCCCTTTCCTGGCAGGCCTGCACTGGCCCATGGGTGGGGACTGAAGAGTGAGATGCTTTGTACAACAATCAGATTTAAGTACAAGGAAGAGCATGTACAATAAAAATTTTAAAAAGGAAAAGTGAAATACGACACTGGATGTCCGTGATGAAAAAGTGTGACTGCAGCTGTTTTCTCAGAGTACCATTGGGCCACGTGACATCCTGCCATGCCATCCTCATGTCACCTACTGCAATCTGATACATTCTGGACCAGAAACTCCTGTATGGCTACAAACTGAGGCTGGAGTATAAGGGTGGGCTGTCTTAGTCTTAATTATCAAAACCATCAAACTCACCTGTCCTAGAAATCTTAGGCATAGAATTTCATTTTTTATCTGTGAATTTCTCCTTTTTTTTTTTTTTCACCTAAACTGAGAGCAGGACTGGCCTTTAGCAAACTGCAAATAAAAAGGTTTGGCGTACCCTCAATCTTTATTTTATTCACTCTTTCTCCCCTCCTTCCACCTTAACTACACTCCTTTTTTCACCCATGGGACTTTCCAGGTGACTGAACTAAACCTGAGCACTATAACTACTGCAGCCCACTCCTTAGAGCCCAGGTTCTGCAACAAAAGAAACCACTGCAATGAGAAGCCCCCACATCTCACCTAGAGAGTAGCAAATGATCGCTGCAACTAGAGAAAGCCTGTGCACAGCAACGAAAAGCCGGCACAGCCAAAAAAAAAAAAGATAAAGAAAAGAAAAGAAGGCTATAAAAAATAAATAGAATCAAGACTGATGGTAAAGAAGAAGTCTTCCAGTGGAAGTTTGGATATCATCACTTAGAGGTAAAGGCATGAGAAACATTTGGGGCAAACATACAGTGGCTCTGAGATCATATTAATTGTCAATGACTTGATACTGACTTTAGTGCTTCTGTTTCCTCCTTGCCTTTGTTATCAGGTAGTTTATCTTGGGGTTTCCCTGGTGGCTCAGCAGTAAAGAATCTACCTGCAATGCAGGAGACCAGAAGACTCTGGTTCAATCTCTGGGTTGGGAAGATCTCCTGGAGGAAGAAATGGCAACCCACTCCTGCATTCTTGCTTGGTGAATCCAATGGACCAAGGAGCCTGGTGAGCTACAGTACATAGGGTCACAAAGAATCAGATGTGATTGAAGCAACTGAGCATGCACACATGCAGCTTACCTTAAGCTCAAATCTTTTAAAAAGTCAACTTTTAATCTTTCCCTATTGGGAAAACATGAGTTATAAACAAAGGGCATGGTTTCAGATATATTTATTTCCTAGATGCCCTGGGTTTATAGAGTTCGATAGCATGCATCTTTAATAGAATTGACTAAAACTGTTGACATTGTCAAATATCAAAGGAGAGTTTCTTTTGCTGACTAAGGAGATGAACACATGTCATAAAAGCAGTGACTCTTCAATTAGCTAATGACCTTCCCTGACGGCTCAGATGGTAAAGAATCTGCCTGCAATGTAGGAAACCCAGGTTTAATCCCTGGGTCAGGAAAATTCCCTGGAGAAGGAAATGGCAACCCACTCCAATATTCTTGCCTGGAGAATTCCATGGACAGAGAAGCCCGGTGGGCTACAGTCCATGGGGTTGCAAACAGTCTGACACAACTGAGTGATTAACACTTGCAACAATTTTGAGAGTCATTCTAATAGTCTATGAGGATAATTCAAGCAAGAAAAGTTGTCACAGTGTGATTGATTGTCATTTGCTGCTAGGATTGTCCTGAGTTCAGGTGGGGCGTGCTCAGGTCTATGGAGACTGGAAATCAAGACTTCTTGATTTGAAGTCTTAACCCTGAACAAAGGTCATTTTTTCCACAAAGTCTTTCCTGGTTTCCAGTCCCTGTGGAATTGACCAATCGCCTTATCTGTATCCTCGGCTTATCAGGAGTATGGCCTCTTCTGTTAGACTGTGAGTCTTACAGGCAGAGATTAGCCCATTCACATCTGTAGCCTCAGTGCTTACAAAGTGTCTGTACAAGTGGATGCAATAAAATATTTGTGAATGAATGAATAAATTTAGCCTTACTCCATTTGTGTGGGTGAACATATCTTTTTTGGATTGAACAGAAATCATAGAAACTTGGAATAAGGTAACTGTTCAGTCTTCACTGGTCTCATCCATTTAAGGTACTGGATTAAAGACACATACAGAGGAAGGTTATGGTAAGGACAAGGATGCTCTATCAATTTCAGCTTCCCAGATGATAGTGCAGATAAGTCGTCAAGTGTGTTTTGATACGCATGGTTTGCCCAGGAGTTGGTCAGAGCTCCAGGAACCTATGGGACTTACTCCAGATGTGGCTATTTTAGCAAGTATTTCCTAAGGTAGATAACACAAGTTTAAAGTTGAACTGTTCTATGCTATGATTATGTGGGGACCTGAGGCAATACTTTATCCTGTTCAAAATAGCTGAACTCCTCGGCATTGAGATAGTTCTAGCCAAGCTAGGATATTAAAATACCTCCTCTTGCCAAATACAACATGCAGCATGAACCCAGAGCCAATCTGCTAAGACACTGAAAGCAAACACGAGCAGGCAGACATACAAACAGCAATGTACACTGCTTGTAGCATAGATGGTTTTGGACAATTCAAGAATTCTGCATCCCAGCCAAGTGGTAAAAAGTTACAGGATGTGTTTTCATCTTGTTAGTAAAGGTGGGGCTGCCTGTCCTCCCAGAGCATAAGACCTGGCCCTTCTTTGTTGGGTTAAGCTCATGTCCACTGACAGATCCTCCTGCCCCACCAAGTGATCTTGGGCCTCCGAAGAGCCAGCTCCTTCCAGCAATCAAAAAGTTGCTACAGTTTCCATTCATTGGGGTATTCCTCTCCTTCAGCCTCACCCTCCAATTGTAGTTGGCCTGCTGTGATGATGCTAGTAGAGGCAATGCCAGTCACTCCTCTCTCCTTTTGGATAGAGGAGGAAACGTTGCTGGGAGGGAAGAGGAAGAAACGCTATTCTGGAGAGGATTAGGAGTAGCTTTGAAGTACAGTGAATGCCACTATTGTTGACTGAATTCTACTCTGTGCTGGGCACTTTATCCCTATTTCATTGAATCCTTCAAACAATCTGTAAGGTAAATACTAATATGATGAGCTCCACTTTGCCAATGAGGTTCAGAGGGATTAAATAATCCACCAGCTCAGTTAACCAGTGAGGGCTGCCCTCTGATGATTCAGCTTACCCTTCTGTTCTGTGTGGCCTCCTCTGTGTGTTATGTCCCAAAGGAAAGCTCCCTTAACACCTAGTTCTACAACAGTCTATTACACAGAGTGAAGTAAGTCAGAAAAAGAAAAACAAATATCATATATTAATGCATATCTATGGAATCTAGAAAAATGGTATTGATGAACCTATTTGCAGGGCAGGAATAGAGACTCGGACATAGAGAACAGTCTTATGGACATAGTGCAGGCAGGAGAGGGTGGGACGAAATGAGAAAGCAGCATTAAAATTTGTACGTTACCATGTGTAGCATAGCTAGCTAATGGGAAGTTGCTGTATAACACAGTGAGCTCAACCTGGTGCTCTGTGACAACCTAGAGGGGTGGGATGGGGTGGGAGGTGGGAAGGAGGTTCAAGAGGCAGGGAACATATGTATATCTGTGACTGATTCATATTGACGTCTGGCAGAAACCAACACAACATTGTAAAGTAATTATCCTCCAGTTAGAAATAAATGATAGAAAAAGACCTGGTTCTACCCTTTCTCCAGGACAATTGAGATGGGGAGAGATGAGCCGAGGGCCACCTCTGGGATAGGAAGAGGCTTAGAGCCCTAGAGAATGACTTCCTCCCTACGCTTGTGTGATGGCCCTTGGCCTTAAATAATTGAAACAAGATGACAAGGATGATCTCAAAAAGAGACCAGGCCTCGGAGCCTGGGCTTCTAGTTGGGGTTGCCTTCCAATCATTCAAACTCCTTTGGAGCCAATTTTTCAGAATGTAAGATTTTGTTTATTTAATATAAATTGATATAGTTTTCTTGACAATAATATACCCTTCACTGTGCTTGGGAAGGAAGTTTTATGATGGTCATTCTTGGTTATCAGATATTTTCTGAGCAACAACTTAATAGCTGAAGGGGAAATAGCATTGAAAAGTTTGTCAATTGACAAACTTGCTGTTGACAGCAGCAGCAAGATAATATTAAACTTAATCTCATGTTTATCCTGGTACGACATTATTTAAACAACACGGAAAGAACCACGCTGGTCACTAGGACCAGGCAGTGGTCCTAGGCATCATAGGTCATAATCAGTGACCAGGCACCATTACCAAAATGATGACTTTGGTAATATATGACTTCCAAATTCTTATTTTTACCTCTCATTAGAAATTTTACTGTCCTGATTTATCCATATAATTTTAACTGATATTTGGTGTTACCAGGGGGGTTTATTTCAATATCCTTAACAATTCCCACTAGGAAACTATTTTTACTACTCACTGTAATTGGATTGTTAAAGTTTCCTGTGTAAGAAAATTAGCATTTTTCCCATAGTTTAAAAAAAAAAAAAAGCAGACATTAAAAAAAAGACCTTAAGGGAGAAACTCAGTTTGTGCTCCTGATTTGTGGTGGCTTTTTCTGGTTCATTTTTAAAGTATCCATTACCCAAAAAATCTCTAGAACATGTCCATGTTACAAAGTATAGTTAACCTATAGTTATATTTATAGTATTTTTGTGTTTACTTATATTAAATTATATGTTTAAATATAGTTAAGTTACACAAACAATAGTTAAATGAATTACAGAAGCTAGAGTAGGAAATCCTCATAAAAGAGAAAGAAGCCAGAAAAATAATGTCTGAGCATCTCTAACCCTCGGAGCCTGCCGTGTAGGTCAAGAGACAGGAGTGGAAAGAGTTGATGAGAAATCTCTTGAAGCACCCTTTCTTCTTCCTGAAAAATCCAGGGATAGCAGAGGAGAGTGGGGCATTCAGAGCCCTGGGCTGCTGTGCCAGGAATAAGGATAACCTGGTATCATGGGCCAAGATGCCCCTCAATAAATATTTGTTGATTTCACTGAGAGTGATGAGTCTTACTAGTGCCCAGGTTCAGAATCATAAACTTCTTGCGTTGAAGCAATACTCTGAATTGCCCTTAGATGCAAGCAAAGAAATGCAGGTTTTGGAGGGCAAGCTAATGTGATGGAGACAGTTGGTAATTAGACTACTCTGAAATAGTTCCTGTTACACAAAGCTCTTATTTTGACGCAAATCAATGCATCACTCTTTCCCTTTAAACTTTCTCCATTTCCTATGCAACTAAATCACAGCATGACCTTTAACAGCCTCTCAGTCTAAAATTCCCTTTTTCTTGGCTTGGAGGCACCCTGTTGTGTGATCATTCTCTGTAATAATAACGTATTGATGTTGGCTCTTAGAATAATGACTATTTCACTAGGACACTGACTATTGTAACCAAAGGATTAGTTGAAACTACTCTTTTTTTTGAAAGGAATCCAGCTGGAGAGGATCTTCTGTCCTGTTTGGAACTAATAGTCTTGAGAGGAGACTGTAGATTACATTTAATCCCAGGAATTATGTAGATGACGGAGGACGTTGCTAGAGCCAAGACGACTTGCTGGAGGGAGTCTTTTCTTCAGTCCATCCCTGCTGTACATGCTCCACCATGAACACTTAGAATGCAGCAAAGGTTGTTCACCTGTAACAAGAAGAGCCAATTCTGACTACACGTTGGATCTGTTTCTTTGACTTTCATCTCTGCCTTTCATTGCTTTTATTATTATAATCATACATAATAGCCTGCCTTAGAGAACCTTACCCCTCTGCCTGACTGTTAAACTAAAATGACTTAGTTCAGCTCATAAGGAGCTAACCCTGCCCATCTGAATGGCTGAAGGAAAGGAGAAATTAACACATCTCCAATTTTGCAAGATAATGGTCTTTTACTTTACTTCCCTACCTCCTTTCCCTTTCTGCTATATAAAAGAAACGGGCATGCAGACCTCAATGAGATGGGTTTGGAGACACTAGTCTGCAGTCTTCTTGGTCTGCTGCTGTGTGCATGCTCGTTGTGCCCGACTCTGAGGCCCCATGGACTGTAGCCCACCAGGCTCGTTGTGTCCATGGAATTTTTCAGGCAAGAATACTGGAGCGGGTTGCCACTTCCTACTCTAAGGGATCTTCCTGACCCAGGGATGAAACCCATGCCTGTTGCATCTCCTGCATTGGCAGGCAGATTCTTTACCACTAGCGCCATCTGAGAAACCAGATTTTGGAATAAAGTCGTATTCCTAGCCTCGACACCTCAGTTTATTGGTCTGTCATGCAGAGAGCAGAGTGAACTCGGTGTTGATAGCATATTCTTTGCTAGAAATTCTTGCCTCTTGCCTTCTCCCTTGCCTCTCTCCATTCAGAAAATGCCTACTCATCTTTCTAGATTCAAGTTCAAGTACTGCTTGCTCCACCAGCCTTCCCCAGCCTTCCCCCAACCCTGTGCTGGAGCAGACACACTGCAGGTGGAGCTGGTGGCGTGCATTTCTTCCCAAATCTTAGCTCAGTGACTTCACTTTGGTATCTTGAAATCAGTCAAGCTGGTTATTATAAATCAAGGAAATCGCCAAATGCTACAAATAAGAACAGTCTCCCCAACCCCAAAGAGCTCATTTTTATCCATACCAGCACCTACTGGGTAACACTCAGCTGGTTACTGTACACAGAGAGAAAAACCTCGATGATAGTAGAATAAGGATTATAACATGGAAGAATGATCTTTTCAAGTTGCAAATCTCGCATGAGGAAACACACAGAGAGAAGGTCTTTGCCACTAATTCCAGTTCTCTTTCTACACACAATTGTGAAGTTCTAAAGTTCTAAGAAGTCTAAAGCGACAGGTTCTGTTTTGGCAACATTTAAGGTGGCAAAGGCTCCCTAGAAAAAGGTACTCCTGGGATTCAGTAAGACAAAGTGACAGTGAGGAAAGCTAAAATGCTGGGTTGGAGGGAGAAGCCAGGAGGTAGGGTGGGACAGGGATTCGGAAGTCCTACCAAGACAGAGAAACCCAAATCCAATCTTTTGATCTCCCTGTGGCTAACAGCTCCAAGCCACACAAAGCTGAGAGAGCCTTTCAAGATGAAGGATTTCCACTCTGTATTTTGTCATTAGCTTTGTTTTTTGTTTTATTTTTGTTATTTTAGCTGAAGGGTGGATTTGGACTGGACTGAGTGTATGTGCTATGGGGGAGGGGCACGCAGCTGTCTCAGAGGTGACAGCAAAGCTTTCTGGGAGCTGAGCCATAATTAAGTGATAGGACAAATGTCAAATTTCAACAAGTGAAGCTCAGGAGAATTATCCGGATATGTTTCTATCCCACATGAAAACACAGGACTAATCCCAAAACAGGGTGTTGATAACAGATACCAGGAACTTATCCTTTGAGATCCTCTTACGAGTTTAAAGCCAAGTTAATACCATTTGAAAGGTGATAAAAGTTAGGACTTCTATGAAATTGATTTAAGATCCATAAAATATTGCCAAGTGAACTCTAACGAGACTTCTTCTTTGAAGCTTTCAGGTAAGAAGAAATGAAAGAGGGACCAGAAAAACAAATAAAATTTCTAATATAGTTGAAGATTATCATTAGAGATGATACACCCCTAATGAACTCTGCATTAGGGTGGGACAGAGACGGTCACTGAGTTTGGTATTTCTAATAAAAACGAAATTATATGAGCAATCCATGGTCCTTAGTAGTATTTATTTTCAAAGCTCAAGAGTTGTTTATATGTTTTTCCTTTATCCTGTGTTCCTAAAGCCAATTAGTCATGAAGCGGTGTCTCCCACTGTCTTGTTCTGTGGTATGTTTGCCTTCAGTCTGATACTCAGAGCTCTGGCTCTGGGGAGGAGGTCAGGGGGCGATCTGCTTCCCAGAACTAGCTTTAAAATGCTTTTCTTTCCCCTTGGTTTGTGGTTATCGTTAGCAGGGTCATAGACAGGGTTATGTTTTTGAGAAATGCATTCTTTTCTACCCAAGCTGGTGCTACCTACGAAATATCCCTCTCTGCCTGCAAAGAGAGGTTCAAGACATCAAGCGTTCTTGAGTGGGGTTCTCAAGAGAGGGGCTAAGGCACAGTGGTAGTCCTTGAGAAAGCAGGCAAAAGAATTTCAGCAGGCCTTTCTTTGGGTGCCCTCAAGCCTTCCCTTCTCATCACACCATGAGCCGGGCCCTCTGGAAACAGCTCACAGGGTTGACAGCCAGTCCCCCCATCTGGAACCCAATGATCCCAGAGCTCCAGGCTCTCAGCGTATGGACGGCATTTATCTCTACTAGCTCCTTCTAATACATTCTTTCTGCACTCAGTCTGCAACCACAAAGGGATATTATTAAAAACACAAAAAAGACGTAGATAAGAAACTTAATATGCCAATTAAAATACCAAGCAGAAACCAGAAGAATACCATTCTCAGACTTACAATTCCCTGTACATATGCTGCCCCAAAGGAACTCCAGAAACCGCTACCCAAGCTAAAAGGAAATCTTTTAGTCATCTTGGAGCACAACACCGCTTAGAGCTGAGAGATTTACCTCCTGGCTTGAGAGAGGTTTTACACTGAATTATTTGACATCCCCAACTCCCACGTATTGGCAGCTCTGTAATTGTTTGTGAATTCCTAATAATAATAGCTACCATTTCCTAAGTCCTTGGGGCTTCCCTGATATCTCACTTGGTAAAGAATCTGCCTGCAGTGCAGAAGACCTGGGTTCGATCCCTGGGTTGGGAAGATCCCCTGGAGGAGGGATAGGCTACCCACTGCAGTATTCTGGCCTGGAGAATTCCATGGAATATATAGTCCATGGGGTCACAAAGAATCGGACATGACTGAGTGACTTTCATTTTCACTAAGTCCTTATTTGGATCACAAACCATTAGATGTTTATATATATATATATATATATATATGAAGGAAATGGCAACCCACTCCAGTACACTTGCCTGGAAAACCCCATGGATGGAGGAGCCTGGTAGGCTACAGTGCATGGGGTCACAGAGTTGGACACGACTGAGCGACTTCACTTCACTTCACTTCATACATATATATATATATATAGACACACATATAT
>NW_011495072.1:5167456-5169842 GCF_000754665.1 Bison bison bison | reverse complement strand
GTGCGACCCCATAGACAGCAGCCCACCAGGCTCCACCATCCCTGGGATTCTCCAGGCAAGAACACTGGAGTGGGTTGCCATTTCCTTCTCCAATGCATGAAAGTGAAAAGTGAAAGTGAAGTTGCTCAGTCATGTCCGACTCGTAGCGACCCCATGGACTGCAGCCCACCAGGCTTCTCCGTCAGTGGGATTTTCCAGGCGAGAGTACTGGAGTGGGGTGCCATTACCTTCTCTGACAGGGGAGCTAGGCAGGTTATAGTTCTGGGTCGCAAAGAGTCAAACATGACAGAAAGACTTTCATACACACACACACACATATATAATTTTATGTTCATAAGAACTCTATAAGAGAACTCTATACTAAGCCATAAAAAAGAATGAAATAATGCCATTTACAGCTACATGGATGACCTAGAGATTATCATAC
The DNA here is from genome assembly GCF_000754665.1 of Bison bison bison. Classification (NCBI taxonomy): domain Eukaryota; kingdom Metazoa; phylum Chordata; class Mammalia; order Artiodactyla; family Bovidae; genus Bison; species Bison bison. The sequence goes on along the minus strand of NW_011495072.1, from coordinate 5,169,415 downwards.
TAAGTGAAATAAGCCAGACAAAGGCAAATATCATATGATATCACTTACATGTGGAATCTAAAAAAAGATACAAATTAATTTATTTCAAAATAGAAACAGACTCATAGACATAGAAAAATAAGCTGTGGTTACCAAAGGGGAAAGGTGGAAGGGAGTGGTAAATCAGGAATTTGGGTGTAACATATACACACTGCTGTATATAAAATAGATAATCAACAAGGGCCTACTGTATAGCACAGTGAACTATACTCAGTATTATGTAATAACCTATATGGGAAAAGAATCATTGTGCTGTATACCTGAAATTAACATAACATTGTAAATTATACTTCAATAACATTTTTTTTTAATTTCTACAAGCCAGAAAAAATAGAACTCTATAAGATAGGTATTGCTGCTGCTGCTAAGTCGCGTCAGTCGTGTCTGACTCTGTGCAACCCCATAGATGGAAGCCCACCAATACCCCCATATTATAGATGAAGAAATTAAATGTTTAAAAATTTATTAATTTTCTTACCTAATGCCAGGTGCTGGGATAGGGCTTTTACACAAATGACTTCATTTGTCCTTGGCTCGTCCTTGGCAAGAGCTTTGCACATATTAACGCACATAATTCTCCCAACAGTACAATGATGTAGATGCCATCATATGGCCACTTTTCAGATGGTGAGGTGGAGCAGAGAGGTTAAGGGCTTTTCCATAGTTAAGTGGTAGAGCCAGGAGATGAACCCAGTCTGGCTTTCAGACATAGACTGAGCACATGGAGCCTAAACCACCTGAACACATTGCCCCTTCTCACAGCTGCCCTCTTAGGTGGGTGGGTGTTGTTTCAGACAAGACCATTTGCCCAAGAACCTCCAGCAGAAGAGGTTTTGAAGTGAGGTCTCTGGGACCCTAGGGCCTTGTTCAAGTTGCCTGCTATCTATCCATCCTGCCTTTCCCCATTAGGGCCTTGGAGCTTCAGATATTTCAGGAATAAAAAAAGGAACTTTACCAACTGCTCACCAGAATGAAGGACTGGACTCTGTTCCTAGTATATATTCAGTAAGCATTCTTAGCTAATTCTGAACATTAATTAGACATTACTTAGAAGGGAACAGATGCTCACATAGCATGGATCAGGGACCACAAAGATATTTCTTTTGGTTCTCATCCAAATTGCACAATATAGAAATCTTTGCAAAATAATACTTGTGTAAAAGTAATGGACATTGTGCCAGATGCTGCTTATCACTGTTATTTATCATTCTCTTTATTTTATTCTTATATTTTAAAAATTGAAACCAGCATGAAAAGAACATTTTAATATTGTTATATATATATATATGTATATATGTGTCTATGCGTATATATCCACATACATACACACATACAAACAGAATTACATTTTTCAATCTTTGAACTGCCTGTTTTAAAGTTGCATGTAACTTCTCTCAAATTCTTTCCTAAAAAATTTACAATAAAGAAAAGTTCATGAGAGATGCTAAACACAGATAGAATGTTTGGTTTTACTTAAGCAGAAGTTTAAATATAAATAATTTTTGTAAAGCAAAGAATATCTTAGGACTTAAAATCAAGTTCAGAGAGATGATTTCTATTGGACGCCCAGTGACCTCTACTTTGTGGTATTCATGTCTTTGTATAACCCCCTCTACTTGATCATCAGTTCAGTTGCTCAGTCTTGTCTGACTCTTTGCGACCCCATGGACTATAGCATAACAGGCCTCCCTCCCCATCACCAACTCCCAGAGTTTACTCAAATTCCTGTCCATTGAGTCGGTGATGCCATCCAACCATCTCATCCTCTGTCGTCCCCTTCTCCTCCTGCCTTCAATCTTTGCCAGCATCAGGGTCTTTTCAAATGAGTCAGTTCTTCACATCAGGTGGCCAAAGTATTGGAGTTTCAGCTTCAGCTTCAGCATCAGTCCTTCCAATGAATATTCCTGACTGATTTCCTTT
>NW_011495072.1:5151221-5167315 GCF_000754665.1 Bison bison bison | reverse complement strand
TCTTTGGTGCTCTGCTTTCTTCACAGTCCAACTCTCACATCCATACATGACCACTAGAAAAACCATAGCCTTGACTAGATGGACCTTTGTTGGCAAAGTAAAGTCTCTGCTTTTTAATATGCTGTCTAGGTTGGTCATAGCTTTTCTTCCAAGGAGTAAGCATCTTTTAATTTCATGGCTGCAATCACCATCTGCAGTGATTTTGGAGTCCCCCAAAATAAAGTCTGTCACCATTTCCATTATTTCTCCATCTATTTGCTATGAAGTGATGGGACCAGATGCCATGACCTCAGTTTTCTGAATGTTGAGCTTTAAATGAACTTTTTCACTCTCCTCTTTCAGTTTCATCAAGAGGCTCTTTAAGTATTCTTCATTTTCTGCCATAAGGTGGCATCATCTGCATATCTGAGGTTATTGATATTTCTCCCAGCAATCTTGATTCCAGCTTGTGCTTCTTCCAGCCTAGTATTTCTCATGATGTACTCTGCATAGAAGTTAAATAAGCAGGGTGACAATATACAGCCTTGATGTACTCCTTTTCCTATTTGGAACCAGTATGTTGCTCCATGTCCAGTTCTAACTGTTGCTTCCTGACCTGCATACAGATTTTTCAGGAGGCAGGTCAGGTGGTCTGGTATTCCCATCTCTTTCAGAATTTTCCACAGTTTATTGTGATCCACACAGTCAAAGGCTTTGGCATAGTCAATAAAGCAGAAGTAGATGTTTTTCTGGAACTCTCTTGCTTTTTCGATGATCCAGCGAATGTTGGTAATTTGATCTCTGGTTCTTCTGCCTTTTCTAAAACCAGCTTGAACATCTGGAAGTTCTCGGCTCATGTACTGCTGAAGCCTGGCTTGGAGAATTTTGAGCATAACTTTACTAGCGTGTGAGATGAGTGCAATTGTGTGGTAGTTTGAGTATTCTTTGGCATTGCCTTTCTTTGGAACTGGAATGAAAACTGACCTTTTCCAGTCCTGTGGCCACTGCTGAGTTTTCCAAATTTGCTGGCATTTTGAGTACACTACTTTCACAGCATCATTGGTTGGACTTACTGACTCATTTCTACAGACAAGAACACAGGAGAAGTGATGGCATGTTATCTCAAGATAAGTTATAAAAAGACAGTGGCTTCAGTCTCCAGTGTTCTCTCTCACTCTCAATTACTCACCCTGGAGGAGCCAGCTGCCATGCCGTGAGCTGCCCTTGTGGGGAGGTCCCCATGGCAAAAATGTATGTCTCCTGCCAACAGCCAATGAGAACGTGAGACCTACCAACAGCCATGTGAGTGAGCCTGGATATGCTGGCAGCCCCCAGCCCAAACCTTGACTGCAGCCTTGGGAGAGACCCTGAGTCAGAAGCACCCAGTCTAGCTGCACCCAGACCCTTGACTCATAGAACTTGTGAGATAATACATTTTTGTTGCTTTAAGCCAACTGAGTGTGGTGGTAATTTGTTTAGCAGCCCTGAAGAATCAATAAAGAGCTTCCTTGGTGACTCAGTGGTAAAGAATTTGCCTGCAATGCAGGAGACCTGGATTTGATCCCTGGGTTGGGAATATCCTCTAGAGAAGGAAATGGCAAGCCTCTCCAGTATTCTTGCCTGGGAAATCCCATGGACAGAATCCTTGGGGTCACAAGAGTCAGATAGGACTTAGTGACTAAACTACCACCACCATAGTCAATAATGCAACAACAACAAAAAAAAGCATAGGCTACAGAACCAAGGAAAGCTTGACTAAAGTCTACTTGAATAACACAGCTGTGCGACGGTGGACAATTTAACCTCTTTGAGCCTCCACTTCCTCATCTATGAAGCAGAATAATGGTTATTACCTTACAAGACTATTACCATTATTCAATTGAATAACTTTTACTAAGTGACTAGTGAAAGGTCTAAGATAATTTGGGTGCTGTTGGGCTACATCCCACAAGCCTGCAAGCCCTATACTTGCTTATCCTCAAGACCAAAAAGCCTGGAGTCAGTGACAGAGACATCAGTGGTTTAATGGATGGGGCAATCTTACATGTATGAAGCCAGGTCCTGGAACAACATCTGACTGTGTGTGGCCAATTGCAGGCAAGACATGGCAGCAGGCTTTGCTCCATGGTAGGGTAGGGGTAGGGGGATAGGGAAGGTAGTGTGTGCGTGTTTTCAGTTATAAGTGGAATTGACAGTCAGATTGACAGTCTGTTACCAGGGAAGCCCACAGAGGAAGATGCCCTTCACTGCTATCATAGTGGAGATGGTTTTGATCTAAAGATTAGAACCATCATTGCTGGGTCTGAGGGCAAGTACTGATTAGGCTCTGTGATTATGAGGGAAGGCCAGGTGAGTAGGATGTTAATGAAGCAGGGACTGGTCAAGCAGGGGATGTACAGAGAGCAAGAGAGCTGCCATCTTGAGTGGCCTGACCATTCAGATGCTAGTCTAATATTTCCTGTCTCTTTCCTCCCCTCTCAGTACTCCCTTTAATCCCATCTTTCTTCTTTATTACCCTTTATTGAGCAATGAAATATTTGAAACAATAGTGAGGGTGGAAAATTTTGAGTCCAATGGTGTTTAAGAAGACAGGATACAGCAGAATCTCAAACATAGTGACACTAACACTTGACCTAGAGGTGCAGAAAGAGATGAGCAGTCACCCCTAAAGATGCGTTTTCTTGTCAACAGGTTTGTTTTCTGATTTCATTACAGGACTGGTTATAAAGATATGCAGGTGTTTAGTTATCTCTTCCCCTTAAACTGAATATTCTCAGAATAATGAATGAAAGATGAACTCAAGTTGCCATGATTTTTCCCGTAGTGTTAAATATACAATGTCTTCTCCCAACATTTCTGAAACTAATTTTATTCTTTTTCTGGGGAAGAATAAAACTGAACAAAAGAGCAAACCAGAGGTTCAGCAGCCTTTGACAGCTCCTCTGAGGTATACAGAGGCCCCAGGTTCCCAGCTGAGAGCAGGGTCTAATATCTGAAATGAAACAAAAGCATTTATTGACTGTTAGGCAGACAGACAGAGGAGCCTAGTGGGCTACAGTCCATGGGGTTGCAAAGAGTCGGATACGACTAAGCACACACATGCACAGAAGCAAACAGCTTAAATTTCCTGATACTCCAAGACCAGTCCTAAATTCATCTTAGTTAAAAGTTTGGTTATAGGGCTTTCCTGGTGGCTCAGAGCCAAGGCAATGGCACCCCACTCCAGTACTCTTGCCTGGAAAATCCCATGGATGGAGGAGCCTGGTAGGCTGCAGTCCATGGGGTCACTAAGAGTCGGACACGACTGAGTGACTTCACTTTCACTTTTCACTTTCATGCTTTGGAGAAGGAAATGGCAACCCACTCCAGTGTTCTTGCCTGGAGAATCCCAGAGACAGGGCAGCCTAGTGGGCTGCAGCCATCTATGGGGTCGCACAGAGTCGGACACGACTGAAGCGACTTAGCAGCAGCAGCAGCAGCAGAACTATAGAATCTGTTTACCAATGCAGGAGATGCAAGGTTGATCCCTGGTCCAGGAAGATCCCACATGCTGTGGAGCAATTAAGCCCAGGCACCACAATTATTGAGCCTGTGCTCTAGAGCCTGGGAGCTGCAAATACTGAGCCCACACATCATAACTACTGGAGCCTGCATGCCCTAGAGCCCATGCTCTGCAGTAAGAGAAGCCATTGCAGTAAGAAGCCTGTGCACTGCAACTGCAGAGTAGCCCAGCTCGCCACAAGTAGAGAAAAGCTCGAGCAGCAACGAAGACCCAGCACAGCCAAAAAAAAAGTTTGTTTACAGCATGGCAAGTGTCAAAGAGCACTAGAAACAGTGAGCAGAACCACCTGCTGGTCCTCTGTCATCCACATGCCACGTGACCATGAACCTAGGTAACAATATTTCTGAAGTTAAAAGAGAGGAAGAAATGGTTCCTAAGATTCCTTCTGGTGAAAAAAGCCATTAAACTAGTTACAGTCTTTCATTTTCCTTTCCCCTCCTGGCCTCCTGCTCCCTGAACTGAGCCTTCTACTTAGATATGTCTGAACAAGGAACAAATAAATATAACATTATGCTGTAATTTAGAGCACATAAAGTCTGCTTTTGATTATAAAATCTGGACTTAGAATGAGAACTCCTGATAGCCTGTAGTGGTGGGAGCAAAATGTATATGGAGCTAGGCATGGGGATAAAATTAAAGCCTCATATCAAAGAGTCAGACATGACTGAGCGACTGAACTGAACTGAACTGATCGCTCAGTATGAAGTCAACAGAGAGTGCTCAGCACTAAAAAGTGGAGAAGTAGCAATACACAAATGCTATTGAGAGATAAGAAAATAAATATCAAAAGAACTGACCGAAGACTTAAAAGTGAATGAGTCTGGGAAAAAAGGGGACTGCTATTCTTTATAACAAGACTATTAAAATATCAATTCTTTGAAGTAAATACTTTTAAACTTTGATTAAAAAATAAAAATGACAACTAATAAACATATTCTCTCAAAAAATAAAAACATTTAAGCTGTAGTGGGTATGCAGGCAGACAGTAGATGAGGCTAGTATTAGTCGATATGAGGTAGGCCCATGTAAACACTGCAAGCCAGGATGAGATTTTTAGTCTTTGTTCTAAAATCTGTGGAAAACCCCAAAAATAACTTAAACAGAGATGCCACAAGATCAGATATGCTTTTGAAAACAGCAATCCGTAAGACTAAAAGTCACGAGAAGAGGGATCAAAACAGCTTACTGTAACCACCGCATCTAGAGGCAGAGCCTGATGGCTGTCAATAAATAACTGATGAAGGAATGAAAGTCCATTTCCTTCCGCATGTCTGCTTTCTCATCTGTATAATGGGGAGAATAAACCCTCTTCTTACCTTGTCTGCCCTCTTTTTATCTATTTCCAAGAAGACTGGGAAGATAAATGATGTAATAAATATAAAATATCTTGAGTATCTTATGAAATACCAGTCCTTAAAAGAGTGGTAGCAAAAAGATCCTGGTAGGCTGAGAAGTAAAACATCTGTAAATTACATTAAATATGAATATCTGCTCTAGTTTATGACGGTAGAATTATCCCGAATGAGACAGTGAGGGACTGAGAGTCCACTTCAGAAAAACTGATTCCTGAAATTGTTTTTCCATTTGCATTTAAAGATGTTTAGACTGAAATAAACATTTTCTTCTTGGGAGCATACTATAAATGCAGCCTAGTCAATAAGTCAGGTTGTGTGCGTGTGTGTATGTGTGTGTAAACACACACATATATATTGCATATTTATCATATGAGCATGCTTTCTAGAAATTTATGTGAGCAACGGGCGTTTGTCATAAGCAATAAAATCTTTTATGTGGATTCTTTCCCATTCTTTCCAAGGGGATTTCTCTCTCTCTCTCTTTTTTTTTTTCCACAGCTCAGTTTCAGACTCAAGTGAGTCCCTGCGGCTATTTTTTCCCCAGTCACTCTTGTCTTCCTTGCCTTTGCCAGAGCACACTGAAACGAAAGGCGGGCCGTTCCTGGACTGGTACTTGCTTGATTAAATGAGGACTTTTGGCATCAATGGCTTTTTGCAGCTTGGCAGGTCATGAAGAGCTGGAGGAAACATTCCCAACCCATATTATTTGTGACAGAATTCAGGTGATTATAGAACAGAGAAATTCATGGAACTATTAACATTCCCCCGAGAGATCACTGTTGAAAGGATGAACCATGAGGGATATTTGAAGTGTGTGAAAGGCCTTTCTTGCCTCACTCCGACTCTTACTGTCAGAGCTGGATACTCGCAGCCTGAAGTCTGCACTCTGCCTTTGTGGCACTGAAATAGTCTCACTTTACCTTGACATTGTCAGGCACCCAAGCACTGAACTTGAGATTCACCATAATAGCTCTAGCCTCATTCTTAGTCTCCCCCTGCATCTGTCTTTCTACCTCACTCATTCTATCTTACAAATATGAAAAAATCTTCTCAGTTGTTAACTAAAAAATAAATTCCATCAGTCTTTAATTTGTTTGCAGAGAAATAGAAAAAGTGGAAGATTTATAAAGTGGAAAATACAAAACATTTTTAAAAGAAATTAAAGACCTAAATAAACAGGTCAATCCCATGTTCATGGATCAGAAGATTTAAGGTTGTTAAGAGAGCAATACTCCCCCAAACTTATTTACAGATGTGACATATTCTATTAAAATCTCAGCTGCCTTTTTTTTTTTTTACCAGATATTAACAAGCTGTTCCTAAATTTATATGGAAATCTAGGGATCCAAAATAGCCAAAACAATCTTTAAAAAGAACAAAGTTAGAAGACTCATACTTCCTGATCTGAAGACTCTGTATGCTGCTGCTGCTAAGTCACTTCAGTCGTGTCCGACTCTGTGTGACCCCCTAGACGGCAGCCCACTAGGCTCCCCCGTCTCTGGGATTCTCCAGGCAAGAACACTGGAGTGGCTTGCCATTTCCTTCTCCAATGCATGAAAGTGAAAAGTGAAAGTGAAGTCGATCAAATCGTGTCTGACCCTCAGCGACCCCATGGACTGCAGCCTACCAGGCTTCTCCTTCCATGGGATTTTCCAGGCAGGAGTACTGGAGTGGGGTGCCATTGCCTTCTCTGGAAGACTCTCTATAGATCTACAGTAATCAAGACAGTGTGATTTTGGCATAACGAAACACATACTGATCAACGGAATAGAACTGATGGGAGAGAAATAAACTCTTACATTTATGTCAAAGAACAAGGGTGCCCAAACAATTCAATGTGTAAAGAATTATCTTCCACAAAGGGTGCTAAGACAACTAGATATTCACATGGAATGAATGAAGTTGAACCCCTTACCTTAAAAAAATATATGGAATTAAGTGGAAATGGATTATAGACCTCAATGTAAGAGCTAAAACAATAAAAGAAAGCATAGGTGTAAGCTTTTGTGATTTGGATTATATAATCATTTTTTAGCATCACCAAAGCACAAACATACACAAAAAACATTAGACTTCATCAAAATTTAAAATTTTCATACCTCAAAAGACGCCATCAAGAAAGTAAAAGACAACTCAGAGGATTAGAGAAAATACGTGCAAATCATATATCTGCTAAGAGATTATATTCAGTGTCTATAAACAATACATAATTCAAGGATAAAAGACAAATAATCCAATAAAAAATGAATTTGAATAGAAACTACTCTGGAAGAGATGTGCAAATGGGCAATAAGCTCATGAAAAGATGTCCAACATCATTAGTCATTATATAAATGAAAATCAAAATCACAATGAGATACCATTTTGTATCCACTAGGATGGCTATAATCAAAAAGACAGATAATAACAAGCATTGATTAGTAAGTGGAGAAAGTAGGAATACCATTTAGAGGCAAATATCCAGGAGAACTGAAAACATGTCAACACAAAAACTTATACACAAATGTTCATAGTGGCATTATAATAATAGACCAAAAGTAGAAGCTGCAAATATCTATCAGTTGATGAATGAATAAACAAAATGATACATCCATACAGTGGATATACAAAGCAGTATAGCCATACAATGGGTTATTCAGTGATAAAAAGGACTGAAGCATTAATACATGCTGTAATGTGCATGGGCCTTGAAAACATACTAAGTGAAAAAGTCAGACACAAAAGTCTACATATTATGTGAGTTCACTTATCTGAAATGTCTAAAGTAGGGAAATTCATAGAGATAGAAATTAATAGATAAGTAATCTCCACCCAGGCACCACTCTGCTGGGACTCAAGGGTTGTGTGGCTGCTACCTGGGCCTCAGGGTCCTTGTGGGGATTCAGCCCTTCAGCACGGCTACCACAAGCCCAGCTCTTTCTGAGGATCACCTCAGTAGTGCTCCAGGCTGCCAAAGATTATGCTGACCAAACACTTCCATTGCCAAAGGCATGTGCCACCACTGGGCAATGGTGGCTGTCATTGGTGCAGTGATAGATGTCCAATTTGGTGATGAGCTGCCACCCATCCTAAATGCCCTGGAAGTTCAAGGCAGGGAGACCAAGCTGGTTTTGGAGATGGCCCAGTCTTTGAGTGAGAGAACAATAAGGACCATTGCCATGGATGGTATGGAAAGCATGGTTAGAGGCCAGAATGTCCTGGATTCTGGTACATCAATCAAAATTCCTGTTGGCCCTGAGACCTTGGGTAGATTTGTGAATGTCACTGGAGAATCTTTGATGACGGGGGTCCCATAAAAACCAAACAATTTGTAGCTATTCGTGCTGAAGCTCCTGAATTCATAGAGATGAGTGTTGAGCAGCAAATTCTGGTTACTGGTATAAAGATTGTGGATCTGCTGGCTCCCTATGCCAAAGGTGGCAAAATTGAGCACTTTGTTGGTGCTGGAATTGGCAAGACAGTACTTATCATAGTGTTAATCAACAATGTTGTTAAGCCTGTGGTGGGTACTCTGTGTTTGCTGGTGTTGGTGAGAGGATGCAAGAGGATAATGACTTCTACCATGAAATGACTGAGTCTGGTGATGCCAACTTAAAAAATTCTACCTCCAAGGTAGCACTGATATGTGATCAAATGAATGAACTGCCTGGTGCTCGAGTTGGCAACTCTGACTGTGTTGACTGTAGCTGAATACTTCAGAGACCAAGAAGGTCAAGATGTATTGTTGCTTATTGATACCATCTTTTGTTTCACCCAGGCTGGCTCAGAGGTATTGGCTTTATTGGGCAGAAGCCCTTCTTCAGTGGGTTATCAGCCTACCCTGGCCACTGACACGGGCACCATGCAGGAAAGAATAACCATCACCCAAAAGGGATCTATCACATCTGTAAGGCTATCTACATGCCTGCTGATTACTTGACTGGCCCTGTCCCTGCCACTACTTTTGCCCATGTGGACGTGCACCACTGTGATGTCCCATGTTATTGCTGAGCTGGGCATCTATCCAGCTATGGATTCTCTGGACTCCACCTCTTGCATTATGGATCCCATTGTTGGCAGTGAGCATTATGATGTTGCCTCTGGGGTGCAAAAGATACTGTTGTTATTACTGCTTAGTTGCTAAGTCATGTCTGAGTCTTTTGTGACTCCAAGGACTGTAGCCCGCTAGGCTCCCCTGTCCATGGGACTTCCCAGGCAAGAATACTGGAGTAGTTTGCTATTTCCTTCTCCAGGGGATCTTCCTGACCCAGGGATCAAACCTGCATCTCCCCCATTGCAGGTGGATTCTTTACTTCTGAGTCACGGGGGAAACCCAATTATGATAATAGGTAGAATTTATTGAAACCTCAACATATTCCAGGTAGTGTGGCAAGCACTTTACATTATTCCCAACTATTAATTGTTTCCATGCAAATGATCCTGTGTGTGTTAGTCACTCAGTCGTGTCCAACTTTTTGCGACCCCATGAACCGCAGCCTGCCAGGCTCCTCTGAACATGGAATTCTCCAGGCAAGAATACTAGAGTGGGCTACCATTTATAGGATTACAAATCCCTCCAGAACATCATTGCTGTCTTGGGTATAGATGAACTTTCTGAAGGAACTGTGTCCTGTGCACTGAAAATACAGCTCTTCTTGTCTCAGGCATTCCATGCGGCCGAGGTCTTTACCTGTCATATGCGGAAACTGGTACCTCTAAGGAGATCATCAAAGGATACCAGCAGATTTTGGCAGGTGAATATGACCATCTCCCAGAATGGGCCTCTATATGGTGCGACCCACTGAAGAAGCTGAGGCAAAAGCTGATAAGCTCACTGAAGAGCACTAGAGAGGGTGTCCTTTCAGCAAACTAAGCGCTCATCCTCCAACTGTCCCTCTCCTTGCCCCGAATCCCAAAATCACTGTTTTCTCTCTGGGCCACTTGAGAGGCTGTATTAAAGATGTTGTATTCTGTCTGAAGAGTATTTAGGGTTTCTAGTGTTGCCAAGGACAGGAAGGAGAGGGAAATGGAGAATGACTGTTAATAGACATGGAGATTTTTGGAGGGAATGACAAAATATTCTGGAATTAGGTAGTGATGGTTGTAAAACCTTGGGAGCATACTCAAAACCACTGAATTGGGCACATTAAATTTTGAGGGAGCGTATTATATTGCAAAACAAATTTGAAAAGATTGTTGTTAAAATGCATAATCAGTTCAGTTCAGTCACTCAGTCATGTCCAACACTTTGCAACCCCATGGACTGCAGCACGCCAGGCCTCCCTGTCCATCACCAACTCCCAGAGTTTACTCAAATTCATGTCCATTGAGTCGATGATGCCATCCAACCATCTCATCCTCTGTCGTCCCCTTCTCCTCCTGCCTTCAATCTTTCCCAGCAGCAGGGTCTTTCCCAATGAGTCAGCCCTTCGCATCAGGTGGCCAAAGTACTGCAGTTTCAGCTTCAACATCAGTCCTTCCAATGAACACCCAGGACTGATCTCCTTTAGGATGGACTGGGTGGATGGATCTCCTTGCAGTCCAAGGGACTCTCAAGAGTCTTCTCCAACACCACAGTTCAAAAGCATCAATTCTACAGTGCTCAGCTTTCTTCACAGTCCAACTCTCACATCCATACATGACCACTGGAAAACCCATAGCCTTGACTAGATGGACTTTTGTTGGCAAAGTAAAGTCTCTGCTTTTGAATATGCTGTCTAGGTTGGTCATAACTTTTCTTCCAAGAAGCAAGCATCTTTTAATTTCATGGCTGCAATCACTATCTGCAGTGATTTGGGAGCCCAAAATATAAAGTCTGTCACTGTTTCCCCATCTATTTGCCATGAAGTGATGGGAATGGATGCCATGATCTTAGTTTCCTGAATATTGAGCTTTAAGTGAACTTTTCACTCTTCTCTTTCACTTTCATCAAGAGGCTTTTGAGTTCCTCTTCCCTTTCTGCCATAAGGGTGGTGTCATCTGCATATCTGAGGTTATTGATATTTCTCCTGGCAATCTTGATTCCAGCTTGTGCTTCATCCAGCCCAGCATTTCTCATGATGTACTCTGCATATAAGCTAAATAAGCAGGGTGACAATATACAGCCTCGATGTACTCCTTTCCTGATTTGGAACCATTCTGTTGTTTCATCTCCAGTTCTAACTGTTGCTTCCTGACCTGCATACAGATTTCTCAGGAGGCAGGTAAGGTGGTCCAGTATTCCCATCTCTTGAAGAATTTTCCAGTTTGTGGCAATCCACACAGTCAAAGACTTTGGCATAGTCAATAAAGCAGAAGTAGATGTTTTTGGGGGGCTTCCCTCATAGCTCAGTAGATAAAGAATCTACCTGCAATGCAGGAGACCCAGGTTCGATTCTTGGGTCGGGAAGATCTCCTGGAGAAGGAAATGGCAACCCACTCCAGTATTCTTGCCTAGAGAATCCCATTGACAGAGGAGCCTAGCAGGCTATAGTCCATGGGGTCGCAAGAGTTGGACACAACTTAGTAACTAAAGCACCACAGGTGTTTTTCTGAAACTCCCTTGTTTTTTCAATAATCCAACAAATGTTGGCAATTTGATCTCTGGTTCCTCTGCCTTTTCTAAAACCAGCTTGAACATCTGAAAGTTCACAGTTCATGTATTGTTGAAGCCTGGCTTGGAGAATTTTGAGCATTACTTTACTAGTGTATGAGATGAGTGCAATTGTGCAGTAGTTTGAGCATTCTTTGGAATTGCCTTTCTTTGGAACTGGAATGAAAACTGACCTTTTCCAGCCCTGTGGCCACTGCTGAGTTTTCCAAATTTGCTGGCATAGTGAGTGCAGCACTTTAGCAGCAGCATCTTTTAGGATTTAAAATAGTGCAACTGAAATTCCATCACTTCCACTAGCTTTGTTTATAGTGCTGCTTCCTAAGGCCCAGTTGACTTCGCATTCCAGGATGTCTGGCTCTAGGTGAGTGATCACACCATTGTGATTATCTGGGTTGTGAAGATCTTTTTGTGTAGTTCTTCTGTGTATTGCTACCACCTCTTCTTAATATCTTCCGCTTCTATTAGGTCCATACAATTTCTGTCCTTTATTGAGTCCATCTTTGCACAAAATGTTCCCTTGGTATCTCTCATTTTCTTGAAGAGATCACTAGTCTTTCCCATTCTATTGTTTTCCTCTATTTCTTTGCACTGATCACTGAGGAAAGCTTTCTTATCTCTCCTTGCTATTCTTGGGAACTCTGCATTCAAATGGGTATATCTTTCCTTTTCTCTTTTGCTTTTCACTTCTCTTCTTTTCACAGCTATTTGTAAGGCCTCCTCAGACAGCCATTTTGTTTTCTTGCATTTCTTTTTCTTGGGGATGGTCTTGCTCCCTGTCTCATGTACAGTGTCATGATCTTCCATCCATAGTTCATCAGGCACTCTGTCTATCACATCTAGTCCCTTAGATCTATTTCTCACTTCCACTGTATAATCATAAGGGATTTGATTTAGGTCATACCTGAATGGTCTAGTGGTTTTCTCCACTTTTTTCAATTTAAGTCTGAATTTGACAATAAGGAGTTCATGATCTGAGCTACAGTCAGCTCTCGGTCTTGCTTCTCCATCTTTGGCTACAGAGAATATAATCAATCTGATTTCAGTGTTGACCATCTGGTGATGTCCATGTGTAGAGTCTTCTCTTGTGTTATTGGAAGAGGGTGTTTGTTATGACCAGTGCGTTCTCTTGGCAAAACTCTATTAGCCTTTGCCCTGTTTCATTCTGTACTCCAAGGCCAAATTTGCCTGTTACTCCAGGTGTTTCTTGACTTCACTTTTGCATTCCAGTCCCCTGTAATGAAAAGGACATCTTTTTTGGGTGTTAGTTCTAGAAGGTCTTGTAGGTCTTCACAGTACCATTCAACTTTAGCTTCTTCAGCATTACTGGTTGTGGCATAGACTTGGATTACCATGATACTGAATGGGTTTCCTTGGAAATGAACAGAGATCATTCTGTCGTTTTTGAGATTGCATCCAAGTACTGCATTTCGGACGCTTTTGTTGAGTATGAGGGCTACTCCATTTCTTCTAAGGGATTCCTTAGAATCTGTAGATTATATCTACAGTAGTAGATATAATCGTCATCTGAGTTATATTCACCCATTCCAGTCCATTTTAGTTCACTGATTCCTAAAATGTTGACATTCACTCTTGCTATCTCCTGTTTGACCACTTCTAATTTGCCTTGATTCATGGACCTGACATTCCAGGTTCCTATGCAATATTGCTCTTTACAGCATCGGACCTTGCTTCTATCACCAGTCTCATCCACAGCTGGGTTTTTTTTTTTTTTTTGCTTTGGCTCCATCCCTTCATTCTTTCTGGAGCTATTTCTCCACTGATCTCCAGTAGCCTGTTGGGCACCTACTGACCAGGGAGTTCATCTTTCAGTGTCCTATCCTTTTGCCTTTTCATACTGTTCATGGGGTTCTCAAGGCAAGAATACTGAAGTGGTTTTCCATTCCCATCTCCAGTGGGCCACATTTTGTCAGAACTCTCCCCCATGACCCGTCCTTCTTGGGTGGCCCTACACGGCATGGCTTATAGTTTCACTGAGTTAGACAAGGCTGTGATCCATGTGATCAGATTGATTAGTTTTCTGTGATTGTGGTTTTCAGTCTGTCTGCCCTCTGATGGAGAAGGATGAGGCTTATGGAAGCTTCCTGATGGGACAGATTGACTGAGGGGGAAATTGGGTCCTGTTCTGATGGATGGAGCCATCCTCAGTAAATCTTTAATCCAATTTTCTGTTGATTGGTGGAGCCATGTTCCCTCCCTGCTATACCTGGGACCAAACTATGGTGGAGGTAATGAAGAAAATGGCCACCTCTTTCAAAAAATCCCATGCATGTACTGCTACACTCACTGCCTCCAACCCTGCAGCAGGTCACCACGGACCCAAGCCTCCACTGGAGACTCCTGGGCAAATGCATAATAATAGTGGCTAATATTTATTAAGTTCTTACTATGTTTGAGGCTAAAACAGACAATGGACTTCCCTTGTAGCTCAGTTGGTAAATAATCTGCCTACAGTGCAGATACCCGGGTTCAATTCCTGGGTCGGGAAGATCCTCTGGAGAAGGAAATGGCAACCCCCTCAGGTATTATTGCTTGGAGAATCCCATGGACTGTTGCCTGCCAGGCTCCTCTGTCCACGGGGTTGCAAGAGTCAGCCATAACTTAGTGACTAAACCACCACCACAGAACAAACATTGGCTAACACTCTGTAGAATAAGATTTGTTAATAGGGAAAAACTAATGGAAAAATCAAATTTGTCAGACAAAATCTACCTCTATAAACTTAACCCCACAGGAAGGCACCAAAAAATTAGCAGCAGCTATAATCAGAAAAAAGAAAACAAAACGAACAAAAACAAATTGCCAAATCAAATATTTATTAAATATTTATGTACTTAATCCTTATAAAATGCTTGCAGTAAAATTTTAAAAAAGTGATGGAAAATTTTGTGATGGCTTAATAGCACTTATAGGAAATTGTCTTAACAAAATTCATGATGGAAAATGCTTCCCTTAAAAAATTTGTTAGTGTCTCCACTTTACTCAGTCTCATCTTTAAATTTGTTCTCAATATATAATTAAGAAATTTGTTCTCAATTACATCAATAACTCGTGCTTTTTTTTTTTTTTTGCCAAGTAGTAATCCATGGTATGAACATGGCACATTTTGAAAGGTATTTGAATTGTTTCCAGCTTTTGTAATATACAAACAAAACTTCTATAAAGATTTGTATCTAGATATCATATGAAAACAAATTTTCATTTCTGTGTAGTAAATGCCCAGAGCACAGTTGCTGGGCTGCATGATGGTAGCCACATGCTTAGTTTAAGAAACTGCCAAACTTTTTTTCCAGAGTGACTGTGCCAGTTCACACATTCACCAGCAATGTATGAGTGATCCAATTTCTCCACATCCCTGCCATCATCTGATGTGGTCAGTATTTTTTATTTTAGTCATTCTGATAGGTGTAAAGTTAGTAATATTTCATTGTGGTTTTAATTTGCATTTTCCTAATGACTAATGATGTTGAGCAACTTTGCTTGTCATCTGCACATTTTCGTCAGTGAGATATCTGTATACGTCTTCTGTCCATTTTCAGATGGGTTTGTTTGTTTGTTTACTATTGAGTTTTCAGAGTTCTTTACATATTCTAGATACTAGTGTTTTGTTGTTTGTGGTTTGCAAATATTTCCTCCCAGTCTGTAGCTTGTCTCTTTATTCTCTTAATAAGATATTTTGCAGAGCCAAGGTTTTTAATTTTGATGAAAGCCATTTCCTTCTATGGATTGTGGTTTTGGTGTCAAGTCTAAGAACTTGGCATTGTCCTAGATTATGAAGATTTTTGTCTTTTCTCCTAAAGGCTTTATATTTTTACATTTTATGCTTATGCCTGTAATCCATTTTGAGTTTGTTTTTGTATAAGGTTTGAAACTTAGATCAAGGTTCATTATTTTGCCCTTTAGATGACCAGTTGTTCCAACATTGCTTAGAAGGCTATCTTTCCTTTATTAGATTACTTTTACAACCCTGCCAAAAATCAGCTTGGCATATTTGTGTGAGTCTATTTCTGGGTTCTCTATTCTCCTCCATTGATCTGTGTGTCTACGCCTCTGCTGATACCACATAATCTTTATTACTATATAATATCATAATATATCATATTATATCATAATATCATACTGTATAATATCAGTCATGAAATTGGAGAGATTTAATTCTTCTTAAAATTTTTTTAGCTATCTCAGTTCCTTTGCATTTCCATATGAATTTTAGAATAACCTTGTGTGTATCTGCAAAAAAATCTGGCTGGGAATTTAAAATGAATTTCATTAAACCAGTATATCAATTTGGGAAGACTTGATCTCTAGCTGTGAAAAGAAGTGAAAAGCAAAGGAGAATAGGAAAGATATAAACATGTAAATGCAGAGTTCCAAAGAATAGCAAGAAGAGATAAGAAAGCCTTCTTCATTGATCAGTGCAAAGAAATAGAGGAAAACAACAGAATGGGAAAGAGGATCTCTTCAAGAAAATCAGAGATACCAAGGGAACATTTCATGCAAAGATGGGTTCGATAAAGGACAGAAATGGTATGGACCTAACAGAAGCAGAAGATATTAAGAAGAGATGGCAAGAATACACAGAAGAACTGTACAAAAAAGATCTTCATGA
>NW_011495072.1:5149953-5151057 GCF_000754665.1 Bison bison bison | reverse complement strand
AGATCAGGAAGCAACAGTTAGAACTGGACATGGAACAACAGACTGGTTCCAAACAGGAAAAGGAGTTCGTCAAGGCTGTATATTGTCACCCTGCTTATTTAACTTCTATGCAGAGTACATCATGAGAAATGCTGGACTGGAAGAAACACAAGCTGGAATCAAGATTGCCGGGAGAAATATCAATCACCTCAGATATGCAGATGACACCACCCTTATGGCAGAAAGTGAAGAGGAACTAGAAAGCCTCTTGATGAAAGTGAGAGAGGAGAGGGAAAAAGTTGGCTTAAAGCTCAACATTCAGAAAATGAAGATCATGGCATTCGGTCCCCTCACTTCATGGGAAATAGATGGGGAAACAGTGGAAACAGTGTCAGACTTTATTTTGGGGGGCTCCAAAATCACTGCAGATGGTGACTGCAGCCATGAAATTAAAAGACGCTTACTCCTTGGAAGGAAAGTTATGACCAACCTAGATAGCATATTCAAAAGCAGAGACATTACTTTGCCAACAAAGGTCCGTCTAGGCAAGGCTATGGTTTTTCCAGTGGTCATGTATGGATGTGAGAGTTGGACTGTGAAGAAGGCTGAGTGCCAAAGAATTGATGCTTTTGAAGTGTGGTGTTGGAGAAGACTCTTGAGAGTCCCTTGGACTGCAAGGAGATCCAAGCAGTCCATTCTGAAGGAGATCAGCCCTGGGATTTCTTTGGAAGGAATGATGCTGAGGCTGAAACTCCAGTACTTTGGCCACCTCATGCGAAGTGTTGACTCATTGGAAAAGACTCTGATGCTGGGAGGGATTGGGGGCAAGAGGAGAAGGGGACGACAGAAGATGAGATGGCTGGATGGCATCACTGACTCAATGGACGCGAGTCTCAGTGAACTCCGGGAGTTGGTGATGGATCTGATCTGAATACCATGTTCATGAATTGGAAAACTTAACTTAGTAAAGAGGTCAGATCAGATCAGATCAGATCAGTCGCTCAGTCGTATCTGACTCTTTGCAACCCCATGAATCACAGCATGCCAGGCCACCCTGTCCATCACCAACTCCCGGAGTTCACTCAGACTCACGTCCATCGAGTCAGTGATGCCATCCAGCCATCT
>NW_011495072.1:5138824-5149844 GCF_000754665.1 Bison bison bison | reverse complement strand
TCATCTTCTGTCGTCCCCTTCTCCTCCTGCCCTCAATCCCTCCCAGCATCAGAGTCTTTTCCAATGAGTCAACACTTCGCATGAGGTGGCCAAAGTACTGGAGTTTCAGCTTTAGCATCATTTCTTCCAAAGAAATCCCAGGGCTGATCTCCTTCAGAATGGACTGGTTGGATCTCCTTGCAGTCCAAGGGACTCTCAAGAGTCTTCTCCAACACCACAGTTCAAAAGCATCAATTCTTTGGCGCTCAGCCTTCTTCACAGTCCAACTCTCACATCCATACACGACCACAGGAAAAACCATAGCCTTGACTAGACGAACCTTTGTTGGCAAAGTAATTCAAAAGCAAAGCTTTTGAATATGCTGTCTAGGTTGGTCATAACTTTCCTTCCAAGGAGTAAGCGTCTTTTAATTTCCTTTGGTTAGATTGGAGTAAAAGAGTTTTTTTTTCAAGCTTCTTATCTAGGGAGGCTGCTCTTTCCTGGTACTCTTACTTGAGATAAAAGGTTGTTGTTGGGACTTTTTACGTTTGAGCCTCTGGCACGTCCACAGAACTGACCTCACCACCACCCAGTCTATGATGTGAAAGGCAAAAAGAAAACCTTGGAACTCACCTCTATGTTGCTTTTTGCATCCCAAGATCCCTAGAGAGTCTGTCTCTTCTCTCTACCTTTCAGACTCTTATTTTATTTTGTTTTGTTCATATATAATCCAGGGGTTTTAATTGACCTAGAAAGAGAAAAACAAAGAAATATGTCTACTCTAACTTCCTAACTTTGGAATCAGTGAGATCTGATTCCAAAATGTTATAGTGACCGGTTTGCTGAAGAGGCGGATCAGAAAGTAAGTAAGTTGGTTTTCTTTTATTGCTACCCTTCAAATTCACTCTGCCAGTCTCCCTACACTGGATGATGTGGTGAGCAGATCCTCATATTTCTCAGATCAGTTTCAAGTGTGAACAGTCTTCATTTCCGGAGAACAAAGGGTGTGGGTGTGCTTAGTCATTCAGTCATGTCCGACTCTTTGAAGGTGAGAACACTCTCGTGGGTTTCCATTTCCTCTTTCAGGGGATCTTCTCAACTCAGAAATTGAACCCGCATCTCCTGTATCTCATGCATTTCAGGCAGATTGCTTACCTGCTGAGCCATCAGGGAAGCCTCTCTGCTTGGCTGTTTTCTCTCCAGTTCTCTGACTGTTGCTTCTTTACCCTCTATGATTGGGGGTTAGGAGAGGGAAAATTAAAGGAAAAGAGCTAAGTGTTATATTATGGGCTAGAACTGCTGGAGTCAGGTGTGAGTGCCCTCTGCCTGGCAGATGCCCACATGTGGGTTTTTCTCTCTATGTGGCTTCTCCTGAGACCCTGGTCTGAGAAGACCATGGATGTTCCTCTGTCACGGGTGATACAACCTCAGGGTGAGAGATTCCAGCTCCTGGCAGCTATTGCCCCCACCCTCGACCCTGGTCACTCGTGCTGGGGCTCATTTGCCCCAGCTGGGCAGCATTCTCTCCTGACAGTTCAAGCTCAACTGCCTTCCATGATATCTGTGGAAAGAGCGGCCTGCCCAAACGGCAGCACTTGGTTCTCTTTCAATTCTCATAAACAGCTCTAGTCCCTCTCTTCCCTTCAGAATTTTCCAGAGGACATTCAGGCAGTGGTGTCTGTGCTTTCCAAATGCCAAGGGACACAGTCGTGTTCTTCAAGAACGCTTCCACCCCTTTCAGCTGTGTTCTAGCAGCACTGGGGCAGCACAGCTGGTGTGAAGCAGAAATAAGAAACCTCCCTCCAGCTCTCACATGGAACGTAGGGAACACACAGGACACAGGATGAGCTGTTGTAAAGGAATCTTGACTCCCCGACATCCTCAGACAAGCTCCAGCTGGAGGTGGGGGGTGGGACAAGGTGTTGGGCATTCTCTTAGTACATCCTATGTGGATGGTCTAGCAACTTCTTTAGAAAGAATTATTTGTCTCCTTGGGGTCCTCAGGTGAAACTCTGCAAAGATAGGTAAAGGCCCACTTAATATTCTGTCAGAGTGAGAAGGAAATCCCATGTTCTAAACCATGCCCTCAGCCTATGAAGGAGTGGTTCTGAGACACAGGCTTATCCCCCAAATCACATTTATCTTCATGTACAGTTTGGATTTTGAGCTGATCCATGGCTGACCCACTAGCTAAGACACGGCCTCATTGTAATACAACCAGATGGGACACGTGTGGAACCACATTTAACACAGGCTGAATGCAATTACACAGAACAAGCTGGACCTCAAACGGCACACCATGCCATAGGACAACTGGCAAGTGGACAGCAAAAGGAAGAACGAGCTAGAACAATCTGAAGCTCAGGACGCTTTTTGAGCAGTGGAAGTTATGTAAGTCATTGAAGCAAAAAGATGGCACTTCATAGAGCCGAGTGGGCTTCACAGCCTCAAGCATTGCCTCACACCAACAGCAAGTCTCCCTGGAGTGCCCAGGACAGGCCCGTGGTCCTGCACGTGTCGCTTCAGCCTTGCTGGCATTCTTATAACAAAATCCAATGACATCATCTTCAAAGTAAAGAACAAAGAATTTGGTTAATACTCAATATCTGATTCTGGTTGTCCCCATTCTGGTTCCTAGAGTCCATATAAATGACGCACATGGATTATCAGTCTTCAAGGAATTGGAATAATAAAATGCATGCAGTGGGTCTCCCTGGTGGCTGAGATGGTAAAGAACCTGCCTGCAATGCGGGAGACCTGGGTTTGATCCTCAGGTTGGGAAGATCCCCTGGAGAAGGGAATAGCATACCACTCCAGTATTCTTGCCTGGAGAATTCCATGGACAGAGGAGCCTGCTGGGCTATCGTCCATGGGATCGCAAAGAGTCAGACATGACTGACTGACTAACGCTTTGACTTTCCTGAGATTATAGGGAGCGTGGAAGGTGACTAAAGATCTTGTAGTGCCCATGATCATTATCACGAGCATCATTTGCTCTTGGACTGACAGTTGTAAGGAACGTTATTTAATAAGCTGCCCAGTTGAGAGAATAAACATCTGAGGAAGCTCAGGACCTGGAGAGGTAAGCTTATTTGCCCCATGACAAGCAGTGGATGTGGCAAACCTTGCAACTGCCAAGCAGATGTTTGGACTCCCAGGCCTCGGCTCTTCCCTCTGGCTGAGGGTACATTATGGAGAGAACCTCGAAGGGTGAGCTCATCATTGGTCTGGAGATCACATGAGAAAATGGAATAGATGTTAACAGGATAGCATTGCCTTGCCATTCATCTCCTCTGCCAAGAAGCACATTCCATCCAGGGAGCAGATGAAGGTGGGGACCTTCCTTTCCTCTCTACAGCCACCAGAAAACACCATGCCAAAGGAAGAATATAGCCAAGTCTTAGAATATTACATTTCTCAAGAGGAAAATTCATTTTCTCTGGTCAGTCACTGTTTTGTACATGACACCTGAGAGGAGGATTGCACACTGCCTGCTTGCAGGGCAACCATATGGAAGTCTCCCGGGGAAAGCGCAGAGCAGAGCTGATTTATGGCACCACCACAGGCCCTGGGACCAGGCTGGGGACACACCACAGCCCAGCCCTGCGGCCTCATTCCAGCCTGTGAACAAGTCCTGTGGGTTGGGAATACTGCTGCAAACCCAGTGTGCATGGACTGCCTGCCGTGCAGAAACCTCTGACAATGCTTTCCTGTGAGAGACCTGGGCTCTGGGGACCCTGGCTTCCTGCTGCGTCACTGTGATGTGACCATGAGGGTGGGAACCGAGCCCAGGAAAACTTCCTCCTGGACTGGGTCGACCCTTGTGCAGAATACTGGCTCAGAGCTGCGTGCTTTTCCCTGAGATATCAGGGCCTCTGTCACCCTGTCTGGAGGGGCCCCTCTGGCCGCTGCCCTGCCAGGATCTGTCTTAATGCACCCTTGAGACTCTAGAACTAGGAACCAGCCAATAACAGGACTGCTCATGTCTCAAGCCAAAGGGTCCAGATTTAGAAAATTTGATGACTCAGGTGCATGGGAATCTGAGGGTCTCTTATGCTATCAACAAAGCAAACAAAAAATGAATAAAATGTTGATTGGAACCCAAAAATGTCAACGGGACTGTCTCTAAACAGTAGAAATATGTTGACTTTTCCTCTTTTTACTTTGTTGCATTTTCCAAGTTTTCTTTTTTTTTCTTTTTACTTTTATATTGGAAAAGTAGCTTTATTAAGAAAAAAATATTAGAATAAAAACTGATAGAGTCAGTTTAATGTTGCTCTCCAAGGGATCATAAATACTACTGGTAAGTAAAGCCTTATGGCTGTGAACACAAAGAGGTTGACTTCTGGGACCTTTATTTCTCTGGGCCAGGACCCTCAGATATTGCCTATCACCAAGACCTCAGTTGGAAGCATGTCACAAAATCCACACATTTCCTAATGAAGGAATCAGTTTTGCATAGCTCCATTATAGTCACACAATAAACAAAACAGCTCGCCTTTGCAATCAAGTAGAAGCAATGACATGGTGATAACAACCATTTATTGAGCACTCACTGGGTGCCAGGAAGAAAGACCTTCTACCTAGGTCTTCAGTCCTTGCAACAAGGATTAATGCAGGTGGTCGAGGGTGGGGTTTACTCAAGCCTCTGGGTTTAGATCCTGGCTTAACAACTTGTGATCTCTGTTACCTGAGTGGCCCTGTGACCTCTTTTAGCCTCAGTTTCCTCATCTGTAAACATATAATAATAATACTACCTACCTGATGAAGTTTTTGTGAGTCTTAAATGAGATGCCTCTGATAAAACACATAACATGATGCCTGGCTTAAAGTAAGAATGCCATATATGCTAGTTATTATTATCCTAATTTAACAGGGTGGGAGGGGTGTATAGAAATAGCATACAGTATGGCTCCTGCCCTTGTGTAATTTATTTGAATAATAAATAGATAGAACTCTGTATCCCTAAGTTTCCAGGCCAAGCCACAGGGCCCTAGTTGAGTGTTCTCCTCTTGCTTTGCCTCACTGTGATTGTGAGTTTTGAGAGGACAGTGTTTGAAGGCCAGTTAGACAGAGGACATCTCCCAGGCTGTCCATGACTGCATAGACCACACACCTAGGAGACCTGCAGGCTGTATCAAGTCAGGTTCCAGGGGTCACCAGTAAGTACTCCTTAGAATGGTTAAAGTAAGCCCCAAAGACCACTGCCCAATGAAGACAGCCTCCAAGAAAATTCAAATGCCAAGGCAGATTTCTGGTGGGGGAAAGTTCCAGTACTTCTGGCTTCTACTGAGGCTGTTGACAGTTAAAACTAAAGTCAGGGTCTTCCAGTCAGAGTCCTCAGGAGTGAGGATAAAGAAGCAGAGAAGGAACAGAATTGCACTTGGAGCATTTCCCACATTAAGATATTTTCGGATCTGGTTGCTAGGTGTCCACATAAAATATCTTCATCAGAGGAGGAAGTTGAACACATTTTGCTCAAGAGTGTTTTTCATCTGTTTGTCAAAATTAGTGCCTTATAGAAAGAGAATAGAGGCAAAAACAGGCATGCTTGGATTTAATATCCAGAAGCACCCCAAAACAAAATTACTTGGACAATCCTGTGTAGACTTGTTCTTACTTCTCAGCCACAAGTCCACTCAACCTAAGGAAGGTCCCTCTAGGCCACCGAGATGTTGGAGTTGCTCTTTCACAGGCAGTAAGGAGGTATTCTTCATAATTAGATGAGTCCCATGAATAATTTAAAGGGCTCTACCTCTGCGTTTCTTCTGACTTTTTGCATTCTTCCTGGGTAATGTCATCTACTCTGTTGCTCTTACCTATCATATATGATATGTCTTGAAAACTACAGATACTATAGTCAAGAAAAAACTGTATAACCCACCACAACAACTCCCCTAAGCTCCAGATCAATTGGAACAGTTAGGAATTCTTTTGGTTGCAAGTAACAGCAACAATAGAATTCAACTTACATTGGTGTGGCACACTCAGCTGTTGGCAAAATCCATCCTTCCATATATAGAAGCTAATATGTGGTTTCCTAGTTACCCTACATTTCTGAGTTTTACTTACAGTTAGAGGTGGTCGTGTGATTCTGTTCTCTTCAATGGAACATGAGTGGAAGTTGTGCATGCTGTTTGTAGGCCTGGCCCACAAAACCTCCCTACAGGGCTTCTCTGTCTTGTTATTCCCTCTGGCTGACTGATTTCATGTTCAGAGACACCTTAGAGGCCGTATACTGAAAACAGCAGAGCCGACATTAGCTCGGGTCCTTGAGTTTCCACCACCATCCACCTGCAACATCCAGGCTTGACCACTTGAAAACAAGGAATAAATGTCTATTGTGTTTGAGCCATTATGTTGGGAGTCAATTTATTATCCCATTATAGCCTATCCTAAATAAAACAGAGGTCTTAAAGCTACAGAACATTTTTAACAAGATGTTCAATGATAGGAGATGCTATCTGATGTAGACTTTTTCAGATGCTCAATGTGCTGTCAGGAACCAAGTATCACTCCCCACCAACCTCTGGGGATTGACTTTGTTCTCACACTCTTGTCTCATGGTCACAAGATGGCAGCTGCAAGGGGACGTTTTGGATAGTTACGCTCACCTCCAGGCAGAGGGTTATTTCCCCAGATGATCTGTCTTTTTATTAATCCAGGGAAGCCCCTCATTATGTTTTGCTGCTGCTAAGTCAATTCAGTCGTTTCTGACTCTGTGCTACCCCAGAGGTGGCAGCCCACCAGGTTCCCCCGTCCCTGGGATTCTCCAGGCAAGAATACTGGAGTGGGTTGCCATTTACTTCTCCAATGCATGAAAGTGAAAAGTTAAAGTGATGTCACTCAGTCGTGTCCAACTCTTAGTGACCCCATGGACTGCAGCCTACCAGGCTGCTCCTCTACCTATGGGATTTTCCAGTCTAGAGTACTGGAGTGGGTTGCCATTGCCTTCTCCATATGTTTTGCTAGCTGGAATAAATGAGTCACTTACTTTCATTATACTAAATGGCCAAAGGGAATGAGATTAGCACAAGTCAGTCAGTTCAGTCACTCAGTTGTGTACAACACTTTGTGACCCCATGAACTGCAGCACGTCAGGCTTCCCTGTCCATCACCAAACCCAGAGCTTGCTCAAACTCATGTACATTCAGTCAGTGATGCCATTCAACCATCTCATCCTCTGTCCTCCCCTTCTCCTCTCGCCTTCAATCTTTCCCAGCACCAGGGACTTTTCCAATGAGTCAGTTCTTCGCATCAGGTGGCCAGAGTATTGGAGTTACAGCTTCAGCATCAGTCCTTCCAATGAATATTCAGGACTGATTTCCTTTAGGATGGACTGGTTGGATATCCTTGCAGTCCAAGGGACTCTTGAGAGTCTTCTCCAACACCACAGTTCAAAAGCATCACTCCTTTGGTGCTCAGCTTTCTTGAGCTTTCTTTTAATCTCAACTCTCACATCCATACATGACTACTGGAAAAACTATAGCTTTGACTAGATGGACCTTTGTTGGCAAAGTAATGTCTCTGCTTTTTAATATGCTGTCTAGGTTGATCATAGCTTTTCTTCCAAGGAGCAAGCATCTTTTAATTTCCTGGCTGCAGTCACCATCTGCAATGATTTTGGAGCCCAGAAAAATAAAGTCTGTCACTGTTTCCCCATCTATTTGCCATGAAGTGATGGGACCAGATGCCATGATCTTAGTTTTCTGAATGTTGAGTTTTAAGCCAACTTTTTCACTCTCCTCTTTCACTTTCATCAAGAGGCTCTTTAGTTCTTCCCTTTCTGCCATAAGGGTGGTGTCATCTGCATATCTGAGGTTATTGATATTTCTCCTGGCAATCTTTCCAGCTTGTGCTTCATCCAGCCCGGCATTTCACATGATGTACTGTGCGTGTAAGTTAAAGAAAGAAAGAGAAGTTGCTCAGTCGTGTCCAACTCTTTGTGACACCATGGACTGTAGCCTTTCAGGCTCCTCTATCCATGGGATTTTCCAGGCAAGAGTACTGGAGTAGGTTGCCATTTCCTTCTCCAGGGGATCCTCCAGACCAAGGGATCTGACCCAGGGATCTAACCCAGTTCTCCCACATTGCAGGCAGACGCTTTATCGTCTGAGCCACCAGGGAAGCCAAGTTAAATAAGCAGGGTGACAATATACAGCCTTAATATACTCCTTTCCCGACTTGAAACCAGTCTGTTGTTCCATGTCCAGTTCTAACTGTTGCTTCTTGACCTGCATACATATTTCTCAGGAGGCAGGTAAGGTGGTCTGGTATTCTCATCTCTTTCAGAATTTTCCATAGTTTGTGGTGATCCACACAGTCAAAGGCTTTGGCATAGTCAATAAAGCAGAAGTAGATGTCTTTCTGGATCTCTCTTGCTTTTTCAATGGTCCAGCAGATGTTGGCAATTTGATCTCTGGTTCCTCTGCCTTTTCTAAAACCAGCTTGAATATCTGGAAGTTCTTGGCTCACATACTGTTGAAGCCTGGCTTGGAGAATTTTGAGCATTACTTTACTAGCATGTGAGATGAGTGCAATTGTGCAGTAGTTTGAACATTCTTTGACATTGCCTTTCTTTGGGATTGGAATGAAAACTGACCATTTTCAGTCCTGTGGCCACTGCTGAGTTTTCCAAATTTGCTGGCATATTGAGTGCAGCACTTTAGCAGCAGCATCTTTTAGGATTTGAAATAGCTCAACTGGAATTCCATCCCCTCCACTAGCTTTGTTCATAGTGATGCTTCCTAAGGCACGCTTGACTTTGCATTCCAGGATGCCTGGCTCTGGGTGAGTGATTACACCATCATGGTTATCTGGGTCATGAAGATCTTTTTTATGTAGTTCTTCTGTGTATTCTTGCCACCTCTTCTTAATATCTTCTGCTTCTGTTAGGTCCATACCATTTCTGTATTTTATTGAGCCCATCTTTGCATGAAATGTTCCCTTGGTATCTCTCATTTTCTTGAAGAGATCTCTAGTCTTTCCCATTCTGTTGTTTTCCTCTATTTCTTTGCATTGATCACTGAGGAAAGCTTTCTTTTCTCTCCTTGCTATTCTTGGGAACTCTGTATTTAAATGGGTATATCTTTCCTTTTCTCTTTTGCCTTTAGCTTCTCTTCTTTTCTCAGCTATTTGTAAGGCCTCCTCAGACAACCATTTTGCCTTTTTGCATTTCTTTTTCTTGAGGATGGTCTTGCTCCCTGTCTGCTGTACAATGTCATGAACCTCCATCCATAGCTCATCAGGCACTCTGTCTATCAGATATAGTCCCTTAAATCTATTTCTCACTTCCACTGTATAATTGTAAGGGACTTGATTTAGGTCATTCCTGAATAGGCTAGTGGTTTTCCCTACTTTCTTCAATTTAAGTCTGAATTTGGCAATAAGGAGTTCATGATCTGAGCCACAGTCAGCTCCTGGTCTTGTTTTTGCTGACTGTATAGAGCTTCTCCATCTTTGGCTGCAAAGAATAGACTCAATCTGATTTCAGTGTTGACCATCTGGTGATGTCCACATGTAGAGTCTTCTCTTGTGTTGTTGGGAGAGGGTTTTTGCTTTTCTAATAGGAAAGGATCTCTGCCTGTTTCTTAATCAACTGGGGTTCTAGCAGGATGAAAATGGGACATAGCGGATGTTGTTAGGAAGCAAAGATTGATGTCTGCCATATCTGGGTACTCATGTACCCAACTGTTTGCTAAACATTTTCACCTATTTCGCACTCCAGGAATCATCTTTAACATCTTTACTTCTCTCACTTCCACTTCTCATTTTCCCCCTTTTTCTTTATTCACTGCTACAGCACTCTCCTGCCTGCCCTTCAGTGCCATTTCCCACACGGTCACCGGTGGGATGCTACAGAAACTCAAATCTGACCCCAACACTCCACTGCTTAAATACTCCAGTGGCCACCCACGGCTGCAGAGTAACTGTGTGTGAGTGCTAGAGCTCTTCATGACGAGATCTCTGTCTTCATGGTCCACTAACCAGCAATTTGTAAGGCACACACAGGCACATTTCATGCCTCTCTTTCTTCTTCACATAATACACTTTCCCTTCCTTTTCATCTGTCTGAACTCAAACCTTCATTCAATCTTAGATCAGTTTTCCCTGCCTCCACCCCAGCACTGATGTCGGCCCTCCTTGCTACAGTCTGTGCCCTCAAGCTTCTCCTGCTCCACTAGTGCCCACACCCCCAGCTTCTCCCATTCCCGGTCCATATGTCTGTCTTCCCGACTACCCTGTGATCTGCCTGAGGACTGGGCCATATGTTATTCACCCAGTAACTGACACAAATCAAACACTTCTGCAAATGAAACAATATCCTAAATCAGCACAATGCAAGGGATCTGAAATGAGACTTTTGCACCTGGGACTCCCATACAATTTCTTTGGCATGTTTCTTCATGTTTGACAAATAAATATTCCTCTTCATAGTGTACACTGTTAAAAGATTATTTTTTTATTAAGTAGGATTTCCAGATAGACACAGAGAGTTCCCAACAGAGTACTAAGTAAATGTGTTCTTGGGATGAATGAGTAGATAGCAGAATCTGGAAATTATGATATTATTATTTCCTGATAATGGCAATAAACTGTGGAAAATTCTGAAAGAGAAGGGAATACCAGAGCACCTGACCTGCCTCTTGAGAAACCTGTATGCAGGTCAGGAAGCAACAGTTAGAACTGGACATGGAATAACAGACTGGTTCCAAATAGGAAGAGGAGTACGTCAAGGCTGTATATTGTCTCCCTGCTTATTTAACTTATATGCAGAGTACATCATGAGAAATGCTGGGCTGGAGGAAGCACAAGCTAGAATCAAGATTGCAGGGAGAAATATCAATAACCTCAGATATGCAGATGACATCATCCTTATGGCAGAAAGTGAAGGAGAACTAAAGAGCCTCTTGATGAAAGTAAAAGAGGAGAGTGAAAAAGTTGGCTTAAAGCTCAACATTCAGAAAACTAATTCATGGCATCCGGTCCCATCACTTCATGGCAAATAGATGGGGAAACAGTGGAAACAGTAGCTGACTTT
>NW_011495072.1:5137299-5138724 GCF_000754665.1 Bison bison bison | reverse complement strand
ATATTAAAAAGCAGAGACATTACTTTGCCAACAAAGATTTGTCTAGTCAAGGCTATGGTTTTTCCAGTAGTCATGTATGGATGTGAGAGTTAGACTATAAAGAAAGCTGAGCACCGAAGAATTGATGCTCTTGAACTGTGGTGTTGGAGAAGACTCTCAAGAGTCCCTTGGACTGCAAGGAGATCCAACCAGTCCATCCTAAAGGAGATCAGTCCTGGGTGTTCATTGGAAGGACTAATATTGAAGCTGAAACTCTAACAGTTTGGCTACCTAATGTGAAGAACTGACTCATTGGAAAAGACCCTGATGCTGGGAAAGATTGAGGGCAGGAGGAGAAGGGGAGGACGGAGGATGAGATGGTTGGATGGCATCACCGACTCAATGGACATGAGTTTGGGTAGGCTCTGGGAGTTGGTAATGGACAGGGAAGCCTGGCATGCTGCGGTTCATAGCGTCCCAAAGAGTCAGACATGACTGAGTGACTGAACTGAACTGAACTAAATAATGGCAATGATAGCAGCCGGTTGCTGGGCACTTACATTGTGACAGCACTCGGCACATAGTTTAGAAATTAATCCTGGAAAAGGGTGGGTGGAGGAGGGATGGATTGGAAAGTTGGGGTTAGCAGATGCAAACTGTTATATATAGAATGGGTAAACAACAAGGTCCTACAGGGAACTATATTTAATATCCTGTAATAAACCATAACAGAAAAGAATATGAAAAAGAATATATATATATATGTCTAATTGAATCACTTTGTTATATGCCAGAGGCTGACATAACATTGTAAATCAACTATACTTTAATAAAATAGAAATTTTAAAAGACCAGGAAAAAAATTAATCCCTGTTATAATCTCATGAAATAGTTGCTCTTACTATTCTCATTCCACAGATAAGAAAGCTATGGATCAAGAGTATAAAAGTTTTCTTAGGTTTACACGGCCAAGAAGAAAAGCAGAACCAAGACAGAAACCCAGTTCTTCCGATTTCAAAGCCTGCTTTTTGAACTTATCTACTGGGTTTCCCAGGTGGCTCAGAGGTTAAAGCATCTGCCCGCAATGTGGGAGACCTGGGTTCGATCCCTGGGTTGGGAAGATTCCCTGGAGAAGTAAATGGCAACACATTCCAGTATCCTTGCCTGGAGAATCCCGTGGGTGGAGGAGCCTGGTGGGCTACAGTCCACGGGGCCGCAAAGAGTTGGACACGACTGAGCGACTTCACTTTTTTCACTCACTGACTTCCCTTTAACTTCATCTATTGGGAAATCATGAGAGTGTCTGCAGCATGTGAAAAGAAAGAGCTTTTTGTTTTTTGAAGTTCAGCCTGAGAACTAGATTTATTCTCCTTAATGAAAAAAGTGTGAATGGTGGTGGTGAGATGTGGAGAGTCACTCTGGACGGGCTGCTTCCACCTCAAAACT
>NW_011495072.1:5126141-5137199 GCF_000754665.1 Bison bison bison | reverse complement strand
CTCTGCCCAGAATTTCAGGGATTGCTTGAGGGAGGCGAGAATGTTAGCTCAGTGCTTTCCTAACTGAGTGTGTATAGCCATGACCTGAGGTGGGATCTTGCTGAAAAGCAGTGAGGACCAGGGGTACATCAGCATCTTGCGTCTTACTGCTGCAGACCTCCACCTCTTTGAGCCCTTGGAGGGCCCATGAGGTCACCCCACTGTGCCTCCAGGGCAAACTTACCCGCTGATGGCTGGTGGGGGTGAAAGTTCAGCAGTTCCCAATACTCTGTGTCTGAGGGGACCAGGGACAACTGCTTCACAATGGTCTTGAAAAAGGCTTGAGAAAAGAAAATGAAAGTTGCTCAGTTGTATACAACTCTCTACAATCGCATGGACTATACAGTCCATGGAATTCTCCAGGCCAGAATACTGGAATGGGTACCCTCTCCCTTCTCCAGGGGATCTTCCCAACCCAGGGATCGAACCCAGGTCTCTGGCATTGTGGGCAGATTCTTCACCAGCTGAGCCATAAGAAAGCCCAAGAATACTGGAACGGGTAGCCTATCCCTTTGCCAGTGGATCTTCCCCACCCAGGAATCCAACTGGGGTCTCCTGCATTGCAGGCAGATGGGAAGCTTGGTGGTGGTGGTTTAGTCGTTAAATCATGTCCAACTCTTGTGACCCCATTAACTTTAGCCTGCCAGGCTCCTCTGTCCATGGGATACTCTGGGCAAGAATACTGGAATGGGTTGCCATTTCCTTGTTTTATCCAATCTCTCTCCCTATAGAAAAAAATCTACTTTAAAAGAAGTTAAATATCCATCTAAACATCTGTCACAGCCATCCTGTGAAATAAGTAAGAGAACTGATTAGCCCATCAACCTCTAATGTTATCTATTCTCTTCACACTTTCATGACCCAACAAAGTCTCCTAAAATAGGGCTGCGAGGTGTTTTAGAAGCTGAAAAGCAGCTGAGCATGGCTGAGGCCCTGCAGGGAGTGCTGGGTGGGATCCTGGCCCATTTGTGCTTGCACACAGGTTCAGGGCTCACCTGCCACGTGATACTACTGAGCAGCCCCCTGGACTCCTGGACCCACGTCCCAGGCTTGGGGAGGGGACAATAGGCTTGCAGGCTCTGGGTGCCCTTAGCGAAGGAGACTCACTCCCAGGAGCACCTTTCTCTAAATGGGACAGAGGAAACACAGTGTCCTCAATGACTTGTTAACAGACACCAATATTTTTTTTTCTCCAACAAGGCGCTTCTTGCTATGTGGTTCTCGCAATATCCTCTCCTCCCACACATTTTTCCTCTGTCAGAAAAAGTTTCGATCTTGTTCTTTGAAAACCTTTTTCCTCCTTCTTCTTCTCCTTCTTTCTCTCCTTCTGTTTTTTCCTCTTACTTTCCAGCCATCTTTTCTCTAATGAGGTCAAAGAGAGCCATCTGATCATGACCTGTAGAGTATTTGGCTTAAGTTGAGGACATGAAATTCAAACATCCAGAAATCTCAGGCTTTTTTTTTTTTTTTTTTGCAGGGAATAAATACTGAATGAGTTGCAGCAAAGGAATGGAGGAGGAAACACTATTTATTGAGTGCTGACTGTGCACTAGTCACAATGCTGGTAGTTTTCACATACCCTGCTTCACATATGCTCCACAGCAAATCTGCAGGGCAGGCAGGGCAGTACTATGATCCCATTTTACAGAAGGAGAAACAGGTTTAGAGAGATCACAGCCAGAGCTTACATACCTGGACAGGAAGAAAGCCAGAATTCAAACCCAGGAATTCTAGAACCACTGCCCAGTTTCTGTCCATTGCACCAGACTGTAATTCTAGACCTTGACCCTTCTTAATTATGAAGCTTCCACTTTCCCTCTCTAATTGAGAAGGAACTAGATACCCCAGGAGGCTCAGAGACTCACCACGTGTGTGCTGACTGGCTGCGCCCTGCGCTTCACTGACAATAATTTCATGTTGTTTGTGTTTTGGGAAGTAACCATATAATTGGGCTTCCCCGGTGGTGCTAGTGGCAAAGAACTTGCCTGCCAATGCTGCAAATGTAAGAGAGAAGCAGGTTTAATCCCTGGGTCTAGAAGATCCCCTGGAGGAAGGCATAGCTACCCACTGCAGTATTCTTGCCTGGAGAACCCCACCGACAGAGGAGCTTGGTGGGTTACAGTCCATAGGGCACCAAAGAGTTGGACATGACTGAAGCAACTTAGCATGCATGCATGTGTTTGGGGTGTAAATGTGTTCCTGAGGGTTTCTCTGCCTCTTGACACCAGCTTCACGGACCCTCTTTAAGTCTCAGTTTCCTAGTCTGTAAAATGGAGGCAATAATAATACCTACCTTGTCAATGTTTCTCACACTGATGAGAAACATTCCACACAGTGTATGATTCATAATATACACTTAATCACTGTTATCTATTGCAATTGTTGCAGCTGCTGTTATAATCAGTGCTCCTGTCATTATCACTGGTACTCAAGATAAAATTCAATACCAGTGTTCTCCAGTCATGTATTCAGCAGTAATTGAGGGCCTGGCTCTGTGGCAGGCACTGTCCTACATACGAGAGATATAGCAGTGCCTGGGAGGCAATGCTGCCTGTCACAGAGCTGACATCCTAATCCAAGGGCAGACTCAACACATAAAGAAACAGGGTGATTTCAGGCAGTGGAAAGCACTCTGAAGCACCTAAAACAAGAAAATGTGATGGAGTGATTGAGGCTTGGGGTGGGGAGGGCTGCTTCAGATTAAAGGTCGAGGAAATTATTTTCAAGAAGCATTTCAGTACGTACGAGCTGAGCCCTGAATGATAAGAAACAGCCAGTTGAGCAAAGATGTGGGGAACAGCAGGCCAGGCAGGGGGAACAGCCAGTGCAAGGTCCTGAGATGGGAATGATCTCAGCATGTCAAATATGCTTTCCTGATTCCAGAAACGTCCTTACACCAGTAGGAAGTATTTATAGTCATTACAAGTGCAGACACACACTGGAGCCAAGACTGCTTGGTTTCATACCCAGACTGTGATCTTGGAAAAGTCACTCAACCTTCTATACTCTAATTTGAAAAATTGGGAAAACAATAATGAATAGGAATGTAGTTAGATATGAAGACACATAACAGTTCTTGGTACATAATGAGCAGTCAATAAGGGAAAACTATTAATATCAAATTAAAAGATGCTTGCTCCTTGGAAGAGAAGCTATGACCAACCTAGACAGCATATTAAAAAGCAGAGACATTATTTTGCCAACAAAGGTCTATCTACTCAAAGCTATGGTTTTTCCAGTAGTCATGTATGGATGTGAGAGCTGGACTATAAAGAAAGCTGAGTGCTGAAGAATTGATGCTTTTGAACTGTGGTGTTGGAGAAGAGTCTTGAGAGTCCCTTGGACTGCAAGGAGATCCAACCAGTCCATCCTAAAGGAAATCAGCCCTTAATATTCATTGGAAGGACTGATGCTGAAACTGAAGCTCTAATCCTTTGGCCACTTGATGAGAAGAACCAACTCAATGGAAAAGACCCAGGTGCTGAGAAAGATTGAAGGTGGGAGGAGAAGGGGATGACAGAGGATGAGATGGTTGGATGGTATCACCAACTCAATGGACATGAGTTTGACAAGCTCCAGGAGTTGGTGATGGACAAAGAGGCCTGGCGTGCTGTGATCCTTGGGGTCACAAATAGTCAGACATGCCTGAGGGACTGAACTTAACTGACTAATATTATTATTACAAGTCTTAATTAATACATACATAGCACTTGAATAGTTCCTAAAAGTAATCAGCAGTCAACAAGACCCCATGGGCTGTAGCCCACCAGGCTCCTCTGTCTATGGAATTCTCTAGGCAAGAATATGAGTGGGTAGTCATTTCCTTCTCCAGGGGATCTTCCCAACCCAGGGATCAAACCCAAATCTCCCACATTGCAGGCAGATTCTTTACCATCTGAGCCACCAGGGAAGCCCCAGCAAGCACGAGCTGTTGCTACTGGTGCCTGACACCTAGTATGTTATCAATAACATGTGCACTGAATGGGTTTCTCATGGTGCCCTTCCATCTAGATCGAGTGTAGAGGAAGGACTCTTCATATCATTTTAGGATTTCATTTACAAATGCATCAGTATAATCTCCATGTTCAGGGTGACTTTTGTTTATCAACATGTCTGCCTTATTGAATGGAAATGATGCTTTTAAAAAATAAAAGAAAAAACAGAATTACAACACTTGGAGCACTTTTTTGCCAAATGATTTAACTCCTGTTTCCTCAGTGCTGACTTGAGAAGTGTGGTGCATAATATCTCTGTTGCCTTCATCATTTCCTGAAGACGCTCATTCCCTTCAGGAGGTGAAATGCTGCTACGAAAGGGTCAGTTCAAATTCGGCCACTATGGAGCTTGGATTGGTTTCAATGACTTCCCATCAGTGTTTTTCTGGTTATTACCTATGGGCTATTGGCCCTGGAGACACCATAACTCACAGCAGACATGGTTTTGTTTTCACGCCAGTCAGAGAGTACAAATTCCCTCACACAACTGTCAAGAACTGGGTTTTATGGGCCCCAAACCAAGAGGTCCTGGCTGGGCCATGATGGCACAGGTCTATTGCAGCAGGAGTCCCTGGTGGTGTTTCTCTACTTGGGGGACCTTCCCCAGTGTTAGAGCCACCGGACCTGAGTACTGGCACTCCTTGGGCAGCCTCCCTTTCCAATTGCTTGGCCCTTCATAGAGAAACTGATTTTACAGATCCTCTATTTAGGACATCAAGATAGGTTGCCATGGAAAAATGACATCTTCTAATTAAAAACACAGAGAGGTCACAAGTTTCCCAGAACAACTAGGGCACAGATCCTAAGAGGAAAGAAATGAAACATTTGAGAAAAAAAAAAAAAAAAACTCAAACAAACCTCCAGAGCTGCGTCAGCCTGTAACTTTCCAAACCTGAATGAAATGCCTTGTGTAGACAGAGCATGCTGAGTGGATAGTGTAAATTCACCCCAGTTGATGTCGATTTTGGCCAGCAAGGGCTTAGTTGGGCAACAGATCAGAGATGCTTAGGGAATACTGATCGAGGGCAATGATTCAGGGCTGTCTTTTAAACTGTGGACATCTTAATCTCCCTCCTTGGGACATGAAGGATACATGAAAAGGAAGAACTTTAGACTCAGAAAGCTGCTAGTTGCAGGGCAGAACACTCCCATCACTCTGTCAGTTTCCCTTCCTTGTAACTTGCTCTGGGCCTGTATTGAGAGCAGCACCTGTGACGTGTGTGCTAACTGCTGTCACCCCCAGAAAACTAGTTTTCTCCAGGACATGCATGATGTTATATTTATCTCTGTATTGCCAGTGCCCAACATAATGTTTGGCACATAGAACACGTACAGTAAATCCTGGTTGAGTGAATATTAATAAAAAATAATAACAGTTGTCATTTACTGAGCACACTGGGCCTTGGGATATTATTAACCTTCTTTTACAGTAAACAAACTGCAATTCGAGGAGGTAAAGTAACCCACATAAATCCACACTGCTAAGAAGTGACAGAGCCTGGATTTAAACCTGACACTGTCTGACTCCAAGGCTCAGGAATAAGTGGATCCTTATGGATGTGATTATCTCTCACTCAGAGACTGATGAACCAACATGTGGTTGGAGGGGTCCTTTGCCCCTGCTCCTTCTCCCTCTCCCTAACTGGATCTGGCATTCTCTAGGCTCCAGTAAGTCCTGTACCAGAGTGAGCAAGGGAAGAAAAACTTTGCACTTCAATCTGGCTGTTTTAACCAAGGCTGCTGTAAAAAGGGGGCTTCCCAGTGGCTCACTGGTAAAGAATCCACCAGCCAAGCAGCAGACTCGAGTTTGATTCCTGGATCAGGAAGATCCCCTGGAGAAGGAAATGGCAACCCTCTCCAGTATTCTTGCCTGGAAAATCCCATGGTCAGAAGAGCCTGATGGGCTACAGTCCATGGGGTTGCAAAGAGTCAGGCACAACTTAGGGACTAAAGAGCAGCAGCAGCAGCAGCTGTAAAAAAAGAAGCCCATGATAGCAATGTGTAAGGATGGGGATTCCCAGTTCTTTTCTCTCCTTTCTTTCTGCGCATTCCTTATGAGCACTCCCCACTGAAACCAGCTATGCTGACACAACCTTTATCACTGGGCATGTAGGGGTCCTTAGTGCAGATTGAATTTGGAATGGATCCCCATCTACAATGAGTTGAATGGAGGAGATTCTCATTTAGCCAACACCACCATGTTGCCCAACTCTGTGGGATCCAGGGGATAGGGTATCATGTGAATAGCACCACTGAGGTCTGTGTAAGAATATTTTGGATGAATTTTTTCAACTTGCAGGTATGTTTTGCATTATACATTAGAAGCAGTGGATCACAATAACAACATTGGTAGCCTTTGATAGTTTAAAGACTTCCACACATGCATTCATTATTAGCCTGTGAGGTGAGTAATGCTATTTACCCCTCTTAGGAATGATGAAACTAGGATTTGAGGCCTGAGTTACTTAACCCTCTCTCAGTCCTGTTCAAAGTATTGTCCACAGACAGGAAGTAGCTACAGAAGCTGGAAGCTTGTTAGCTGTTTAAATGCTTAGGCCCTATCTCAGAACTACTGAATCAGGATGGTTGGGCCCAGGAACCTGAGTTTTAACAGCTCTCCAGGTGGTTCTGTGCATAATAAAGTTTCAGAAGCTCTGCCCTAGACACAGAATGAGTGATATTCTCTCCTACCTTGTTCTGCCAAGCTGGAGGTACTGGAAATGGTACAGAACAAGTTAAAATCTTGAGTACAAATTGCAAGGAAACTTTCATCTGTTGAGAGAAGGTGGACTCAGCATTTAACCTCTCAGAGATTCAGTCATTTGTTCTATACTAATAGTATAGAATGCTAATAGTGTACTAATAGTACACTAGGCATACTGCTACTACTAAGTCGCTTCAGTCATGTCCAACTCTGTGCGACCCCACAGACGGCAGCCCACCAGGCTCCCCGTCCCTGGGATTCTCCAGGCAAGAACACTGGAGTGGGTTGCCATTTCCTTCTCCAATGCATGAAAGTGAAAAGTGAAAGGGAAGTCGCTCAGTCGTGTCCGACTCTTAGCGACCGCATGGACTGCAGCCTACCAGGCTCCTCTATCCATGGGATTTTCCAGGCAAGAGTACTGGAGTGGGTTGCATACTATCTACTTAATTAACTTTAGTGGGCAGTTGTGAAAATCAGATACATAAATGCAAGTTAAAGTACCTTATAAACTGTTAAGTACCAACATCTATAAATTTTGTAGTTTACTATTATTGTAACCACAGTAATTACTGTATTGTTATATTTTAAACATAGAAAAACTAAGGACAAATAGGTTAACTGAGGTTTAGAATATATAATAATTCCCCAAAGGTTCCCATTACATAATCCTATTCTGTAAGTATAAATGAATTTCACAGAAGAGAAAATGAAGGCCCACTGAGTGAACCCCAGCTGGTGAACAATGACACGAATCACTGAGATAATGCCTTGTGTATAAAGAGGTGCCGAACTGTCTGCCCACAGGGACCCGGCCTGACAGAAAGGAAGGAAGATGGGAAGCAGCTGCCAAATACCTGGGCCCAGGCACCGCCACTTACAGGTCATTTGATCTCAGATAAGTCACTTCACCTCTAAGAGCCTTGTTCCTCCCACGTAAACTTGAAATCATCATGATAACTACATTAGAATAAGAACGATTTGTTGGATGCGAGGCTTGGAGACAAGGATGTCTGTGAAAATGCTCTGCAAACTGCAATTCACTGTACAAACATGAATTGTTCTGGTGGCTGTTACAGTTTACAGTAGGAGAGACGCAACGGCGCTGCAGAGAGACAACAATGGCTCCAAGAGGAACCTCTGAGGCCTGCAAGGAGAGAGACTGGGAAGGGAGAAAGACCAGAAAAAGGGTGTGTGTGGGGAGATTAGCCCCCTTAGAGACTGGGAAGCAAAGGAGGACAGCTCTCAGATGAGCCTGAGGAAGCCCAGAGCCTGAGGGTAGCAGGTGCCACTGCGAAGACACCAAATTCTGGGAGGCTCCCACAGTCACCCAGGAGCAGAGCAGCAGCCCATTGGAACTGGGAGGACCAGACCAACAAGCCCAGCTCAGGGTGAACACAGACCTGGCCTAACTACCCAGGACTCACATCCACAATGGCTTCAAACATAGACTTCTGATGCTATTTCCAGATGAATTCACTGGGTCACAGAGATACGACAGAGCAAGCTCAT
This sequence comes from Bison bison bison, assembly GCF_000754665.1. Classification (NCBI taxonomy): domain Eukaryota; kingdom Metazoa; phylum Chordata; class Mammalia; order Artiodactyla; family Bovidae; genus Bison; species Bison bison. The sequence goes on along the minus strand of NW_011495072.1, from coordinate 5,128,952 downwards.
TAGACTATGCCTATTTCCAGTGCACTAGGAATTCCCTTCTTATAAACCCTTTGATCATATCGTGGGTATCCCAAGTACATTTTCAATAAAAATACTGATTTTTAATTACAAAATGCTGAAAATGAGCCAGAATTTTTATGACTGTTTTGTCCTGTCTTCATTTTTCACTGTATCAAGAGCCTCTGAAGAGCTCCAATCAGGGTCAGCAGATTTAGAAATCCCACTGCCTTGTGGGACAGAGCTGGAAGATCCATCATGTTCAGAGATATGCTTGTGTGTTACCTGAATCTTCCTACCAGAACTCTTTGCATTTGCATAGTTTTTAAAACATACAAAGTGTTTCATCTACATTCTCTGCTTCACAACTTTATAAGTAAAGCAGGTATTGTTTTTTTACCCTTTATTGTTCTTATTCTCTATCGCAGTGTAACAAATGTTCTCAAACCAAGTAGGAGAAAACAACAAATTCACTTTATGAATGAATCTTCCATCTGCCCCGGGAAGGGATGGCTCAGCTCTTGCTCTACTCAGCATGGGGTGTTGTGATGCAAACCTGGGACCTAGAGTCACCTGGAGGCTTGCTCACTTGCCTATGTGTCTGGGGACCAGGCCAGGAAGATTTACACTGGGGGGCTAGGACAGCTGGGACTCCTCCATCTTTCTCATGTGGTCAATTACTGATTATAATAGAAGATACAGAGGATCTAAATAGGCTGCTCATGCAATGGCTGCTCAGTAAATGACAAATACTTGCTGTTGAATGTACCTCCCTAGAGGAAAAAAAAGAAAACATTGTAAAGTTATTGTTACACCTTGGTGGAAAGTCAGGGAGAAGACTTGTGGTATGGTCAGATAGCTGAAGGTCTGAGTGGTATTTAGTTATAGGGGATGTTACCAAAATAGCCCATTCATTTTCTATTTTTGAATATGAGCACTACTCATGGTTTCATTGCAGAAAGCAGAAATGGACAAGGACACAGAGCTGATCACCTCAAATGCCCTGTCTAGTACTCTTAACTCCCCAAACACGTCTTTGAAGAAATGGGCCTTGGTAGATGCGTATGTCTAGGTCTGTGTGGGTTTTGTTTCCAAATTAGCTTGCTTTCCAACTCACGCTGGGGGTTTTTGAACTCACCATAGGTCACCCCCCTATGTGACCCAAGATTTAGCTGCTAGGAAGGAGGTGGCAAAAAGTCAAGTGGTTCGGTGAAGAGCAGAAAATGAGAAAGCTCCTCTCAGAGGTTTTATCCCCCTGCTGCTTTCTAAAAAGCCAGACACACTTTAATTGGGTTTATATTTCTCAAAGCCGATACAGTTGTACCAAACTCTAACAGAAAGAGCTATAATGTAAAAGTTCACAAAGAGTGCTTGTCTTGCTGGGATTTTTAAGCACCATGACTAATCAGGATGAGGGCTAGAGGCATGCAAGTCTTTTCAGAATGCTGATCTATACTTTAGCAAATGTAGAAAATGCCATTCATCTTCACTTAATGAGAAGGGATCCTTTTTGAAGTGTAAAACTCAAACTCTCTGACCAGAACATAGTCTATCTACTGATCCTTAACTGTGCAACAGTGGTAAATTCCTTGTGGCTCTCCTGGTAAAAGCGGCGCCAGTATTCTCTCTGAGAAAGATACAGTCAAAGTTTGTATAATAGTATGAACCATGACACTTTTTTCTTTCTGCACTTTTGGATACATGGAGTTTAGGTTCTTGGTCAAGTTCTGCCAGCCCTGGAGGTATGGTGGTAATAATAACAGCAACAAGAACAGCAGCAACAACAGCTAACACATAGCATTTACAATGTGCTGGACACTGTATTTTATACATATCATCTCAACTAATCCTCTCAGTAACACTAGGAGGTAGGTCCTATTATTATACCAGTTTTACAGATGAGAAAATTGAGACTGAGGGTAATTTGCTCAAGGTCACACAGCTAATAAGTACTGAACCTAAAATCTAAGGCAAGGCAGTTCGGCTACAGAATCAAAGTTCTCAGAAAGGACAGAGTCCTAGCAAACTGGTGTATTTAGGGGTGTGAACAGAGGAAAACTGCTTGCAAAGCTCCAAACAGTCTGTCAGTCACATGGTACTACCTTCCCTATGGAAGTGTGGGTGGGCACATGACACAGTTGGCCAATCAGAGCACCTTACCTAAGAAATTTGCTGGTGGGCATTGATCAAGAAGGATCAATCAGAATTCAGAATTATGTAGGGATTCTGGGAGGAAAGATCTCCCTTCTCAGATCAAAGGTGCTCTGAAACATAAAATCTTGAGCCACTGAGAGCCATTTTGAAGGGATTATCACGAAGGGAGATCATTCCTGAGAATAAAGTGAATATGGAGAAAACCTGAACTGAGTGATGAGTGGAGAGAGGTGGAACTGATGACACTCTTGGGACACTTGTGCTCCCTTCCCTTCCAGTTACACGAGCCAGTGCATGCCCCCTTTTTCTTAAGCCAGTTTGAAGTGGGTCTATCATTTTGCAAAAAAGGACTACAGGGAGTTTTTACCAAAAACATTTAAGGGAGCTATAGTGGGCAGAGTAGAACTAGGACCAGGAGGCATAATTTACAGAGAAATAGATTTGGTTTCAGTTCAGTTCAGTTCAGTTGCTCAGTCGTGTCCGACTCTTTGTGACCCTATGAATCGCAGCACGCCAGGCCTCCCTGTCCATCACCAACTCCTGGAGTTCACTCAGACTCACATCCATCGAGTCAGTGATGCCATCCAGCCATCTCATCCTCTGTCGTCCCCTCCTCCTCCTGCCCCCAATCTCTCCCAGCATCAGAGTCTTTTCCAATGA
>NW_011495072.1:5122075-5126041 GCF_000754665.1 Bison bison bison | reverse complement strand
TCAGAGTCTTTTCCAATGAGTCAACTCTTTGCATGAGGTGGCCAAAGTACTGGAGTTTCAGCTTCAGCATCATTCTCTCCAAAGAAATCCCAGGGCTGATCTCCTTCAGAATGGACTGGTTGGATCTACTTGCAGTCCAAGGGAGATTTGGTTTAGTGTAAGTCTGTTCAACAACTAACATGTCATTACATGCTTAAAAGCAAACAAACAAAACACACACACAAACTTTTGTTGAATGAAAAACTGAAAATATGTTTCTAGGTCTGACCAGACTGTGGGCAGTGGTTAGAGTTATAGAAATGACTCAAATTTCACTGGCTTATTGTATCCACATACATAGCTCAGATCCTGTAGTCCCCATAATTATTTCCAAGTGGCTTTGGTCACAGCAGACAGTATCTTCTGAGCCTGGTGACCTGTCCACTGGGACTTCTGTGTCTAAAGCAACGGGACCCTCAGGATCAACACTAGTAAATAGTCAGAGGTGAAGGAGGAAACCGTGCCTTCTCTCTTTCCAGTGGCATGCTGGGGGTGTGCTGCTCCTGCCCCAGTCCTACGGACTTTCAAGTCCAACAGCTTGTCTGGGTTCTAGCTCTTCTGCTGTTTCTAGAATTCAGACATTAATCTTATGGAAGCTGGACTGGGAAATGTGAGTGACAGATATTGACTTATTCTCTCAAATGCTCCTCAGTGCCAAGGTTAATTTTTTTTTTTGTTCTGGGCAATGTCCTTTATGTCTTTCTTTTTGCCCTTGGTATGGGTTGTCCCAAGGGACTTCTTGTGCCTCGACAAGTGATGGTGAACTTCAAGGTTACCAAACATGCCTGCATTTGTCTGATCTCATGTGTATCGCACACACTAAATATAATAAGGTTGAAAGACAGGGATGAAACACAGAAGGACCCAACAGGGACTGAAAGTGACTTCTACCAAGAGAAGAGAAGATTGAAAATAAATGGGGGGAAAAATGATTTCTTGCCAGTAATGAGGACTTTGGTTCTACCCTCTGTGACCATTTCTGGTAACATCAGAGCAGGTTTCTGCAGCTCTCTTGCTGCTTTAATAGGGAGCTCGGCAGACATTAATTAAACTTATCAAGGCTAAGATTCTATTTGTTGCCCATATGACAAAGCTCCAACTCTTCATTAAACTCACATTCTTATAAGCAGACAAAATCAGTTTTTAACAAGACTGACACCCAAAGTCAATAATTACCCTCTCTTTATCTTACGTATCACCAATCAAACTTCTTCCCCACTGACTGTTCATTCTCACCATACTCCACCTGAAAAATTAAGTCCTGGTGTCTTATGAGGCATTAATCTCCAAAATTTTGTCAGAATAAATTCTAATTTCAGAGATGATGGACTCTTACTTGCTCTTGTAGTGATTTCCCATGTCTAATTCTTCAGTAAACAAACTTGTTCAAGGGTAGAAATATTGCCTGCATTCCTACAACCTGAAAATGAAGAGAACCTTTCTAGTTATGAGTTAAATCCAGAATCAATATAAGGAAATAATGAAGTGATAAATTCAGTGACCTCAAAAGGAAAAAATAGATTTTTTGCATGCTAAAACTATACTTCTATATATTGGAAAATAGAAAGGATCAACAGCTCAATAGAAAAAGGGAGCCAAAGATATGAACAGAAAAGACTCATAAAAGGAAGTAAAATTGGCCTTTCAACATATTAAAGTTACTCCAGTACATTCATAATTTCAGAAATGCAAAATAATAGAACACTGAGATACCATTTCTCATCTATCAGATTGACAAAAATCCAAAAGTTTGATGACATTTTCTGATGACAAGTCTGTGGGAACAAATATCCTCTTCATTACTCTTACAAAAGCAATAGCACAGCCCCTGTGGAGGGGAATTGGCAACATCAAGCAAAATTACAGATGCACTGACCCTGGGATGTGGCAGTTCTAGTTATAGCAATCTTCTCTGAAGATACAGTTCCAGTTGCAGTTCAGTTGCTCAGTCGTGTCCGACTCTTTGCAACCCCATGAACCGCAGTACGCCAGGCTTCCCTGTCCGTCACCAACTGCTGGAGTCCACCCAAACCCATGTTCATTGAGTCAGTGATGCCATCCAACCATCTCATCCTCTGTCGTCCCTTTTTCTTCCTGCCCCCAATCCCTCCCAGCATCAGGGTCTTTTCCAATGAGTCAGCTTTTCACATCAGGTGGCTAAAGTATTGGAGTTTCAGCTTCAGCATCGGTCCTTCCAATGAACACCCGGGACTGATCTCCTCTAGGATGGACTGGTTGGATCTCCTTGCAGTCCAAGGGACTTTCAAGACTCTTCTCCAACACCACAGTTCAAAAGCATCAATTCTTTGGCATTCAGCTTTCTTTATAGTCCAACTCTCACATCCATACATGACTACTGGAAAAACCATAGCCTTGACTAGACAGACACAAAATAAATACAAAATTGATTGTGACCTTATTTAAAATAAAAAGATTGGAATCAATCTGAATCTCCATTCTCAGAGGACTGATTAAGTAAACTATGGTAAACCCACACAGTGGAGTACATGTAGCATGAAAAAGATGAGGAAGAATTCTAGTAGTTTTGTGGTGTGATCTTCAGGATTCACTCTTAAATGAAAAAAGCAAGATGCAGAAAAATACAAATAATATTCTGTTTGTCTTAAAAGTGGTCATGTTATAAACAAATATTCATACTTGTTAACATTTGTAAAAAGAAATACTAGAAGCATAGATCAAAATCTAATAAAATGATTATCCATGGGATGGGAGGGAATATGGTGAAAAGCTAGGAAGGAAGCAAGATTCACCTGAGTGCACTCTGAACATTCATTTAGTATACATTTACTCCACTTGGTCTTCCCTGGTGACTCAGTAGTAAAGAAACCTGCCTGCTAGTGCAGGAAATGTAAGAGATGGGGGTTTGTTTCCCTGGGCTGGGACGATCCACCGGAGCAGGAAATGGCATCCCACTCCAATATTCTTGCCTGGGAAATCCCATGGACAGAAGGAGCCTGGCAGGCTGCAGTCCACAGGACTGCAAGAGATGGACATGATTTAGTGACTAAACAATAACAACATATAGCTTATTTACCAGACAAGCTGAGTGTGATTTATTCTAAGCACAAAATTAGAACATAAAATAAGCAAAGAACAACAAAAAAACTCCAAAGAAATCTTAAGCTTTATTTTTAGTTATGTCCTATTGTTAGAAGTGATATTAGCATTTTGAAGTTATTTTCTATTTTCTAAGAGTTTTACAGTGTAAGATTTATATTGTAAGATAGTATAAAAGACATAAAAGCACAAAATCAAGGGTATTAGCTAAAATTCCATAATATTTAAATTTGAATTATAAGTATTACTATCAATGTAGACTTGTAAATTTACACCTATACATATTACCTTTTTTCTTTCTTCTTCTTCTTCTTTTTTTTTTTAAGGAATCTAAAGCTCTTTCTTTGCTCTGTCTTATAACAGACCCTGGAAGCAACATCAGCCCTGTATAAATGAACATTTTTAGTGTCCAGATTTGGTTTCTCACTATCATTCTCCATTAAAAGGGCCTGGAGTTCCTAGGAGAAACGGCTAACTCCAGGAGTGGGGCAGGGGATGTATAGGATAAGCCTGACACGTCTTGTCAGAAAGCAACAAAGCTATCAACAGTTAATGGTATACCATCAAAAGGACACAGAATCCAGCTTGAAGGGGCTCCTATGAGCTAAACTTAGGACAATCTGTGTATCAAAAGAACAGATTAGAACACATCGACTACTTTTTTAAAGTGTGAGAAAGCCTCACACTCACCTCTCAGAAAAATACCATAATTTGTCACCATTCAAGATATCTATTACACTGGCTTTTTGCTCTGAATATTGATAAGTAGGTAGAATTAAACATTTATTTTCCTTTCCTGTAGGAACTCTATTTCAGATTGTGACAGATTGTATTTTCCAAAGATGCTCA
>NW_011495072.1:5118293-5121975 GCF_000754665.1 Bison bison bison | reverse complement strand
CCCACCCTCCCATCAAGAGGGAGGTCTGTATCCTCTCCCCTTAAATCTGGGCAAGCTGTGACTGCTCTGACTAACAGATTGTGTTAAAAGTGATGCTTTGTAGTTTCTGGGGATATATCAAAGGGCAATTCACCTTCTGCCATATCTGTTGGAACATTTATTCTGGAGCCTTGACCATCTGAGTAACACAGTTCAGTTTCCCCTAGTCCACCATGCTGGGAGGAAGCCCAAGCCACACAGATAGTCCATATGCAAGAACTCTGGCTAATTGTCCCAGCTGAGCTGAGGGTTCAAGCCATTCTGGCCCAAGAGCAACTTAGAGTGAAGTTGCTTTCAGATTATTCAAACATCCAGTTGCTGAGTCATCCCAGCCTGCAGGTCTTTCCAGCTGAGGCTCAGACAGTACAGAATAGAGACGTGTCATCTGCACAGTGCCCTGTCTGAATTCCTCACCCACAGAATCCACAAACATAATAACATTTTTGTTTTACACCACTGTCTGGGAGGCTTGCTGCACACTGATATTAACCAGGATACAGGATCACTAAATAGCCCTAGTTAATAAGCTCTTGTTTATAGAAGTCCCATTAATAAATTGGAAAAAAAGAGAAAGTCTCAGTAGAATTCTAGTAAATAACATGAAATAATAAAAACAGAAATTAATATTTTTCAACTTCTAGTGAGATATTCAATTTAGGTGATGTTCAGCCATGGATGCCAAAGTCATTAGGGTAAAAATTGAAGGGCAATTGGATTTTTGCAGGATGCTAGAACATCATCCCACTGATAACTTGCTGGTCTAAGGGGGAAAAACACAACTTTAAAATGGACTGATCAGACTGTCACTATTTAAACTCAATGATCAATTAACCTTATCATCATTTTTGGTGGAATACTTTCATATTATGTACATTTATGGTCTCCCGTGAAGTATTTTTTACCAAAAATGTGATTAAGATTCAACTTTTAATTTAAATGCAAAGATTAAGAGAATATATTTAATGACACTTCCAGGAAGCAACTCAGAAGGTAATTCTAATTGAAAACTGACCCAGTTTCCTCCAGAAGTCAATGGAATAGAAAGACTGGGAACAGAGGAAGTATTCTAGGTTAAAAGGGACTCAAAAGCCATAACCACAAAATGAATTGCATGGACCTTATTCAGATTTAGGTTTGAGCAAATAAATAGTAAAAAGACATAGTGAGGGCTATTGGGAATTTTGAATATTGACTACAAATTAGATAATATTAAGGAATAAATGTTCATTTTTGTTAAGAGCATCTGATACTGACATTTGGAAAAGTTCTTATAATTTAGAGATGCAAACTGAAGTACTTAGCAGTGAAATGCCTTTTTGTTTACATTTTAAAAAGAAATCTGGAAATTATTTTTTAAAATGTAAACAGCCTAGTGTTCAGCTATCAGGGAATACCTAATTTGGTCATGGAACATCTTCTGGATAGAATAGTTAGTCATTTACAATTATCATTATGGAGATTATAAAAATGAAAAGAGTTTGCAATTTCTATTGACTATGAAGATACATAATTATGGTTTCATGGTGACTTCAGTTACACTGGGGCCTATGTGTGTGTGTCTGTCTGTGTGAGTGTATAGTGCCATCTTAAAAAATGAATCAGTTCTACATCACTTCTCATTTTCTTGTTGATTGGTCTTTGGAACAGCTTGTCAGAAGGAATCAAGACTGATGACACCATGTACCAGGCACTGTATTGGATCCTCTTAGGGGACAGAGATCTTCTCAAGCATGGCATTCAACAGCACCTTGAAGGTGCTTCAGGCCTTTAGGAGGACTCCAGATTATCTCTTGTGAACCCCATTATGTTTTGTAGCTCAGTTGCTAAGTCATGTCTGACTCTGTGGACTACAGCACACCAGGCTTCCCTGTCCTTCACTGTCTCCTGGAGTTTGCTAAAACTCATGTCCATTGAGTCAGTGATGCCATCCAACCATTTCATCCTCTGCTGCTGCCTTCTCCTCCTGCCCTCAATCTTTCCCAGCATCAGGGTCTTTTCCAGTGAGTCGGCTCTTCATATCAAATGGCCAAATTACTGGAGTTTCAGCTTCAGCATCAGTCCTTCCAATGAATATTCAGGGTTAATTTCCTTTAGGATCAACTGGTCTGATCTCCTTGCTATCCAAGAGACTCTCAAGAGTCTTCTCCATCACCACAATTCAAAGCATAAATTCTTCAGCATTCAGTCTTTTTTATGGTCCAACTTTTACATCTGTACATGACTACTGGAAAAATCATAGCTTTGACTATAGGGATCTTTGTCAGCAAAGTGATATCTATACTCATTTAAACTATTTAAAAAACCAATGGAGAGAGATTGCCAAGGTTAGAAAAAGAGCCATGTGAGATTCTTGATCACATGAAAGTTAACAATGGCTAGCTCTTTTTTCTTTTTTTTCCCTGCTCTAAATTTCCCAGGTAAGAATACTGGAGTGAGTTGCCATTTCCTCCCAGGGATCAAACCCACATCTCCTTGGCACGTGGATTTTCTACCACTGAGCAACCTGGGAAGTTTATTCATTTCTTCAGTATTCAGAGATTTTACTGAATGCCTATCGCATGCTGAGTGGTGTGCCAAACCCTGAAATCTTATCATCTACTACTGAGGAAAGAGGTATGTAAACAGATGATTTACAGTACAATGTAATACATAATAGAAATAGGCACAAAGTATTTGGGGGCACTATACGTAAAATAGGTAATCAGCAAGGATGTACTGTATAGCACAGGGAACTCTACTCAATATTCTGTAATAACCTATGTGGGAAAAACATCTGAAAAAGAATGGTATATCCATTCTGAATCCCTTTGTTGCACATCTGAAACTAACACAACATTAAAAATCGACTATACCCCAATATAAAATCAAATTTTAGAAAACAAAGCATTATGGGAACACAAAGAAACTAGCCTTTCCCAGGTCTGTCTGGAAAGGTTTCACAGAGAAAATGACAGTTGAGCTGGGTGACAAGTACAATTTATTTAACCTCCCTGGGCTTTGATTTTTCATCTTTGAAATGGAATTAATTTATGGAAGAACTATGGACTATAGAATCAAGTAAGTTTTTACATGATGTGGAGTATTTGAAATAATGCCTTAAAGGTAGAGATTATTCAAGAAATCAGATCAGATCAGATCAGTCGCTCAGTCGTGTCCGACTCTTTGTGACCCCATGAATCGCAGCACGCCAGGCCTCCCTGGCCATCACCAACTCCCTGAGTTCACCCAGACCCACGTCCATCGAGTCAGTGATGCCATCCAGCCATCTCATCCTCTGTCGTCCCCCTTCTCCTCCTGCCCCCAATCCCTTCCAGCATCAGAGTCTTTTCCAATGAGTCACCTCTTCGCATGAGATGGCCAAAGTACTGGAGTTTCAGCTTTAGCATCATTCCTTCCAAAGAAATCCCAGGGATGATCTCCTTCAGAATGGACTGGTTAGATCCCCTTGCAGTCCAGGGGACTCTCAAGAGTCTTCTCCAAAACCACAGTTCAAAAGCATCAATTCTTCAGCTCTCAGCTTTCTTCACAGTCCAACTCTCACATCCATACATGACCACAGGAAAAACCGTAGCCTTGACTAGACGAACCTTTGTTGGCAAAGTAATGTCTCTGCTTTTGAATATGCTATCTAGGTTGGTCATAA
>NW_011495072.1:5114859-5118193 GCF_000754665.1 Bison bison bison | reverse complement strand
ATAACTTTCCTTCCAAGGAGTAAGCATCTTTTAATTTCATGGCTGCAGTCACCATCTGCAGTGATTTTGGAGCCCAGAAAAATAAAGTCTGACACTGTTTCCACTGTTTCCCCATCTATCTCCCATGAAGTGGTGGGACCAGATGCCATGATCTTTGTTTTCTGAATGTTGAGCTTTAAGCCAACTTTTTCCCTCTCCACTTTCACTTTCATCAAGAGGCTTTTGAGTTCCTCTTCACTTTCTGCCATAAGGATGGTGTCATCTGCATATCTGAGGTGATTGATATTTCTCCCGGCAATCTTGATTCCAGCTTGTGTTGCTTCCAGTCCAGCATTTCTTATGATGTACTCTGCATAGAAGTTAAATAAACAGGGTGACAATATACAGCCTTGACGTACTCCTTTTCCTATTTGGAACCAGTCTGTTGTTTCATGTCCAGTTCTAACTGTTGCTTCCTGACCTGCATACAAATTTCTCAAGAGGCAGGTCAGGTGGTCTGGTATTCCCATCTCTTTCAGAATTTTCCACAGTTTATTGTGATCCACACAGTCAAAGCCTTTGGCACAGTCAATAAAGCAGAAATAGATGTTTTCTGGAACTCTCCTGCTTTTTCTATGATCCAGAGGATGTTGGCAATTTGATCTCTGGTTCCTCTGCCTTTTCTAAAACCAGCTTGAATATCAGGAAGTTCACGGTTCACACCAACTATCAAATATCAATATCCAGATAGGACGAAGGAGAGGTGGATGAAAATTTGCCACTAAAGGAATAAAAACATTCTTGTCAGAAGGTACAGTATGGGCAAAATATAGGGTCATGAAAGAGCACAGCATATTAGGAGAACAGAAAGCTGCTGAGAGGAGCTTGAGCACATGGGGGCTTGAAGCAGGTTTGGATTTGGGCTCAAAGGAGGAGGATCCCTCCCTGCAGGGCTAGTTCACTGACCCATGCCGGCACCACCTTATCTACTGGTTGGTTGGTACTCATGCCATATTAGGAGAAGGCAATGGCACCCCACTCCAGTACTCTTGCCTGGAACATCCCATGGATGGAGGAGTCTGGTAGGCTGCTGTCCATGGGTTCGCTAAGACTCAGACACAACTGAGCGACTTCACTTTCACTTTTCACTTTCATGCATTGGAGAAGGAAATGGCAACCCACTCCAGTGTTCTTGCCTGGAGAATCCCAGGGGTGGGGGAGCCTGGTGGGCTGCTGTCTATGGGGTCGAGCAGAGTCGGACACGATTGAAGTGACTTAGCAGCAGCAGCAGCATGCCATATTATTTATTCAATTCTTGAGTACCTACCTCCTTTACATTAATTATAAAGGGGAATGGGCAACAAATGGGAATTGATTTTAAACAGAGAAGAATTGCACAATCAGTCTCTTTTTAAAAGTGGTAGCACAGATGTGGTGCTGGAGCTGGGACAGGCTTCCTGGACCATACGGTGGAGGTGCATTTTGACAATGGCAGACTGATAAAATGGAAAGTTCTTTAATCCTGGATGCTGTGAACCACATTAGCCCTGGCTGCCCAGGCTTGAACTTTCTGTGAGAAAGAAATCTTTGCCTTGACAAAGTCACCACCATCTTGGCCTTTGTTACAGTAACCACCAAATCAGTATTCTAATATTTCTTCGCAGACAAAGTCTGGAATATGTATACATATATCTCCTCCCTTTGAACCTCCACCTTCCACCCCATCCCACCCTCTAGGTTGTCACAGAGCACCAGGTTGTGCTCCCTGCATCAAACAGTAAATTCCCACTGGCTATTTTACATATGGTAATATTTATGCTTCCATGCTACTCTCTCAATTTGTCCCACCATCCCCTTTCCCCGCTGTGTCCAAAGTCTATTTTCTATGTCTGTGTCTCTATTTAGTTCAGTTCAGTTCAGTCGCTCAGTTGTGTCCGTCTCTGCGACCCCATGAATCGCAGCACGCCAGGCCTCCCTGGCCATCACCAACTCCCGGAGTTCACCCAAACTCACGTCCATCAAGTCAGTGATGCCATCCAGCCATCTCATCCTCTGTCGTCCCCTTCTCCTCCTGCCCCCAATCCCTCCCAGCATCAGAGTCTTTTCCAATGAGTCAACTCTTCTCATGAGGTGGCCAAAGTACTAGCGTTTCAGCTTTAGCATCATTCCTTCCAAAGAAATCCCAGGGCTGATCTCCTTCAGAATGGACTGCTTGGATCCCCTTGCAGTCCAAGGGACTCTCAAGAGTCTTCTCCAACACCACAGTTCAAAAGCATCAATTCTTCGGCACTCAGCCTTCTTCACAGTCCAACTCTCACATCCATACATGACCACTGGAAAAACCATAGCCTTGACTAGACGGACCTTTGTTGACAAAGTAATGTCTCTGCTTTTTAATATGCTATCTAGGTTGGCTTCCCTGGTGGCTCAGAGGTTAAAGCATCTGCCTGGAATGCGGGAGACCTGGGTTCGATCCCTGGGTCGGGAAGATACCCTAGAGAAGGAAAATGGCAATCCACTCCAGTACTCTTGCCTGGAGAATCCCATGGAGGGAGGAGCCTGGTAGGCTACAGTCCATAGGGTTGCAAAGAGTCGGACACAACTGAGCGACTTCACTTTAGGTTGGTCATGACTTTCTATTGCTGACCTACAAATAGTTTCATCAGTACCATTTTTCTAAATTCCATATGTACGTGTTAATATACTATATTTGTTTTTCTCTTTCTAACTTAGTTCACTCTGTATAACAGGCTCTAGGTTCATCCACCTCCCTAGAACTGACTCAAATTCATTCTTTTTTTTTTATGGCTAGGTAGTAGTCCACTGTATATATGAAGCACAATTTCTTTATCCATTCATCTCTTGATGGACATCTAGGTTGCTTCCATGTCCTGGCTATTATAAATAGTGCTGCAATGAACACTGGGGTGCATGTGGCAAAGTATTTCTTCCACACCAGTGATGCTGTCTGAAACTCCAAGACTGAAGTATTTCTTTCGATTAAGCATTGTTCTCCCTCATTTTAAGGAAGATAAACATGATCACATTAGAGACTTAACTAAAACTTTATTCAGTAAAATGGGATCCAGAGCGGGAAACTAATAACATTTAATAAGGGACCAATCCTTTCTTTTTGGACACTGAGAGGTAAGAATGAAAAGATAAATATCTCCAAGAACAATAATCTACATACACTTTCTTAACTTTTATAGGCCATATAAAGAAAGAGGCTGAAAGTATCCAAAGGCACATTCTCCTGTGATCTAATCCTGTCCAAGGTCTCTCCTAGTGGGTACAGAAAGTACACAGGGCCTTCCAGACACAAAAGTTCATTGTTGATTAGGGCAGCTTGGGA
>NW_011495072.1:5106968-5114647 GCF_000754665.1 Bison bison bison | reverse complement strand
CTTTTTTCTTCTTTTTCTTTTTTTTTTTCCTTTAGCTATATTTGGGTGCCAATTATACATGGAAAAGACAAACTCAGTTTGTTAATGTCAGACCATAGATACATGTGATCTGGCAAAGGGCAATCCCTTTGCAATTTTGGAACTTGTCATCAGGATTAATGGACTTGGAGCAAAATGTCTAGAGCAATGTTTGGTCCTTCAAAGACCAAACTGAAGCTCACATCCAGTGGGGCTGGGCAACCTCCCAGAGCTGGTCAGCCACATTCTCATAATTCCGTATCTCTTGGCAGACTTCCAGGCCTGCTGCTCCTTCTTTCCTCCCCAACACCACAAACAAATTCAGAAAGTACAGGTTACTCCCATGGATCACCCGGCAGATGCCCAGTCCCACTGTGGGAGATCAAGCGGAATATTCCCTGGAACGACTTGTAGGTTTTCTCTTTGTCATCTGAAGAGTCAGGCAATGACCCCCATTTGGAGACGGCCACCTCTCCTGGGTCACTGGTAGCACTTTTTCTTCTCAGACCACTCACTTGCTGGGGGCCTTGGACCGACCTTGATGCATCTGTTGTCAAGAAGGCCAAAATAGTTATCTGGAGAAAACATCCAGGCTCCCTCAAAACCTTGCACACAGTCTTGTATTGTGAGAATATTATTTATCTTCTCCTCTAGAAGATAAGAGGGCTGACTCACACTTAGTAGAATCCTGCCAGTTATCACAACGGACTTTAAGTTCTGAAGAGATCTATGTTATTCAACTTGGTACCTGCTTCTCCTGCCTGCTTTAAGAACTAATGATACTCCTCCCTTTTCTAGTGTGTTTTTCAGTGAATCTTACTTTTTGGTGCATCTTTGAGTTATTTGTGGAGCTTTTTAAAAAGTAAACTTGCCCGTGCTCCATTCACAGATGCTTACCATGTAGATCTAGAGGGGGCACCATGCTATGAATGGCTATGGTCTCTGATTTGCCCAGTACTCATGATCAGTTCAGGCGAAGCCACCTCATTTTCCCCTGGGAAACAAAACCCATCCCCCCATGCTGCTTTGAGGGAGTGTTAAGTCAATATTCTACCACCCTAAGCGAGGTATGAGCTTGGAACCAAGTAAATCACCCAAACTCCTCCAGTATCCAAATCCTGGAAGGAGGAAACAGAAATGAAAACTCATTGCCCCTGAAGTTAACTGCCTGTTATGTCCACAGGCAGTTCACTTCAGATCCACCAGTTTCATCCTTTCCAAGGACTAGCTCTTCTACTTTCCATCAATTCTGTGAGCATTCTGTGTATTCCCAATACATTTCTTGCTTGCTTAATGTTAGCCAAAGTAAGTTTCATGCTTATAACCAAGTAACTCTGGCTTCCACACCTGGACATCTGAGATTTTTAAAGCTCTGCATCACTGGCCTGTGAAGTTGAGCTAAGCACTGGCCATCTGTGCATCAGGTTCTATGCTAAAGCTCTACATACATTTTCTCATTCAACCTGCACAAAAATCCAGTAAGGGAAGAAACTGAGACCCTGAGAGGTTTAGTACTTCACTGTAGGTTGTATAGTCAGTAAGTGGTTAATTCCAAGATTGGAACCTATTTACTTCCAAAACGTCTCAACCCCATTGATACATTGCCTTCCAGTGGAGATACACCACTCTCTCGGACTCCCATGGCACTTTGACTCTTTTTAAATATTTTCTATCCTTTATTATACCCATTATGTGTCTGTCCAGGAATCTGTATTATTAGACCAAAAGCTCCTTGAGGTCAGATATAAAGTAGGATATACCTTTAGGGGGCCTAATATGGTACTTTTTATACTTCTATACCACACACAGAAATCCCCCTATATTTGTTGAATGAATGAATGAATAATGGTTACTGGTTACTACAGAGGGTGAATCAGTGAGTGACCAGCCATTGATGAGTTCACCTCCCCAAGTGAGGGAAGCAGGAAGTGTTGACATGGGCTTACGTAAACATGTGGCCATGAAGGCATTTCTTCCTTTGGAGACTCATCAATTAATGACTTTCCCTGACCCTGGAAGTTTTTCCTTCTTCTGCTCCTTGGTTCAACACCCAACCTGAGCTAACCTTTCCCAGACATCCTCCTCTCCTCCCTGCCCCAGGTCTAACAGTTGAGGACAGGCAGGTAGGATGACTCATTCTCTATAAGCTTAGAGAACTTCTCTTGGTCACCTAAATATAGAATCTGGATGAGCAAGGGCAATAGCCAAAGAGAATGAGGCTAACACTCAACCTTACAATTATCTGAGTTTTATAGATTTGCCCACTTAAGGAAATGGTACTAGCTCTTCTAGGACAGTAATTTATAACATACTGAGCACATATTTTTAGTTTGCCTCCTATCTGCCATTTAAGTGAACCGAAAGAGAATCCAGATATCGGGGCCTGGCCAGAGTTCTGGTTCAGCTGTCCATCTGTTCACAAAGTATTGAGCACCAATTTCCTTCCAGGCTCTGGTCTTGCTGCTGAATTAATAAGACGGAGCCCTAGGCCTTAAGGAGCTCATACTCAACTAGTGAAGACCAACCTGTAAACAGGCTGTTCAACACCATGTAATAAGGGCTGAACTGAGATGAGCACAAGCTATTTTAAAGTGGAGAGGAAGGACATAAACCTGGCCCCATTACATCAGTGGGGCTGCCTAGAGAGGGTGTGTTTAAGAAGATAAGCCAGAAAGAACTTTCCTCCCAGAAAGTCACTCCCTTTAGACTTTTAGTTCAGACAACTCCACGAAATAGCCTTTTCCCCCAACTATCCCCTACCCCAAACACTTTGTCTCCCGAAGTTGGTTCTAGATTGTAGGTGACCACAGGACCTGGTAGGCCAGTTAAGATGGGGTAAACCGAGATCCCAGAGGCTCACCAGACATTGGCCAGCACTGACTGAGCCCTTCCTCCACATCTGATGGGACACTGAGCAATTCGCTGAAGTAGCTCATTGAACCCTAACCACAGACAGATTTCATAGGATAGGCATTTTGACCGCCATTTTCTAGATGAGTAAACTAAGGCTCAGAGTGGTTCAGGACTTGCTCAAGATCTCACTGGAGTGGAGCCAGGCTGTGAGCCCAGGTCTCTTTGACCCAACAGTGTTTGTAACCTCTAGTATCTGCTCCCCAAGCTCAGGCTTGTAGGATATAGTTTACTGATGATGATTTCACCCCAAGAAAGACTTAACAACTCTATTGTTGAGAACAAATGACATTTTAGAGTTTTGTTGTTAATCTCTACTTGCCCCAGCCCAATTCTTAAAGTTGCAAACACAAAACAAAATAAAAACCCGAAAAACCAAAGTTCAATTTAGGGACAATTTCCAGTGCACAAGCCGGTGCCCACAGGCCTGAACAAGCTGCTGGAGTCTGAGGAGCTCCTTTCCATGGTGCGATGAGCAAGCTGACAATTGTACACGCCAGGCCCAGCCTCAAGACCCTGCTTCTGGACACCTTTCCGGATTCCCACCATGAGAGAAGAGCTCTCTCCCCTATTCATCCTGATCTGTGTCTGTCTGTGCTAGGAGTCTGCAAGCCGTGGACACCAAGGCACATTTTTCTTACTTCCCTGTGGCCAGATGGGCCCGAGCATACAGTAAGTTTCCAAGAAATGCTCATAAAGCACATAGGACATTTTGGTAACAGTAGACCCATTCTCAACACAAATAATCGCACCCTTCACCACTGTATGCTATGCTGTCACTAAGTCATGTCCAATCACTAAGTCATGTCCAATTTGTGACCCCATGGACTGTAGCCCAGCAGGCTCCTTTGTCCATGGGATTTTCCAGTCAAGAATACTACAGTGAGTTACCCATTTCCTACTCCAGGGGATCTTCCCTACCCAGGGATTGAACCCACATCTCCTGCATCTCATGCATTGCCAGGCTAATTCTTTACCACTGCGCCACCTGGGAAGCCCCATCCTTCACCACTCGGGCCTCTAAATACTTGCCTGAAATATAAACTAACGAGATCCCTCCTCCTCCCCCAAAGGACCCCTGTGTTTTTCATAAAACACTTTGCAATATACCTCTATCTACATTTTTCTGAAAGCAGATGAGTGGAACTCAAAAAGACGTTTAGCTGTGATTTGAGACACACTCTGATCAAGCACAAACTATGCTATTTTAAAATTAGAAAATTGCAGTGCCACACACACACACACACATACATTCTTGATTTCAAAGAGCTTGTTTATTTCCTGAGTCTCACAAAAATGTCAGTCTAAAATAACCTGAAAAAAATCACCTATGGCAAATTCTTGCCAGACTTGGATCTCAGAAGCGCTGTCTCTCTCAAAAGTTAGTTAGAAAGTCTGTGGTACATAATTAAATCAAAGTCGTTTGTTATTATTGCCCGCAGACTCTCTTCAAAGCTTTGAACCTTAGTGCATTAGCCTCTACAGCCAAACCATTTCACCAGCCACTCGGCATGTGTTTATGCCTGCTGCCCCTGGGAGCTCCCTTTGGGGGGCCTCCCAAGCTGCCTCTAGGACCCCTCTCTTACCTCCCTTGTTCTAAACGTGTCCAGATGGCTCTGGCTTGCCAGCGGGGTTTCAGAGCCCCCACAGAGAAAGTGTATGACATTTTTAGGGGTAGAGTGGTACATGGCTCACTCTGAAAAACAATTTGGGATCTCGAGAATTTTGCTGTTTCTTTTTATTGAAAATTCCAGTTGCTGGGCATACGTCTTGGGAAAGAACTGTGAAGCCATTCTGTAATGCTCGATGCTTCATCTGCGATGTGTGTGCTCAATCACACGTCTGCAAGTTCCACGAGGATCAGAGCCACATCTGTCCTGTCACGTTGCATCCCCAGCGTCTAGACAGGGTGCTGAGACATAACAGGTACCCCACAAATGTTTGGAGAATGACTGAGTCGCTGAAAAGGGAATCTTTTCATAAGCTTTCGATGTCACCACTGGAACAGATGATGTTTACTAACCAGTTTCATTTCTTTTCTCCACCAAACTGACCAGCCAGGTAGACTGACCATCCAGGTATCTGACACAAACCTTGAGTTCCGTCGTTCAGGGCTGACGTTGGTCCAGCACACAAAAGAGCCCCAGTGTCAGATGGCTGAGTAATACATGTAAGAATAGAATTTGTTTTCTTTTCAGCAATATTCAATAGAACTTTCTGTGATGAAAATGTTCTATTTAAACAGCCACATGTAAGCTAGTGGTTACTATACTGGACAGCGCAGCTGTGGATATTCTTGATTAACTAGTCAATTGTCCCAGGACGAAGCTGAGAAATAAACTGGTCTGTCCCTTGTTCACCACAGGCTCATAGATAATCACGCCTGTCTGGGTGACAATCTGGATTAAGAGCATTTCAGTTCTGCACTGTGCCAGGGCCCACCAGCAGAGGCAGGATTCTTGGAGCACTGTCCTGATCACTTGTCATCTGGGCATATGTGTTATCTAAGTTTTTTAAATTAATTAATTGTGGGGTCTTCTCCCCTGCTGCACATGGGCTTTCTGTAGTTGCAAGGAGCAGGGGCTACCCTTTAGTTGTGGTGCAAGGGTTTCTCGTTGCAGTGGCTTCTCCTGTCATGGAGCATGGGCTCTAGGCATGGGACTAGTAGCTGCGGAACACGGTTTAGTTGTCCCGCGGGATGTGGAATCTTCCTGGACCGGGGATCAAACCCGTGTCCCCTGCACTGTCAGGCAGATTCGTAACCACTGGACCACCAATAGGAAGCTCCTATCTTAGTTTTCTGGCACAGTTGGAGGAGGACGTGGTGATCCTGAGCCCTGTTCCATGAAACCTCAGGCGTGCCTCAGGTCCTCTACCCGCATCTACCCCTCAGCCCCTGGCCGGTTGGAGGCGAGGCTGGAGGCAGGAGTAAGCCCCTTGGCTGAGGCTCTCACCTCTACAGTGATCTAGAATCTGCATGTCTAGCTAACACTCCAGGTGATTCTGGTATTTATGGGTCTCAGACCACACCGGGCAGCACTGTAGACAGGCGTAGACAGTACACGGGTCACTATTCAGTGTCTCTTATTGAAGAGTAACCCTGGGCAGGTCACCAGTCCCTTGGAAACTACATGGCCTCACCAACCCCCTACGTTGCTCTCCCTGTCCCTGCCTAGGGGGTCCTTCTTTCCTTCTCCACCTGGCAGAACCCTCGCCTTCTGGATCCTGCCACACACCACGTCCTCAGTCCTCCCAAGTCATCCTTGCATCTCTTGGTGACAGTCAGTGAGACCTGCTGGGTAGGAAGGCTCACTCATCTTTGCAATCACAGAGCCAAGCCCGAAGCCTGGCCCAGCATGGCATTTCCTCCCCCATACCCCCATTCACATTTCTCTGAGTTCTTTCTTTAAAGAGGAGTGAGTGCAGCAACTCATCCTTCAGACATTAATGTGAGACCAGGGACCCAAAGCAAATGAGAAGATCAGATGGGTGAACTGAAAGCAGCTTAGACAAGGGTAAAAGGCTTTAGATTCCTCACACTAAGGGCTTATTCCAGTTGAGATCTAACTTCAGACCATAATCAAAGGCCCCAGGCTGGGTAGTGGGTGAGAAGGGCCCCCCTGCCCGACCCCAGTGAATTTCATGGACTCTGGACCATGTCACTCTCCTCTTCTCCCACATGTGCCAGGACCCCAGGGAGCTGGGCTCACAGTGAACCCTGCCACCCCCAGCACACACACTCACACCAGGTCCTATCTCCATTGATCTCCCATCACAATCAGCCAGGCTCATTGTCCGCTCAGATCTACCTGCACGATGTAAGTGCCCAAAGTTGTGGATAACTTATTCAGCCTTGTGTGTGAAGCACCTTCCAGACTGGCCTTGTTAGCCTCATTGTAAAGGGAAGAAACTTCCCACGGGTGGGGAAGATGGAGGTTTAAGGTGATCATTTCTCCTCTTCACTTTTGCACAACTTACTGAGGTGTCCTCAGTAATGGGTGTCCTCAGAGACCAGAGCATCCCCAGAGACCAGAGTTGGATCACAGGTAGGCGAAGACATGGTGACCTTAGTTCCACTTCCTTGATTTCTGTCACCATAAGCTTTTCATTAGCTTTTATGCATTTCACAAGCATTTACTGAGTCTCTACTATATTCAAGGCACTGAGCACCCTGAAGAGCACAGATAAATGAACATGACCCCACCCACCCTGAGGAGCTCATAGTTCCGTGGAAATGCCACCAACTCATCAACGTGTGATTTGTGGCTAATTTCTGCCATCAGATGAGGTTTTTTCTCTTCTCTCCTTAATTGGACTTGGAGCTGATTTTAAGATGGCTTTGACGTTATCAACGTCAGTGCTTCTCAAATGATGAGTGGTGAACAAATAGTATTTTTCTCCCAATCCATTCCAGATCTATGTTTTTTTTAGAAAAAGATGATAAAAAGTCAGTCGCTAGCAAACTGAAATCTTAGAAAGTAAAAAGAAGCCCAACTTTAACGCCATTTGTGTTTCAGCAATGTCAAATTACTAAAAAAAATGTTCTGCAAATTTCCTTTTAACTTCTATGCTTATCTCACTGCTGTGGGGTAACACACATTTTGCAGAGGAGTATGAGCCATGGCCCACACTTTGAGCAGTACCAATATAGACCAGAGGAAGCAGACCACTATAACACCTTCCCTTGTCCCAGGAACTTGGCAGCCAGTTGGACAGCATGCTCTGGAAGATGGTGCCAGCCACTCCCAGCA
>NW_011495072.1:5095044-5106841 GCF_000754665.1 Bison bison bison | reverse complement strand
CCATCCACCCTCCTGGACTGGAGCCCAGAATGGGTGCAATATGTTGCATGTGTCACTGCCTCGTAACCCCCCAGGGAGATGCACAGGTTTTCCCTGTTTTTATAGGTGAAACCCCTGGGCACTGAGAAAGATAAACAACTCAGAGCACACAGCCAATGAGTGACAATCCTAATATTGGCTCCTAGGGTCCTGACGGCGGAGTCTGGCTCCCTCATGGCACTGTGACATTTCTCTGAGACCGCAGAGTTTTATTAGAGTCAGCTGTGGTGGAGATCGAGAAAGGGTAGTCAGCCTATGGGAACATTTCCAGAGGCCCAACAGCTGGGCTGGTTGGAGTTTTAGGAAGGAGTAGAGCTTGTCAGTAGGGAAACCCCAGGAAACCTGCATCCCCCCAAACAAGAAAGCCCAGCCCTATTGATAGCCCCAGGCCACCCCTTCCCTGCTTGGCTGAGGATGGAAGGGTCCTTTCCCAGAGGGCTTGTGGGGCCTCCTGCCATACAGTGAAGTGCTGCAGTTCCACCCATGACAGAAACTAGGTCTACAGGGGATGCAGGCAGAGCTGTGATGCTGTGATGACAAGATAGGCTGCTCCACTTCCATCTCTACCCTTGAAACTGCCCTCAGAATCTCTCAAAATATCCATACTGCCCTGAGCTCATGTCATTGCATGCCATGACAGGGGTGATGCTGTTGATTTTAGAGAGGGCATTTTATCCTCAAACAGCCAGAAGCATGTCTCTGTGTGTGTGTGCTCAGTCATGTCTGACTCTTTGCAAACCCAGGGACTGTAGCCCACCAGGCTCCTCTGTCCATGGGATACTCCAGGCAAGAATAACGGAGATGGTTGCCATTCCCTCCTCCAGGGGATCTTCCTGACCCAGGGAAGACCAGCATCTCTTACACCTCCTGCATTGATAGGCAGGTTCTTGACCGCTAGTACCGCCTGGGGAGCCCATGTCTCTGTACTTCTGGGTAAAGAATCACAAACTCAATACCTATCCTATAAAGTGAGCCATTCTCTCAGCCCCTGGACCACTCCTTTCTCTCCGATGACTATGGGTAGAAAGAGGCTGATGGATCTCTAAACTGTTCTTAACCAGCCTCGTTCTACCAAACACCCGGTGATCCTCTCTGTCCCTTCCTCACAAGTTAAAGCAGATAGGAAGGGTGTGTGTCTGTGTGTGTGCTCTGCTTAAGCAGTAGGGAACTGAAAAGTATTTTTTTGGTAGAAGAAGCAGGCATGTCTAAGGGAGAGGGTATGTGATTGTGATGACAAATAGGAGAAACATGTGTTCATGCACATGCCCCATGTGACCCTGCGTGTGGTGTGGGTTCCTCTAACTACATTTCAGGCCTTGTCAGCTCCCACTGCAGCCCAAGGGCCCTCAAGGATCAGCTATGTGGAGGCCTTGCCTCAGCAGACAAGCCAGAAGGGAGCAGTCCGCTGGCTTATGCTTCTTGGCTTAGGACTGCTGCTTGCAAGACTCCAGGCTCTGCAGCCACTAGCCCTTGGGAAGACATGGGAGTGTGCCTGGGATAAAACAAATCTTTCTGCCTCATGTGGCTCCCATCCTGACTCAGATCTGCTGCCCTGATTGGAGAGAAGGTACAGGGAAGACTGGAGGCTGTGAAGGGTATAGACATTATTTGCCCCATGGACCCTCAAGCCTCTCCCCAGGTTCACATTGGATGGACTTAGAGAGCTGGGCACTTAGAGGTGTCTAAACCCAAACCCACTTCTTCCTGGAACCTCTGGATAGTGCCCAAGGTAGAAGAAACCAGGAGGGCCTGGGCATCCCTTGAAGGGAGAAGGGAGAGCGGGAGGCTCTTCTCCCAGGCCCACCCTTTTTGGTGAGTCTGTAACAACAGTAGTGTGCTGGTCTTATACCGCTGCGGAAGAATACGAGCAGGAGGAATGGAGAGGGTTGGGATGCAGGGAGTGATTCAAGCATCGCTCTTCTTATTTTAGTCATTTTTTGAGTGCCTACTGTGTGCCAAACACAGGCTGCCTCACTTCATCCTCACAATAACTATGCGGGGTGGGCACATCATGCCCACTTGTAGAGAAGAGAAAACTGAAGTTGAGCAGTGTGTCCACGGCCACATAGCTGAGAAGATACAGAGCCAAGAGCTGGAGTGCTTGCATGCTAAGTTGCTTCAGTCCTGTCGGACTCTGTGCAACCCCATGGACTAGTCCTCCAGGCTCCTCTGTCTATGCGGTTCTCCAGGCAAGAATGCTGGAGTGGATTGCTACACCCTCCTCCAGGGATCTTTCTGACCCAGGGATCAAACCCAGGTCTCTTATGTCTCCTGAATTAGCAGGCAGGCTCTTTACCTCCAGCACTATCTGGGAAGCCCCAAGAGGCAGAGTCGCACATTCTAACTCCCAACACACTGCAGTCTCACCTTGTCTGGCCTGCACCTTTTCAAGCAGAACCAGTTCTTTTACTGAATAAGTTGTCTCGGGAGGCAGGGTTGGCAGTCAACCTAACTCTAGTCTCACAGTTCTCCACACTCCATTGGCGACAGCCAAGGTGCAGCCACCAATCCCTGAGCAGTCCCCCTCCCCTCACCCAGCCCACCCCACTCCCACCCAGTTCTTCCTTCATCTGAGCTTCCGGGTCCCAGCGTGGTGTCAGGGAGGTTAGGGGTGGGAGTCCAGGGAGAGCTAGCGTGCCCTTCCTCACCTTTAGTGCCTCCGCCCAATCCCCACCTTCAGTTTTAAAAGACACCAGAGCCCAACACGGTTCTGGGCTTGGCTCAGAGCTGAGAGCCTGGGGTGGGGCTTCCTTTTGGAGTTGGGGGCACTAGCACAGGACAAACAGTCCCCGCTTTCACCACCTTTTTGTTCTGCTTCCCTGTTGTTTCTCTAACGTCTATCTAATATGGTCTTAAAACTGTTCCCTCAACAGATTACCTTCATAAAATGTTACCAAGTACCACTCTTGACACATTTATGTCTGTTCTCTCTCTAAGCTCCTTAAAAGACAGCAAAGGAACAAGAAAGGTAATAAACCCTCAAGGACAAACAGCAGGGAGAGGAAACCGCAGCTGGTGCAAAATGACAACCAGATTTTGAGGATGGAAATTAGAGGGGGGCTTGCCAGCAAGCTGAGCTGGCAAAGGTTTCTGTGGAAGAAACAGGATGGATGCACCCTGAGACCAGGTCTCAGGGCTGGAATGTGTCTGGAAGGGATGAAGACTGCAGTAGAAACGGGGACTGGCTGAGAATCTGTCATGGAGAAGTCAGCCTTCCCTTGTGCCCTCTCCCCAGCCATCACACACAATCTGCAGGGAAGAGGCTGGAAGCTTCCCTTCTTTAAGATTGCAGTAGAGACACTCCAATTGTGTCCAGTAGAGATGCACTCAACATAATGATAGTGGGAACAAAGACAGGGCTGGAAAAATAGACTGTGGGTAAACCTGTTTATGAAATGGTGAGCCTTCAGCTCCTTTGCAACCTCTGGCCCCAGAAAGGAGGTGGAAAGGTATAGTCTCCCCAGATGGGAGATAGAGATCTCAACGAAAAGATCTTCAGATACTGACATTGGAGGGTGCCCCAGGGAAAGCCAACTCAGAGCCTCCTCTATGGGGTACTTTGTGCTACCAGGTCATGAGTTTGCCCACACATGAGCTTCTTAGCCCTTCCTCTTACTTCTCAACCATGAACAGAGAGAAGAGCCAAGGGTTCACGGGAGTTTGATGGAAGCCTCTAATTTAGAAGAAGAGACCAAAGCAAACAAACACACAAAAAGAGACAATGCAGGATGTAGAAATAATGCTTTTTAGAAAATCCATCTGTAATCAATCTCTTCCAGGGGCATCTGAGGAAATTTTGCATCCATAAAACAAGTAGTAGGTGCAATAAAAATAGAAATCATCAGAGAGTCAGAAAGGGCCTTTGAAGTTAAAAATATGAGAACAAAAAAATGTTTTAAGGTAATAAAAGTGTTGGAAAACAAAGTTAAGGAGTTCTCTTAGGAAGTACAACAAAAAGACATCAAGAGATAAAATAAAAGAAACTTAGGAAAACAAACCAGAAGGCTGCTTTCATCACATAAGAGTCCTGAGACTTGACTGTGAGGCTTTAGAAAGCTGTTCCTGGGAGCTCCCTGGCAGTCCAGTGGTGAGGACTCTGTGCCTCCATTGCCGGGGCACAGGTTGAGCTGGTCAGGGAACTAAGATCCCACAAGCCTTATGGAGCAGTTATGGGAACAAAAAGCTGTTTCTTCCAGCCTGCTGGCATCATTCCCCACAACCCACCATACCTCAGCACCCCTCTCTTTTGCGTCCCATTGGCTCTGCCAGTCATCTCTGACACCACAGCCATAGAAGGGGACCCATGGTCAAGAGGAGGAGCCCTCAGCTCATTCTTCTCTAAGTTCCCTGAAGCCTCAGCATTCTCGTCTGAACAGTGGAAATGAGAGTACCCGTGTAATAGGGCTGCCCAGAGAATGCAATATTATTCAGGGAACTTCACGGCACTCTGTAGGTGGCTGGTGTTACTCATGTTTTACGGCAGTCCCTGGGCTAGCCCATCTCCCCAGCATCCCTGCACACCTGCTCCCTCCCTGCTTCTTGCTCCCTCTGCTCTAGGGCTTGTGGGCAGGAGAGGGAGAGGAATGATGGGCGGTCAGTCTCTCCCACGGGCCATGACTGCCGCAATCTTGTCAGACCTGCTGTTGGGAAAGGACACAACATCACTCGCCTGAGATGCCTGAGATTCATGACTGACTCTCCACCAGCAGATGCCTCACTGTAGGGAGAAGTGAGGTTTTAGGGCAGGGCGCCCACCCCTTCCAACTAAGGCACGTTACTTAACGCTGAGGTCTTGGTTTCTTCCTGTGTCATAGGATACAGTCCACCCCCCTCACATCCCTGGGTTGACGTGACACTGGGAGAAGACACGCCTCCTTTTAAGTTCACACTTTCGTACCTTGGGCTCTCTCCACCCACTCACTACTGTCATTACTGGATTTCAGGTCCCACCACATCATCAGTCAAAGACTTCGGCTTGTGACTTACAGACTTCCTCCACCCCAAGCTTCCCGAGGTCGTCCTGGATGGACTACCATCCACGCAGATATTGATTCAGCCAGCACCCTGGCCCCTCAGTTCCTGGGATACCTTCCTGCCAATGGTCCTCACCTTCACTCCATTCCAGCCACCCACTCCCATGTGCTGCTCTAGACTTTGTCATTTGTTACTGCTCTGCCTTCAAAAGGACTGTCTCAAATATCCCACCCTCAACCTGCTCTTCATCTTCCCGCTTTCCAGCTCAACTATTCCCTTCAGATCATGGGGTCACAGAGTCGGACATGACTTAGTGACTAAGCAACATTCCCACCAAGCTCCTCTTTCTTCCCACCCGTCCATGGTCCTCTCTGCTTTCTTCAAGTTCATCCATCCCATTCTGATTTGACTTTTCTTTTACATCCAACTTACATTCCACAGTGTATCATCCAATAACATTTCTTTTCTTTTTCTTTTTTTCCAAGACCTTCAATTTCTTCATCTTCTTTTCATTTTATCATCACATTTGGCAAAAACCCAGCAAAGGGTCTGATCCTGGAAGAATCCAACCATGAGCTTTCTCTGCATTTGTACTCAAACAGCCAAGCACTTTGGTGGTGGTAGGGGACATCAGAGAACAGGACAGACTGGCTTCCTATAGAGCCATGATTGTATCCTCTTGGTTTCCCTGGCCAGTTCCTTTCCACTCTCTACAGCTATTTCACACTGTCTCTATTTTCCTCACACTCCTAAACCCCTTTCCATCCTCAACTTTGAACAGAAATCTTTGCTTCTTATTTGTCATGGAAGATAACAGCCACCACCCAGTTTTCAGCACAGAGCGAATAAAGCACCCAACGCAACATGCGTCCTGCCTTCCTTCCCACTGTTCTAGTGCAGGGGGTGCTGGCCCAAGCTTAGCAGCTCAGGAATCTTACTGTATTAGTCATCACTTCCTTTCAACTGAGTCCTTTCTATGCCTTTAAATATATTCAGCTCCCTCCCCTCACTGGAAAGGAAGGAGGAAGGAAGAAAGGAAAGGAAAGAGGGAGGAGAGAAAAGGAAGGAGGGGAGAAAAGGAGGCAGGGAGGAGAGAAAGCTTCTCATTTGTTTCTCATGCCTCTCTAGCTATCACCTTCTTTCCTCTTCTTTTTAGTCCAGCTTCTCAAAATAGCTACCTATATGACACTGCTTCCTCTCCTGCCTTCCTCCTGCCCCACCTGTATGACCCTGCCCTCCTCCCATCGTGGTTTCAGCCCTTCTGCTTCACTGAGCAGCTCCTGCTCAAAGCACTCATGGCTGCACATGCACTTGTTACCCTGAGTCATACCTGACTTTGCAGCCACACCAATTGTTTGTTCACTACTCATCTCTTGGCTTCAAGGACACCTGCTGCTTTTCTCTGGCCACTCCCTTTGGGTCTCCGGTGTAGACTGTTCCCTGCTGCTCCATGAAAGCTTGTGACCCTTGACCTTGCTCTGTATTTTCTCCCTGGCTAATTTCATCCAGACCCATGGCATTAAGTACCCATGGCAAATAATGCATAAATCCTTCACCAGATGCATATATCCACCTGCCACTTGGTATCACCCCTGGGATGTCTCATTAGTTGTCCCACATTCAATAGGTCCTCGAACTCATGGTCTCCACAACCTTCTTCCCCTTCTGGAATCCTGGTTCTCTTTCACCTCACCCCATATATCACAAAGCATTCACAAACCTCTCTCTCTCTCATTCTCTATATCTAATCAACCACCAAATCCTGTGAATTTTATTTCCTAACTTTCTCTCAATTCAGTCCAATCTCCTCCATCTCCACCATGCACACCTACAGTAGTCCAAGCTTCTGATGTAATTCTCGAGTTCAAATGCCACGGCTTCCTAACCAGTATATGCTACAGTATTCTAGACCCACTGCAGTCATAGTGATCTTGGTAAAACATATTTAACCACATCATCCCCTGCATAGACCTTCAATACCTGCCTGTTGGTTGTAGGATAAACGTAGAACTTCTTGACATAGGGTTCAAGAAACTTTACAATTCAGCACTCATCTCAGTTGTGTAGTAAGTTCTGGGTCATACGGCCAAAATTTACAGCCTGACACTCCCATCACTTCCTGTGAGTCTGGCCTTGGGCAAGTTACCCTTTGAACCTCACTGTATTTCAGTCTCCTCATCTATGAATGAGGCAATAATGGTACCTATCTCCTAAGGTGGTTGTGAATTGAATGTGGTAAGCATTTCTAATGGGGCCTGGTGCGCAGGAAGCTCTCATTATCCTCTGCCTCCTTGGTCTGTCCTCTCCTCCCCTTCCCTCTCATCGCCCACTTTAGCTCGATGCTGGTTGTCTCAGGCCTTTGATCTCTCTCTGCCCTCTTTCCACAGGCTCTTTGCACATGTCATTCCCTCTGGGATGCTCCTTCTTCCCTCTCAGAAAGACCCATCCTGGAAGCACAGAACCAAGAATGTTAGGAGGCTTCAGCTGGGGAGCACCTTAGAGGCTGCCTAACCTTCTGCCTCATTGAGCTTGTTCGGAAACTGAGCTCAGAGAAGGAAAGGAATGGGCCCAACACCACAGAGCAAATCCATGGTGGAGCCAGGGCTAGAAATCAGGGCCTCACACCTGGTTCAGGGCTCTTTGTACTGCCCATCATGTCCACTAGTTCACTCACTTAATAAGTATATTCCCTCTTGTGCTGAGTGGAAAAGCAGATGCCCAGGCCTGTAAACAACTGAGCTCAGTGCTCTCAAGGAAGGGCTCATTCCTGTGAGATGGGGGCCACAGCAGACAGCAGTCAGTCCCAGGCTGAGTCAGGACTGACTTTACCAAGGAGATGGTGATTTTGAAGATGATAACCCTGGAAGAAGGAGCAGAATGAAAGCAAACGAGAGCCGCATAGGCTGAATAAATAGCACTTGCCCTGAGTTTAGGGAGCAGGTGTCTGTTTAGGAAGCTGCTCAAGACTGGTTGAAAGCTATCAGGAAAAGGAAAGAATCAGAGAGATGGAGCCCCAAAGGAGTTAGGGCCAAGTAGAGAGAAGCAGGAAGACTGACTGTCCTGCTTCCTGTCTGCAGCAGCCCCCTTAAACACCAAGGGGTGCCCATCCTTCCCACTATTACTAGGAAAACTGAGGATGGACAGTCCCTCCTTCCCCAGCTCCCTGCTTCCAGAAGGTTCCACCAAGTACTTTTTCTCAAGCCAAACTGTGGTGCACTTCCCCATAAGCAGCCACCCCCTCCGAGGAGCTCAGGGCCAGTCTGGGATGGGGGGCTGTTGGCATCACTGGGCACAGCCTTCCTCTCCCCTAGCCCTGCTCTCTCCAGCCAGAAACCAGGGATAGAACTTATTGCTGGCTCTCCTGCCTTCTGCCCCGAGATAATAGATCAACACACAGGAGAATCACAACCTCCCAGTGTGTGGAGTGTACAAAGGGAGAAGGATTCTGTGGCTACAGTCTTCAGTGGAACCCAGAAAGAGCCCCAAAAGAATGGTATGGACCTTCAGGAGCAGAATGCCTCGCTGGTGACTCCTGCTGGTGCTCTGGGGTTCCTGCACCTTCAGTCTCCACACAGACCCCAGGGCCTTCAGGCAGAGGGAGGGCAAAGGGGTTCCCCTACCCATCACTGCTGGCTTTCAGATATGTTATGTCATCCGGTCCTCCCCACCAGCTAGCTGGGCAGCGATGGTCCCACTCAGAGAGGCAGGTAACTTGCCCAAATTCACACAGACATCGGTCAAGCCCTGAAGCCATGTCATGTGACTCCTGCCTAGAGCCCCCGTTAGGTACCCCTCACTAGGCCCAGTATGGAACTCAGAGATGATGAAGACAGGCTGTTGCCCTCAGGGGCCTCACAGCTGAAGTATCCAGATGTGGACACAGTGGGTTCAGCCAGGGAAGCCACCGAGGCCCCTGGATTCTCTTGGTGGCAACTCTGCTCCACTAGCAGAACTAACCAGCTCTGAGACCGTGGACAAGTCATCTCTTGTCAAGGAGCCTCTCAAGTCTCAGTTTACTCATTTTTAAAACAGGAATTATGCCAGGACCGACGGCAGAGGGTTGTTCAGAAGATTTACTGAGATGATGATGCATGCAAAGCCCTTACTGCAGAGCAGGGAACCTTGTAAGGACTCTGCTGTTATTAGTACTACAAGGCGGATTATCATAAATGTTAAGACCTAAAAGGCAGCAAAAGCAAAGCTTAAGGCAGCCAGAGGAAGGAGGAGAAAGACAGCACCTATTCTGTGCCAAGCCCTGTGGGAACAAGCAATTCTCTCCAGCTGCAGAAGGGGAGGAGCAGGCTTGGGAGAGGGAGCCTCATGATGAGGAGGGCGGAGGTTTCCATCTGGAAAGTGCAGGTGGGACCAAAGGGCCAAAGAAAGGAGGGTGGGCTTTGTTGACAGTGGTGGCTGCTAAATCTGTCAAATGCCTGGGACTTCACAGGATCTATTCCATGTCTCATCTCAAATCATTACCCCCCACCAACAGTTCAGGAGTCCCATTGTACAGATAAGGGAATTGGGGCTCAGGGAGGTTGAGTAGAAAATCTGAGGCCATAAGTCAGAGGCTGAGTTTGGACACATGCCTGATGGGTTGTTTCCGATGTCTATTTCTCCTTCCCCATGTTCCTGGTGAGAAATTGCTAGACTGGAAGGATAGAACAAGGGCACAGACAGAGTTAGGCCTTGGTGGGGGCAGTCCAACCCCCGAGGGAAAGGCAGAAGGAGGCTAAAACTTCCCTCCCTCGTTCTCCAGAGGAGAAGTCAGGCCAGGGAACTGGCCAGGGTGGAGGGCTGTCAGGCTTCTCAAACACAGTTATGGGAAGTTTACCAATTGTTCCATGCAGCTCACTCCACAAGGCATTTGGGGAGATCTAAGGGCATGATCCCCGTTCTCAAGCTGCTTTCATCACCTTATGCACATGCAATGTACATTTATTGGCTAGCGGGCAGCTAATTTAATCCATACAGAGACCCTCTGAGTGAGGCACTACCGTTAAGCCCGTTTTTATAGAGGTGCTCAGTGGAGGCCCAGAGAGGGTATGTCAGCTGCTCAGAATCACATAGATAGTAAGGGGAGACACCTGGATTCAGGCACAGCCCCTCAGCCACCCTGCCCTCCCTCCGTTCATGTTGCACTGCCTCCAAAGCATCAGGTCCTGCAGTGACTGTGAGCACCCAGGGGAAAAGGAGCAGGAGACAGAGAAAAGGCGAGGCCAATGCGGACTGCGAGCCTTGGGGTAAACTTCCTGGGTGAGGGGCACATGCTGGGCTCTGAAGGATTGAAGACCTGAGTGGGAAAAGGAAGGGGAGGAGGAAGTGGTTTTTCTGAAAGAGTATTGGTAAAAGTCAAGTTCCAGAGCAGAAAGCTCTTTGGTATCAATAGTGGGGAATGCACCTTCTCTGAGGTCAAACCTCTGGCTCCATATTGTCCCATCTGTAAAATGGGAATAGTAAAATTACCCACCTCATGAGAAGGCTGAGGATCAAGTAAGATCATAATTTTGGGAACACTCTGTGACCAATAAGCTAGAAAGTAAATGCAACAAGTTGTTTCCATTTTTGTACTACATGGATAGGTGTGAAAATAACATCCATGTTCTTTGACACGACAATGGGACAGTCAGTAGAATGGGAAAGAAAGGAGAGTGGAAGTAAAAGAGGACTAACAGCTGAGAGGAAAGTGGGAGTCTCCAGCTGAATGGGGAAAGTCTATTGCAAAGTTAAAGTGAGCTGGGGTCCTGCCCCTCCACCCACAACTGCTGGGGACATCTTCCTGGAGGCATCTGAAAACAGTCTTCCTGTCAGCAGAGCCCAGAGGGCTTTTATGGAAATAGAGTCAGACACAGCTGCTTTGAATCCCTCCTCCATCACTTCTGAGTCACTACACCCTCAGCTTCCATGTCTTCAAAATGGGAAGGGTAAGGACAGCTAATTTGCAGAGTTGTTATGAAGGCTCCATAACAATGCGTACAATGTCGGCACTCACCCAGCAACAGCCCAGGATATTCCACCTCCCCAAAGTTATGGGAAGGTGTCTGGACAAGAAACTAAGAATTGGGAGTTAGGCTCAAACGCATCTAAGGATGAGGTATGCAGACTCTCTGAAGATGGGGTCCTTCCTCCCTGCCAAACCCAGTTCCGTAATCACTTCACTCCCTGGGGCTGGCCTAGGTACCTGCTCCCAGGTGTCCAGGTGCCCCGTGGGCTGTGATGGGCATCTGCTGCCACCTATAGGCCCCACGTGGCATTGCCTCCCCCGTCCAGCATCCCGGGACACCGAAGCCTTCATCTCCTTGGAGAAGTCACTGCATATTTCTTTGCCTGTGTCCCAGCCTGCTGGTGTTCCCTGAAGGCAGCAGTAATTGTTTCTATCTATATCTCCAGCACGCAGCACAGTGCCAGCACAGAGTAAGTGTTCGGCACGAGATGATGGAATGGATAATTGAGCGCATGGCCTTGCAGTGATGGAGGTCATAGACAAGAGGCACTTGGCAGAGGCTTGCTTAATGCCCGTGAAGTTGACTCATGGAGACTTGGAAATCCTCTCTTAGAGGCCACAGGGAACAAAAGTGGGTCTTCAGTGCCTGGGTTAAGGTTGTGGGGGAGTAGTAACAGAAACAGAGGATGGCTTCAGGGACCTGCTGTCGTGGGAGTACAGGCTTCTTCTATTCCTTCCTCCCCCTGGGCTGGGATCTCCGTCTAGAAAATGCCCTCAGTCTAGAAAAGTTGGAAGGAGTGAGGAGGCAAACCATAGCCAGGCTCGGTGATGAGTGCAGTCAGT
>NW_011495072.1:5088308-5094944 GCF_000754665.1 Bison bison bison | reverse complement strand
AACACCACCTGCCCTGCCGCCCTCATCAAGCACCTGGACACTCAGCCCCGCCTCTCCTCCCCGTCTCCTTTCTCTCTTGGACCTAAGACTTTCTTTCCTGCAAGGTCCGTTCTCTCCTTGCTGTCTTGGGCTGAATTGCTGAGGAGCACAGGAGAGCTCCAGAAAACCCCCCCACTTTATAGCTGGAAGGCCTGAGGCACATGGGCAGGAAGGAGCTCCAAGCCCAGTGGTCATGGTGTGTGGGAGGGGTGCGTGACTTTAGGTAGGGTTTCTGTGACCGGGCTCAGCACAGTTTGACCTGCTACCACACAAGTGGTTCATCAAACTTCTGGGCACGTTCCCGCTTCACTTTCCATGCTCTTCTTTTGGCTTTTCTCTCACTAAGTCTCCCATTTCCTTGGAAGTCTTAAAACAGGAAGCCTCCCATCCAGTCCCTACTGGAAAATGGAAGCCCAGAGAGCCTAATTCCACCCTAATCTCCATGGGGGGAGCCCAAGCAAGACCCCAAAGCCCAAGCCACACCCCCAGCCCCTCAAACAACCTCTTTCATCCCTACAGACCCAGTACTATGGCAACACCAGGATTGGTACCTGTTAGAGACTGAATGTTTGTCTTCCCCAAATCCATTGACTAATCCTAACCCCTTTGTAGGACATGGGACCTTTGTGGGGTGATTAGGTCATGAGGATGGAGCCCTCATGAACAGGATTTGTGTTTTCTTAAAGAGACCCCACAAAGAGCTCTCTCACCCTCTTCCCACCATGACAGGAGACTGCAACCCCGAAGAGGGCCCTCACTGGAACCAACCATGCTGGCACCCTGACTTTGGCCTTCCAGCCTCCAGAACTGTGAGAAATAAGCTTCTGTGGTTGATAAGCCTCTCAGTTTTGTTACAGCAGCTTAAGTGGATTAAGAAGCATCCTACCCCAGAACTTCAGAATCACCTTTAACGTAGGTTCGGCCAGTCCCTGGGTACCCCCCACCCCCAGCAACAGCAGCTCTCTTTTTACTGCTCGTGGTGAGTGCCGGGACCTCTGGGCCTCTGCCCAGCCTCCTGCCCTCCCTCACTTGGGTGTTCCTGACCCATACCCAGTTAAAGCCCCCCTGCTCCAGTGTGAACTGCTTCCTCTTTGTTCCCATGGCCCTGAAAGGAAAAAGAGGGTGCCCATTTTCTAGAGACGGCCACCAGAATAAAACCACAAGTTCCAGGAGCTCCTGGCATGCCCAGAAGACCATGTTCCAGCTCCCCTGAGACTGAGACAGGGCTGAATCCTCACACCCAATCCAGGTACCTGAGCTCCTCCATGCCCATCCTCTTCATAGCTTCTTACTGAAGACCCTGTGCCCAGAATCTTCTCCCCATCTCAGTGTTAGCAATTACTTTAAACTATCATTTAACACAAAATCTTTAGAGATATAGGCACAGAATAAGTGTTCAAGAAACACAGTCCTTGATCCATGAAAGACATTTCCCAAGCACCCAGCTCCATGACAAGCCTGTTGCAGCACCTAAGTCTTCAACCACACTGGCCATACCCACTCATAGCCTGTCTCCCAGCCGCACTGCCTGGGCCTCTCTTGGGCAGACCTAGCCTATGTCCTTCTGCCGAAGATTCACAGTCACGAGTCCTTGGACTCCTCCGGCTACATGAAAATAGGGTAGAAATCACCACCCAGTATTCACTAGAGTTCAGAGAAGGTCATCGTCTTCCTGAGCCAGGACATGGAGTCACCCCAGGTCATCTGACCCCATGCCCTTCTTGTCCTTAGCCTTTCTGGCCCCTCCAAAGATAACATATAGGGGAAGATTCACTCCACTCCACTCTGGAGCCTGAGAGTTGAGAGCACCCTGCTCTGCTGCTTCTAGCTGAGCTCCAAACTGGGGATTCTGAAGGACTTTGCATCTTGGTATGTGGGGCCACTGACCTGAGGACTCTCCCTGTGAAGCCCATGGCTTCTCTCACACAGAGACAACCAACTTCATTTATTCATTCCTTTATTCATTTGCTCACTCATTGATTCAATAGATATTGGGTGCTTATGTGCCAAGCACAGTGCTAGGCCCTGGGCATACAGCCATGAACACAGTGCCCAAGACAGAGTCCATGTCCCAACAGAGCTTACAGTCCAACAGGCAAGATATAGAACCCTACCCTGTGATGAGTGTCACAGGCACACAAGAGATACAGGGCTGAAAACTGGAGATGCCTTTTCAGTTCCCGGAGGAGCTTCTGTGAGGGTCAACAAGTCTTGCGGGAGCTTCTGATTTAGGAATATGCTATAAGTAGGAGAGGAGGGCCCATCAGAGTAACACTGCCCATTGAAGTCCTGCAATGTGGGAGACCTGGGTTCAATCCCTGGGTTGGGAAGATTCCCTGGAGGAGGGTATGGCAACCCAACTCAGTATTCTTGCCTGGAGAATCCCCATGGACAGAGGAGCCTGGCAGGCTACAGTCCATGGGGTCACAAAGAGTCAGACATGACTGAGCGACTAAGCACAAGATGAAAAGAAGTCTCTGGTTTGGTGAGAGAAAGGGAGGCATAGAGAAAAGGCCAGCAGTTGGTGACTCCACAGTCAGGGGTGGTCTTGGGAGAAACTCTTTTAGGGAAAGCAGATGGCAAGCCGCTAAGAGGAAGATGTTGGTGTTAGGAAGTAAAGGTCATAGACATAGGCTGTCCTGAGAAATTCAACAGGGAAGAGAATGCGGGGATGGGAGGTGGGGGGAGATGCAGGAGAAGCTGGGTAAGGAAGGGTGGGTGTTCTTCAATGCCAGTGGAGGCCTGAGCAAGCTCTGTAGGTGAAGGAAAGAGCCAGTGGAAAGAGAGATTGAAAGCTGGGAGGAGGAGCAGATCACAGAGGGCACGGGAGCCTGGAAGCTAAGGGCGGGATGAAGATCCAGCAAATGGGAGAAGGCAGGCCTGGTGGAGGGGAGGGCTTGCTTCTTTACCTCAACGAAGAGGAGAGAACATTTCACGAAATCCTGGGGCTTCAGGGGAGGGGCGGGTGGGAGGACTTGTGCTAATTCATGCATCCCTATGCTGATTTTTGCATAAGCCTACAATTATACTTGCACGAAGTCACATGTGCACACCTTCGCCCTGTGCCACACAGGCGGGTGTGTGCCGGCCTCTCCTGTGAATAGGGGAAAGCCACATCCCCCACACATGCACACTCCGGAAAACCAGCCCAGCTTGGCCCCAGGCTGTGGGAGGTATCACACAGTGTGGACGAGAGGAAGGCATGGGATGGGTCATGGGAGCCGGGTCTCCAATTCCTCCTCCCTCACTCCACTAAACCTGCTTGACTTCAGGAAGTGACTTCACCTCTTGGTGACTCTGTTGCCTGAAGGGCGAATGAGAATGACTCATGCCCACCCCACCAAGCAACCTGCCGGTGAGGCTGATCCAGAACAAAAGCTTCCTCGTCGCCGGCTCTCTCTCTGCAGAAATTCCAAAGAGTTGAACCCCACGTGGTCTTGACCCGCCAGGACTCCCTGACCACCTGGCCAGATTCACACAGGCTCCACCCCTCCTTATGCTCACCTGGTGTCCCTGCCCACCCCCATCCAACAAGCCCCAGAGTCACTTTCCGGGCACCTGTTCCACCCGAGGCCACACGAACCTAAGGGAGGGTGGGGCCAGTTTGTGCCTTGCTTGCATTATCCTACTCACTGTCCTTGTGCCTGCTCTTTTTCTGTGACTTCACTGGGCTCCTTTACGAGTGAGGCTGAACCATCCCAGAGCCACTTTATGGGGAGAAGCAAGAAAGGTGGAAAAGCCGTGGCTTCTGCAAGCTTCATGAGGCAGCTTCCCAACCCAGCCCGGCCCTGCGCCTGTGCCCAATTCCCCTTGATGCTGGGGCCCCTGGGTCTTGGAGGTTATGGGTCTCCATGAGATTCTGATTTTTTCTGTAGGCATTTCCCAATTGCTGGTGGGGAGAGATGGTCCTGGGAGGCAGCAACTCCCAGTATTAGCAAGGGAATTTCCACCACGTGAGCCTCAGCAAGACTGGCTCCCAGCCAATCAAAACGAAAGGGTCAGGGGTCTTCAACTGTCCCCACTCTCCAAAAACACTGCTGCCATCCTCTTGCTCCAACCCAAAACACAGCCACTACTCAAGGCACAGCCAGCATATGCTCTCTGCCTGCTCTGTCCAGGGGAGGAGGAGAGCATGGAGATACAAGAGTTGGGGTAGGGGCTTCTCGTGACAGGCAGTGGAGGGTCACTAAGCTGAGCACAGGGGCAGCACCTTCTCTCCCCATCTCACAACTTACCCATCATCCGCTGCAGCAGCTGACCACCAACACAGCTCCAATCACCACTCATTCAGAAAAGCCATGCAGCTGGGTGGTGGTCCATCAGCCTCTGTCTGTCAACTGTCTGACTGTGGCCTCACCCGGCTCTGTGCAGAGTGCTGCATAGTAGCAGACACGAGTGCATCCTTCATCTCAGGCCCCACCAGCTCCCTACAGCTGTTCACGGAGGGCCTGGGGACAAGGAGTTGAACACAGATGAGAAGAAGCCACAAAGAAGCTGAAGGTGCCAGGGGAACATCAGCCCCAAAATCATCCCAGGTGGCACCAGGTCCAATGAGACCATCTGGAGTAGCCTCACCTCCCACATGCTTTTCACCTGTGTAGCCTGATCCCCAGGGAGGGAGGGCACTACTCACTCAGATGTCAAGTGGGCTCCCTTTGCCGCTTCCCCATGAGTCAAGGACTATAGGCAGGTGCCCAGCCTCTGAGACCTCTCCCCTCACCTCGGGGGCAGAATCACACATTCACTGTACAGACAATGTATTGTATGTGAGTCCCCTCAGTGGCAGACAGGAAGGGTGGGCGGGGACCCTTGAAGGGGGTAAGTCATTATACAAACATTACATGCTAGAGTCAGTTCAGTCACTCAGTCGTGTCCGACTCTTTGCGACCCCATGAATCGCAGCACACCAGGCCTCCCTGTCCATCACCAACTCCCGGAGTTCACCCAAACTCACGTCCATCGAGTCAGTGATGCCATCCAGCCATCTCATCCTCTGCCGTCCCCTTCTCCTCCTGACCCCAATCCCTCTCAGCATCAGAGTCTTTTCCAATGAGTCAACTCTTCGCATGAGGTGGCCAAAGTACTGGAGTTTCAGCTTTAGCATTATTCCTTCCAAAGAAATCCCAGGGCTGATCTCCTTCAGAATGGACTGGTTTGATCTCCTTGCAGTTCAAGGGACTCTTAAGAGTCTTCTCCAACACCACAGTTCAAAAGCATCAATTCTTCGGCACTCAGCCTTCTTCACAGTCCAACTCTCACATCCATACATGACCACAGGAAAAACCATAGCCTTGACTAGACGAATCTTTGTTGGCAAAGTAATGTCTCTGCTTTTGAATATGCTATCTAGGTTGGTCACAATTTTCCTTCCAAGGAGTAAGCGTCTTTTAATTTCATGGCTGCAGTCACCATCTGCAGTGATTTTGGAGCCCAGAAAAATAAAGTCTGACACTGTTTCCACTGTTTCTCCATCTATTTCCCATGAAGTGATGGGACCAGATGCCATGATCTTTGTTTTCTGAATGTTGAGCTTTAAGCCAACTTTTTCCCTCTCCCCTTTCACTTTCATCAAGAGGCTTTTGAGTTCCTCTTCACTTTCTGCCATAAGGGTGGTGTCATCTGCATATCTGAGGTGATTGATATTTCTCCCGGCAATCTTGATTCCAGCTTGTGCTTCTTCCAACCCAGTGTTTCTCATGAAGTACTCTGCATAAAAGTTAAATAAGCAGGTGACAATATACAGCCTTGACCTACCCCTTTTCCTGTTTGGAACCAGTCTGTTGTTCCACATCCAGTTCTCACTGTTGCTTCCTGATCTGCATACAGATTTCTCAAGAGGCAGGTCAGGTGGTCTGGTATTCCCATCTCTTGAAGAATTTTCCACAGTTTATTGTGATTCACACAGTCAAAGGCTTTGGAATAGTCAATAAAACACAAATAGATGTTTTTCTGGAACTCTCTTGCTTTTTCCATGATCTAGCGGATGTTGGCAATTTGATCTCTGGTTCCTCTGCCTTTTCTAAAACCAGCTTGAACATCAGGAAGTTCACGGTTCACATATTGCTGAAGCCTGGCTTGGAGAATTTTGAGCATTACTTTACTAGCGTGTGATATGAGTGCAATTGTGCGGTAGTTTGAGCATTCTTTGGCATTGCCTTTCTTTGGGATTGGAATGAAAACTGACCTTTTCCAGTCCTGTGGCCACTGCTGAGTTTTCCAAATTTGCTGGCATATTGAGTGCAGCACTTTCACAGCATCATCTTTCAGGATTTAAAATAGCTCAACTGGAATTCCATCACCTCCACTAGCTTTGTTCATAGTAAAACGACAGAATGATCTCTGTTCATTTCCAAGGCAAACCGTTCAATATCACAGTAATCCAAGTCTATGCCCCAACCAGTAATGCTGGAGAAGCTGAAGTTGAATGGTTCTATGAAGACCTACAAGACCTTTTAGAACTAACACCAAAAAAAGATGTCCTTTTCATTATAGGGGGCTGGAATGCAAAAGTAGGAAGTCAAGAAACACCTGGAGTCTCAGGCAAATTTGGCCTTGGAATACAGAATGAAACAGGGCAAAGACTAATAGAGTTTTGCC
>NW_011495072.1:5083224-5088208 GCF_000754665.1 Bison bison bison | reverse complement strand
AGAAACACCTGGAGTAACAGGCAAATTTGGCCTTGGAATACAGAATGAAACAGGGCAAAGACTAATAGAGTTTTGCCAAGAAAATGCACTGGTCATAGTAAACACCCTCTTCCAACAACACAAGAGAAGACTCTATACATGGACATCACCAGATGGTCAACACCAAAATCCGATTGATTATGTTCTTTGCAGGCAAAGATGGAGAAGCTCTATATAGTCAACAAAAAAAAGACCAGGAGCTGACTGTGGCTCAGATCATGAACTCCTTATTACCAAATTCAGACTTAAATTGAAGAAAGTAGGGAAAACCACTAGACCACTCAGGTATGACCTAAATCAAATCCCTTATGATTATACAGTGGAAGTGAGAAATAGATTTAAGGGCCTAGATCTGATAGATAGAGTGCCTGATGAACTATGGAATGAGGTTCGTGACATTGTACAGGAGACAGGGATCAAGACCATCCCCATGGAATAGAAATGCAAAAAAGCAAAATGGCTGTCTGGGGAAGCCTTACAAATAGCTGTGAAAAGAAGAGAAGCGAAAAGCAAAGGAGAAAAGGAAAGATATAAGCATCTGAATGCAGAGTTCCAAAGAATAGCAAAGAGAGATAAGAAAGCCTTCTTCAGCAATCAATGCAAAGAAATAGAGGAAAACAACAGAATGGGAAAGACTAGAGATCTCTTCAAGAAAATTAGAGATACCAAGGGAACATTTCATGCAAAGATGGGCTCGATAAAGGACAGAAATGGTATGGACCTAACAGAAGCAGAAGATATTAAGAAGAGATGGCAAGAATACACAGAAGAACTGTACAAAAAAGATCTTCACGACCCAGATAATCACGATGGTGTGATCACTGACCTAGAGCCAGACATCCTGGAATGCGAAGTCAAGTGGGCCTTAGAAAGCATCACTATGAACATGCTAGAGTAGTGGTCGTCAAACTTGGCTGAATGCTACTGTCCCCTGCATGCACGTGTGTGTGCTCGGTCGCTCGCCTGCTTGCCGCAGCATCACTGGCCTCCTGGTAGCCCGCTGCCCACACTCCAGGTAGTGGCCACCGCATCTGGAGACAGTAACAGCCCTCACTCTCTGACAGGCAGGGGCGAGCAGGTCGGGTTCCCATGGCTGCTGTCTTGGCTTAGGCGATCTATGGGCCTAGATCCACCATCCAGAACCTACAGCGCGTGACAGAAGCCAGAACAAGTTCAGAGCCAATTAGCAGAGCAGGTGCAGGGGGCCCAGCTGGAGCTGGGATATTGCAGACGACGGTTAGCATCCTTCTAGGGGTAGTTCCCAGGGATGCAATGCTCCGGTGCAGGAGAGGTTTGGAGAGCTGGTTTGTGTATTTATTTCCCCGTCTTTTTTGGCTGCTAAGCAGCACTGTACTCACACTTCCCTCACCTGTGCACTCCTCTCGAACCCAAACTGACTCTGTAGCCTGGCCCCTCACTACCCGAGAGTGGAGACAGGAGCCTTTGGAGGAAGCCCCCGCCATCACACACACTTTGCTGCCCCCGATCCTTGCAGTGGTGGGAGCTAAGCCTCCAAGTTCAGAGCTTCAGGCCCTTGCTTTCTGTGGAAATCCAGCCAGCTCCAGTCTGCACTGGACACAAGCCTTGCCTTCGCTGTAGGCCAGCACAAGGCCCCTCCCACCCCAGCTGGTGCAGTCTCCTTGACACAGGGGACTCCCCAGCTGACCTGTCTTCTCAGAAAAGAAGGCTTCACCTGCCCACCACCCCAACACTCTGCCCAGGAAAGGGTTGTAACTTCCCTGGGTACTTCTGATGGACAGGGGTTAGTGTCCCATGTAGATGGGCCTTCTGGATGAGAAAGCAAAGTCCTGGGGAAATTCAGGGCCCAGTGGGGAGGCTGACAGAGCCTTCTGGTAAGGGAGGAGAGTCACATTTGCAAAACAAAAGGCCTGGTTTGGTAGCATGCTGCTGAGGCTTCTAGTAGGTCAGAGGTTAATTCCGTGAATGTATGCTAAGTCATTTCAGTCATGTTTGATTCTCTGTGACCCTATGGACTAGCCCGCCAGGCTCCTGTATCCATGGGATTCTCCAAGCAAGCATACTGGGGTGGGTTGCCATACCCTTCTCCAGAGAGTCTTCCTAACCCAGGGATCCAACCCTTTGTCTCCTGCATTGCAGGTGGATTCTTCACCACTGAACCACCAGGTTAGTCCGAGGTTAATTCCAGAACTGCCCTAATGTGCCTTCTGTCAGTCCCCATGCTCTCTGGGTCTCAGTTTCTCCCACGTGGAATCCTTCTGAAGGTCTGCTAAGACCCCTTCCAGCTCTGTCACACTGCAGACCCCCTAATTCCATGGCTCCTCTCTACTTGTTGCCCTACCCAGAGAGCCTGCTGTCCATCCCAGTGCCTCACGTCTCTTCTGATACAGAGCTCGTGGGAGCTGTGAGGGCCTCTGAAAGAAGGATAGTTCAAAGGAAAGCATTTTCTTAAATCTCACTGGAGTCTCTCATTTACAGTCTGCACACTGTCAGTATATGAATTTGCAATCTTTGTTTTTAAGCAGCAGCTACACCTGGCTGAGGGGCTTCCCTAGTGGCCCAATGGTAAAGAATCTACCTACAAAGAGGGAGCTGCAGGAGCAATGGGTTTGATCACTGAGTCAGGAAGATCCTCTGGAGGAGGGCACGGCAACCCACTCCAGTATTCTTGCCTGGAAAACCCCATGGACAGAGGAGCCTGGAGGGCTACAGTTCATGGGGTCACAAAAAGTTGGATATGACTGGAGCGACTTAGTATGCGCAGCACACCCGGCCAGCTCTGCAGAGACTCTGCCTCAACTGCTCCTTAGCACCACTTCATTCCTGCCACACTACAGGCCTGGACATCCAGAGAAACTGAGCCATCACCAGATCGAGGGAAGTGGTTTCCAGTGCTCGTGCCAACTTTCTGGGGGCCAGAGTAACAGATGCCCAGAGCTCGCCTGCCCACACTCCAGTCCTAGGCAAGCATCCAGGGACATGATCAGGGAGGCTCGGATTCCTATGGAGACACATGACAGGTTTCAAGTATGAATGACTCCTGGCTATGGTACCTTCAGGAAGTCACTTAGCCTCTTTACACCTCAGTTTCCCCATCTGTAAAATGAGGATAATGAGCCCCTACCTCCCAGGGTGGTCCCAAGCACTGGTGGCTGATATTTGCAGTGTTTAGAAAGAAGAGCATGACGTCCACGGTGTGGACGTTAGTGAAAACTCTGCTACTGCACTCCAAGGACCCAGAGCCTCAGCATCGCCTGCAAGCACTCTAGAGCTTTCTAGACTCATGTCATGAGTCTCATCCGAGTCAAAATCTTTGGGGTGGAACTCAGAAATCTGTTTTAGCAGGTACTCCAGGTGATTCTGAGGAGAAGGCGATGGCACCCCACTCCAGTACTCTTGCCTGGAGAATCCCAGGGACGGGGGAGCCTGGTAGGCTGCCGTCTCTGGGGTTGCACAGAGTCGGACACGACTGAAGCAACTTAGCAGCAGCAGCAGCTTGAGAAGAATTGTTGAATACAATTTATAACTTTTTAACATGAGGAATAAATTTTTAGGGAGGATGTAAGGCCACAAGTGAGATATAGTGAAACATCCCTTAAATTAAATTGCAGGTGCACTGTATTTGTATATTTATATCAACCCTGTATAGTAAAATGTATCTTAAAACATATATAATGAAGAATGCAATGCTAGAGTGCCATATACTATAGAGTACATATACAATGTTTTTAGTTAAATAACTACAAAAGCATTATAGTTGATATATATAAATTGATATAAACAAAAATATATGACATAATTATATTTATAGAATATATATTATATAAATACATATAAAATGCATATAATATAAATGTATAATATAATATAAAATTAATATAAACAAATATATATTTAAAATATATAATATCTATATGGTTCATTTGATTCCACCATAAAGATCAGACCGGACTGAACTCTCCTACCCACTCACCTTCAAAGGGCACAGTGACCTGGGGGTTGCAGTGGGACCCAGGAGAGGATACTTCAGGGTGAAGAGAGAGGCACATAGCTGACCCTAAGCACACTGGCCCCCTCCCACCTAGGTCAGGAGAAAAGAAGAGGCCCCCAGCTTACCTTTGGACTTTGAGGTGAGGCTCCCTTTCTCATCCCCCACGGGCCTGGAGGGTGCCCTGGGAACCAGGTGATTCAGCCCATTCAGGCACAGGAGGAGCAGATCATGGGGGTGAGGAGCGCGGTGGAGGGAGTAGTTTCCTGAAACCGAGAGCAGCAGTCTCATAACAAACAAACCCTGGGCTCCGGCTGTGACTTAATCAAACCACTGAAAACAGAACTGTCCTCTCTAGAACTTCAAATGAAAGAAATAAAAACAAAAAAGTCAGCAGCACTGAGGTGAGAGGACAAAAGTTAACCAGACTACAGGGTGTTAGATGAAAGTAGAAAGGCCAAAGGAAGTGTGTCAGGCAGGTAGCTTGGGCCTGTGGGCTCCTGACCACTGGGTCCCTCTCCCACTGCTCCACTGGGCATGGGTGGCCGCCAGGTCATCTGCTTATGCCAGAACTTGGGGCTCATGTGTTTTCCCCATTCTGTCCCAGACTCCTCACGCCAATCTGTCCCAACTTCATGCCTTCCGGTTTCTGTCTCAAACTCTCTTCC
Source organism: Bison bison bison (assembly GCF_000754665.1). NCBI lineage: Eukaryota > Metazoa > Chordata > Mammalia > Artiodactyla > Bovidae > Bison > Bison bison. The sequence continues at coordinate 5,083,534 of NW_011495072.1, read as the reverse complement.
CCACACAGCTCAGAGGCCCCAGCAGCAGCAGGAATCCTGGTTGGGCCAGCAGGGACACAAAGCCCATGGGATTGGTTCTGGAGGTGGGGAACGGAGGTGGGGGCCAAGGAGGTTCTGACTAACCCCTGAGGGCAGATGAGCTGTAAGTGAAAAATGCACACCAGATCTCAAAGACTCACTACGAAGACAGAATGTAAAGCAGCTCATGTGTAATTTCTGCGATTGATCAGATGATGTAGTTATATGATTTTGGATACATCCATTTAAATAAAATACAATATTGAAATTCATTTCACCTGTTTCTTTTTAC
>NW_011495072.1:5069644-5082947 GCF_000754665.1 Bison bison bison | reverse complement strand
GACACAATGGAAGCGACTTAGCATACACACACATGCCAGAAAATTTAAGATTATGCGTGTGATCTGCATTCTATTTGTTGGACAGCACTGCACTAGGACATCTCCTGCCTTGCGCTTCAGTGACTGTTTCTATTCACATTTAACCCCAATAGTACCTCCAGCCGGAGAAGGCAATGGCACCCCACTCTGGCACTCTTGCCTAGAGAATCCCAGGGACGGGGGAGCCTGGTGGGCTGCAGTCCATGGGGTCGCTAAGAGTCGGGCACGACTGAGCGACTTCACTTTCACTTTTCACTTTCATGCATTGGAGAAGGAAATGGCAACCCACTCCAGTGTTCTTGCCTGGAGAATCCCAGGGACGGGGGAGCCTGGTGGGCTGCCGTCTCTGGGGTCGCACAGAGTCGGACACGACTGAAGCGACTTAGCAGCAGCAGTACCTCCAGCCATAGCATCTTTATAGTGGGTGGATGCCTTCTGGACTCTGATGGCTCATTCTGGCCTCCAGCATACCACCTGGTAGCAAAGAAAACAGCTCTGGTGACCAGCCAAGCTGGCTTGCGGGGCTCAATTCCCCAGGGCCTGGCACCCACCAGTCAACCCCGCCAGACCCTGCCACCCAGGCCCAGGCCCCTCCATTCCCACAGGCTCTGACTCACCTGCAGGCACTGGACACTGTTCTCAGCTGGCCCCTTATCAGCCCATTTACTGCTGGAGGGACAACATCCCAGACCCAACTGGTCCTTCTCCGCTTTCCCCCCTCCTTCCCCAAGCACAGGCTTGCTGGAGAAGAGCAAAGCCGCTCCGTGACAGCTTCAAGGAGGTCATCAGGAGCCCATTAGATGGAGACCCTCTGTGAGGAGCATCAGCACTGGGCTCTAGATCGTGGTGTCCCAGCCATGGAGCAGGTGCAGGAGCGAAGTGTGACAGACTAAACGAGGGGCCAGAGTGGAGTGGGTGGAAGCCAGGGGTCTTTGTGCTGTTCCTGCCCCATCACTCAGAAGCTGCCTGTCCCTGCACAGGCCACGGCAACCCCTGCAGGTTCTTCTGTGAACAGGGCTATTTGGGAGAGTCCATGGAACAGAATTTAGATGACTCACAGCCTTTTAGATCCAACAAGCCTGGGTTTAAATTCCTGCCCTGCCTGACTGACTCGTGTGACCTTGGGCAAACAGAGCTCTCTGAGTCTGTTTCTTCATCTATAAAGTGGGCACAATAACCCAGACCTCACAGGTGTCTGTGAGGAGTCAATAATACAGGTGAGCATCCAATAAGTCATTGCCCTGCACACTGGGAAGTGAAGTACGGCAGATCAGAGCCACCCGCCATCAGTTGGGATGTCCTAGGAGCTACGTCCTGGGCTTCACCTTGACCTGGGAAGGGCAGCATCACAGTGGCAGTGGGGCATACCCCCTGGGGTTTTCTCATCAGTTGCTCTTCCCCACTTCACAGCCACTTCTCAGCCACAGAACAACCCCAAAACAGCCTGTGGCCCCACGTAAGGAATGTGGAATTTTCTCTTCTTTCCAGATTCAGCTTCCTTTTGCTCCAAGGACAAGCCCAGTCCCTGAATCCCCAGAAGAGAAAATACTTTGTGTTGCTTTGAATGGGCTCCCAAGCCTCCTGCCTAAGCCCTTCACAAAACAGGCCCGAGAACTGATGACCCTTGGCCTCCTGCCACAAACACTTGTCACAAGCATGGATGACTATCATGTGCTTGAACATATGTGTACTTTTCCACGCGTGCACAAAAGCATTTGTATGTTTTTCCTGAATGCAGATATCAGCAAGCACCTCCCAAGCAAGGTAGGATGCACCCACAAGGGCCACTTCACTTGTGCAAACGCTGACTCAGACAGATTGGTGCTGTCTGCCTTCAACAGGCCGGGAACAGAGACGCCTGAGGACTGTGCCGTGCACTGGGAAAGCTGCCCAGGTTTGCTGGCCTCAGCTTCATCTACAACCTGACAGGGCCTGGAGAAAGGGCTGTGCACTCCTGGCAGGGTCATGTAGGTATAGGAGGGGCAGAGGAAGAAAGAATGACAGTCTGAGGGCATGTTGGGAGGGGCCTCATAATCCACTCCAAGACAGGGCAGGAAAGGTAGATTGTGAATGATCAGATCTTCAGGTCACACCAGGATAAAAGAGATCAACTTTGCCTTTCTCCAGTCTCTAAACTGACAGTCTAGAGTCAGGAGATTTAGAGAAAAGCCTTTGGGATCAGACAGACCTGGATAGGTAGATAGAAATCTCAGCTGTGCCCATTGATTGCTGTGCACTCTTGGGAAAATGACTTAATCTCTCTGAGCCCCAGTTTCCTCCTCAGTGGAAGGAGAATAAGAAAAAATAATAGAGAATAGTGAGTATTCCTAACATCCAAAAGCCTATCAGCTGTGCTTATTTTACACTTTAATGGCATTTATACATTCTCATGGACATTGTAATGATACATTTACACACTTAATTTATTTCTGACTCATCCCATAAGTCACCCAGAGGACCTGCCCCACCCCACCCAGAGTATGGTGGAACTATACTTATTTTTGCTCATCATTGTAGCCCTTGAGTCTAGCATAAACTCTGGAGCATAGCAGATGTTCGATAAATACTCACAGATAAATAGAGTAAATACAGTTGAGCAGCATAGCATAGGGCAGGTGGTGTCTACTACTGTTGTCATTATTAGCTGCTGGGCTCTGAGGTTATTCCCCACAATCCTACTCTCCATACCCAGTTATACTCAGCTGCCTCTTCCTTGCATCTTAGCTCTGCCTATGAGTGACTGAAAGCCCTCCAGCAACGAAGCAAGTCCACTTCCTTTTGTTTTCACCTCAAGACAGGTAACAGAGAAGGCAATGGCAACCCACTCCAGTACTCTTGCTTGGAAAATCCCATGGACGGAGGAGCCTGGTGGGCTGCAGTCCATGGGGTCGCTATGAGTCGGACACAATGGAAGCGACTTAGCATACACACACATGCCAGAAAATTTAAGATTATGCGTGTGATCTGCATTCTATTTGTTGGACAGCACTGCACTAGGACATCTCCTGCCTTGCGCTTCAGTGGCTGTTTCTATTCACATTTAACCCCAACAGTACCTCCAGCCGGAGAAGGCAATGGCACCCCACTCTGGTACTCTTGCCTGGAAAATCCCATGGATGGAGGAGCCTAGTGGGCTGCAGTCCATGGGGTCGCTAAGAGTCGGGCACGACTGAGCGACTTCACTTTCACTTTTCACTTTCATGCATTGGAGAAGGAAATGGCAACCCACTCCAGTGTTCTTGCCTGGAGAATCCCAGGGACGGGGGAGCCTGGTGGGCTCCCGTCTCTGGGGTCACACAGAGTCGGACACGACTGAAGCGACTTAGCAGCAGCAGCAGCAGCAAGACAGATAAAAAGTATTTTCCATAGGTTTTGGACTTAAAGACGCTGTTGGAGTCCTCCTTAAGTCTCTTCTTTTCCAGAGACTTAAAAAACTCTCAAATTCCCTTACTCCTTCTTTACAAAACATGTCCTGGGTGGTGGTGGTTTTAGTCCCTAAGACATGTCTTACTCTTTGCAACCCCGTGGACTGTTGCCCACCAGGCTCCTCTGTCCATGGAATTCTCCAGGCAAGAATACTGGAGTGGGTTGCCATTTCCTTCTCCAGGGGATCTTCCCGACCCAGGGTCCGAACACTTGTCTCCTGCATTGTGGGCAGATTCTTTACCACTGAGCCACCAGGGAAGCCCCCACAAAGCATGTCCTATGCTTCTTCAATTCTCCATGTAGTTTCTAAGGAGATTTTTAAGGTTAGTATCACAACTCTCCCGCTCTAGAAGCTTAGAAGCCAAAGGGAGATGTGAGACCTCGCTTTAGGTAAAGTTAAATCTTCACAACACACAGCCTTTGGCCATGGTCATTTTCATACGCCTAGGATTTGGAGGAGCCAGCATAGGGCAAGGAGGAGGCTTCACTCAATTTTCCAAAACACTGGAGCATCAACATCAGCATTATAATCTTACCAAGAAGACACAACTGGACAAAAAGATGCCGGCACATTACCAGAGTCCCACTCACTCATTAGCAGTTAATCCACTTCATTGTCATGTCACATGAACAAAATATCACTCAGGTTTGCAGACTTCCATTTGATCATTTTGTGGTTGTTGTTTAGTCACTAAATTGTGTCCTACTCTTTTGCTATCCCATGGACTGTAGCCCGCCAGACTCCTCAGTCCATGAGATTTCCCAGGCAAGAATTCTGTGGAGTGTGTTGCCATTTCCTTCTCTAGGGGACCTTTCCAATCCAGGGATCAAACTTACATCTCCCGCATTAGCAGGCAGATTCTTTACCACTGAACCCCCAGGGAAGCCCATTTGTGGCAGGTTTTGAAAGAAAGTTTGGTCCCAGTGATATAGGGCTCCACCTTTTCTGGCATCTCATGTAACTGAGCTAAGAGATAACATCACCACCTGCTCCGAGCTCTCTTACAACATGTTGTATTAGATCTGCCTTGCTGCATAACCATTTACTTGATGCCTGTACTCTCAGCTACTATTCCTCCGTCTCTTCATTTATGCATATATGTTTCCACCTTATTGAGGAATGTCAGGTTTGGTCACTGTTCTGGGCTAGATTGCTGGTACCACTGTTGGTGTAGCAAATGCTTCCTACTCAGTCCACCAGCCACAGGTTCAAGGGGTCCCCAAACCACCTTGACTTCTGACCAGCGGGCTCTAGTCCCTCCCATAGAGAGATCCCTCTCTTCCCCACTCCACGATGCACACTGTCTGCGCATGCCTAGACAGTTTGAAACCCGAAGTATACAGCAGGGTTTCCTTCCTTCTAGGTCCTTCATCCAGGACCACAGCCTGGGGGCCTTGCCTCATACAAACACAAGATTCCCAACAGGAATTGGCTGAGATGCCTGGTGAATGCCCCCTTAACCCTTGAGGTTATATTTTCCATAAGATGCCCCAAAATATCCTTACTTAGTACAAATGGAAAAATGTGAAGCCAACATCTTATTATTCTTGGTTATTTTCAGTTGTACTTTGACGGAAAAATAAGTTATTCCTTACATTAGGCCTTAACCTACAGCTATTCTGATTACAATTCTGAGAAACACAGATTTGGGGGTTTTTTTTATGGGCTCATCTCATGTTTCCTTTTGGGTTTTTTTTATGGGCTCATCTCATGTATCCTTAGATTTATATGATTACCATATACATTTTATGTTTCCAAGTTGTTTATAAGAACTGAAATTTTTTCCAGAAGAAAACACAAATGTCTTTATGATCTGACCCCTGCTTACTTGTACAGTCTCATCTCCATTCACAATCTCCCCTCCCAACACTGTCTCCTTTATTTCCATTCTCCAAGCTTCCCGGGTTCTCTCCCAGGTCCCCACCAGGAAATCTGGTATTATGCTTAGGAACACAGAGCCAAAGTAGAATGGATTCAGGTTAAAATTCTGCATGTGCCGTGTATTGGCTAGATGACTGTAAACAAGTTACTAAGATTTCATTTTCTCATCTTAAAAAAAAAAAATGCTAATAATAATGGTACCTGTCTCCCCCTAGTGCAATTCCACTTCACACCCCTTAGGATAGCCAATATCCCCAAAGTAGAAAATAGCAAGCACTTGCAAGAACGTGGAGAAAGTGGACATTGCTTCTGAGAATGTAAAACAGTGGCAGCCTCTGAAAAAATAGTATGGCCGGCTTGAAAAAAATTAAGACTCTGTTTATATTTTCGCGGTAATTCCAGAATTGCCATAGGAGTCCACGTTTCCCTTTCTGGGAATAAACAACATAATTGGAAGCTGAAACTTGAACGTATGTGGATATCCATTTTCACAGCAGCATAATTCACAAAAACCAAAAGGTGGAAACAACCCAAGCAACCATTGCAAGATGAATGGATCGACAACATGGGGCATATACATACAATGTGATCAAAAAGGAATGAAACCCTGAGGCACACTGCAATATGGGTGAGCCTTGTAGACACTATGCAGAGTGAAATGACCCGGTTATGAAAAAACAAATATGGTGCGATTACACTTGTGCGAATTATCTAGAGTAGTCGAATTCATAGAGACCAAAAGTAACACGGTGGTTGCCGGGGCTGAAGGGCAGTGGAGTGGGGAGCTAATTGTTTTGTAGGTTCTGAGTTTCAGTTTGGGAAGATGAACAAGTTCTGGAATTGAACAGGGATGGTTGTACAGCAGTATGAATGTACTTAATGCCACTGAACTGTACCCTTTAAAGTCGTATTATGTTTCGTACACTTTACTACAATAAAAAATTTAACTGCAGTACCTGTCTCAGAAGGTCACAGTGATACATAAACGTGTGAAATATATTTGGCACGATGCTGGCGTAGAGCAAATGCTCACAAAGTTGTTAACATTTTCCCCTTCTTTCTGTAAAGCCCTTGCTCTGCTATCAGAGTAACTCCCATTTAAACATCTACAACTCTGAAGCCTGTTTCAATGCCTTGTGCTAACTGAGCCCTTTCATGCTGAGTTGGATGTCCACTTCTATCCTCCCGTGTCACAGGCTTCCAACCCACTACTGGCTTCTCTGTGATCCTTCTCGACTTCCTTTTCTTTCCTTCCCACTAGACTCAGACCCTTGGGGACAGTGTCCCAATCCTTTCTTGTCCTGGCGTCTAGCAGAGTGCCTGCTACCTATATTTAGGATGTTTATCTTACATACAAATAAGGGAAGGGTTGGGAGAATCAATAATTTTTAAAATGACGATCGCTCTTCATTCCTTTAAAATAGAGGTCTTGCTTAAGTATAAGGAGCTCTCTTTCAAAATCAAACAATTTCATGGACCCACACGCAAACTGCTAGTTTAATTTTTAATATTTGAAGATAAAAATTTTATTGTGACCCGATGGTCTTAGAAATGTAGTACTTTTAAACAGAACTGACACTTTGACAGTGTTAGTCATTCAGTTGTGTTCAACTCTTTGACCCCATGGACTGTGGCCTGCCAGGTTCCACCATTTATGGAATCCTCCAGGCAAGAATACTGGAGTGGGTAGCCAGCCATTTTCTTCTCCAGGGAATCTTCCCAATCCAGGGACTGAACCTGGGTCTCCCGCATTGCAGGCAGATTCTTTACTGTCTGAGCCACAAGGGAAGCCCAAATAGAACAGAACCAACACACAAAGTTTGATGAGCACACAGATTTTTAGGTCAGCAGCTGTAACTCCTGGCCTCTTGGGAGTCTGGTATACTCCTGTTGGCAACTGCAGTGGATACGGCATTTTCAGAGCAGGTTAATGACTTTTACAGCTTATGAGTAAACCTTCAAGATGAGTCTGAGTTAGAAAGATAATAAAGCATTTTTGGTTTGTCCACTCCATGGACATAAAAAACAAATCTTGTGACCGTTCTAGAGTCTTTGTCAAAGGAAGAAGAATTGTTGGAAGCAGGCAATCCCAGAGCTAAAGGTTAGGTGTTGGAAGCCTTGCCTGTTGAGTTGGAATTTTTTGAGAGAAAGAAAAACAAAGACTCAGAGACTGTGAGCTCTGTCCCTCTAGGAATAAAAGTGGTCCATAGGGAGATGGTTACTGCCAGCAAGGAACGTCTACATGGGAAACTTTGTACTTGTGTTTATTAATTTGCTGTGGCTACCGTAACAAAGTACCAACGCTGAATGGCTAAAACAGAAATTTATTGTCTCAGAGTCCTGGAGGCTGGCAGTACAGGATCAAGGTGTCAGTAGGGCTGAGAGGCAGAATCTGTGCCAGACCTCTCCCCTAGCTTTTAGCGGTTTGCAGGCAATCTTTGGTGTTCTGTGGCCTTGGTTGCATCGCCCCATCTCTGCCATCTTCACATGGTATTTTCCCTACACACATCGTCCAATTCACCCTTTTCATATGAACAACAGTCTTATTGGGTTAGGGACCCACTGTAGTGACCTGTGTGTGTGTGTGTGCAGTCACTCAGTCATGTCTGACTCTTTGCGACCCCATAGACTGTAACCCACCAGGCTCTTCTGTCCATGGGATTTCCCAGCAAGAATACTGGAGTGGGTAGCCATTCCCTTCTCCAAGGAATCTTCCCAGCCCAGGGATAGAACCTGTGTCTCCTGCACTGGCAGGCGGATTCTTTACTATTGTGCCACCTGGCATTACCTTAACCAATGACATCTGCAGCAACCCTATATTCAAGTAAGGTCACATTCTGAGGTTCCAGGGGTTAGGACTTCGGCATATAAATTTGCAGTGAGCCACTGTCTAATGAAAGGACGTCCTCAGGAGACACAGCCTTAGCGGCCTCTTAGATACGCTCTCCTGTCCCTTAGCAGCTCCTACTTACTTTTCATAATATCACATTCCTTTCCTTTCCCAAGAATAATCTAGCAAAGCTTTAAACATATACAAAATAAATATGAATGGATACCATGCAGAATAGAATCAGACTTTGCCACTGATGTGACTAGATCCTGGAAGAGGTTAGTGGTATTTGAGTGGCAGAGAAGGGTGCAGACCCAATAGTCAAGGCTATGGCTTGGCAAATGAGATCCCATGGACTATACAGTCCATGGAATTCTTTAGGCCAGAATACTGGAGTGGGTAGCCTTTTTCTTCTTCAGGGACTGAACCCAGGTTTCCCGCATTGCAGGCAGATTCTTTACCAGCTGAGCCACAAAGGAAGCCCAAGAATGCTGGAGTGGGTAGCCATTCCCTTCTCCAGGGGATCTTCCCTACGCAGAAATCAAACCAGGGTCTCCTGCACTGTAGGCTGATTCTTTACCAACTGAGATATCAGGAAAGCCCTTTCAGTAAAGGACAAGATAGTAAATATTTCCGGGGTTTGCAGGTTATATGATCTCTGACGTAACCACACATCGGCTGTTGCTACAACATGAAAGCAACTATAAACAATTTATAAACCAAGGAGGACTGTTGTATTCCAATTAAACTTTATTTGCAAAATCAGGCAGCAGGCCAAATTTGGCCCATGTGCCTTACTGAGTCACTCCTTTTGGCGACCACATCCCTAATGGATATGACATCTTCAAAGTGGGTTCATGACTTCTACAGCTTATGAGTAAACCTTCAAGATGAGTTTAAGTTAGAAAGACAATAAAGTAATTTTGGTTTGTCCTACTATGTAGACATAAAAGGGAAAGCTTGGTCAAGCTTGATCAAGACTGTTGTTCCCTGTACTGAATCCTTTCCCTTTATGATATTATTTTTCTTCTGTGTTATGCTGCATACCCCATCATCCCCTCTCATATCTTCTCCCCCAGCCCTACATTCGTGGCTTTCCTTCTCCTCCACATGACTTATCATGAACGGACTTCTGCCATCACTGCCACCCCCTTTCCTTGCATCTTTCCTCGCATTCTTTCCCCCATCTCAACCCACTACACAGCCTCATCCTCGGAACATTCTTTCTTCTCCATCCCAGTTCTAACCCTGACACTGATCCAAGCTCCACCTGCCCTCCCTACCCGGTCATTCCATGCCCATAAAGGAGACAGCCTCGGTATTTGTGCCGGGCAGTTCAACACTGAGCTTGGGCCGTGCAGTGTGTATGTCACCGTATGTGTGCAGCATATGTGGAAAATGCTTGCAGACCATCCATCTCAATTTATGAACCTCCTTGGCAGCCTTTGTTCTGCTCTCACATGAGGCTCTGCCAAATATATAAATACTTCCTCTGAATGACAATAAATTTGGTCTCCCCTAATCTTTCACTCCATAGATAAAATCTCATCGAGGTTGCAATTGCACTGATACAAAGTTAACTGTTTTCTTACTTGATCTAACACTCTAACCAAATGGAGTTTGAGGGCCTCCTATTCATGCTTCACAGCTGCTTGACTCAAGGATGTTTGCCTATCCATATCCTGAAAGTTGGAAGCTAACCCACTTGGATGCCTGCCTCTCACACTGTCCTATTCTGTGAAGTCAAGACCATTGATAAAAGCCAGACAGTTTACAGAAGGGCCTGAAGAAGGTTATTTCTCTGAACACTTGGCTGTACCTTCTTCAACAACAGATGAATTTACCAGATGTAACAGAAGTGGTTCTTTTTTCCCTGAGGGAAGACAAGATGGCCTTTGGTTTTGATGAACCGTGAAGAAGTTGCAGGTAAGGATACATGTTAATAATTCGTCATCTTGTATTTGCTTTTTCTCTTAACTTTTTCCACTTTATTCTCTTCTGGAACTTGTCAGTTGCTTCTTACAGTACCGGGCACATAGGAGACATTTTTTTAAAAAGCTGTCTTCTCGTCATTGCTGCTGCTGCTGCTGCTGCTGCTAAGTCACTTCAGTCGTGTCCGACTCTGTGCGACCCCATAGACGGCAGCCCACCAGGCTCCCCCGTCCCTGGGATTCTCCAGGCAAGAACACTGGAGTGGGTTGCCATTTCCTTCTCCAATACAGGAAGGTGAAAAGTGAAAGTGAAGTCGCTCAGTTGTGTCCGACCCTCAGCGACCCCATGGACTGCAGCCTTCCAGGCTCCTCCATCCATGGGGTTTTCCAGGCAAGAGTACTGGAGTGGGGTGCCATTGCCTTCTCCGCTTCTTGTCATTACCACCACCAAAATCGCAATACTCATTTCTTTCTTCTGTACTTACTCAGCAACCCCAAACTCATTCAACTACTTCATAAATTTTTAACAACTGGTTAGCCCAGGCTACAGTACTCTCAATTTTATTTTGTTGCCTGAATTGATAATTGATCAATTTTCAATGCAGTGAAGTGGCCATGTAGTTGATATTTGAACAATGAGATGTGGAGGAAAAATTACCTTTGAATTCTATTTTCTTTCGTATTCATTTTCAAATACATGCAGAGAAAAAAGACACGGAGACACAGAGAAAAAACAGACAAAAATAGAGGTCAAAGGATCCTGAGAAAAGATATAGCTTCCCAAGTGGGACCTGTGCAGTCAACTCTTTTTGTTCCATTTTCTTTTCATTTCTCTTTTGTCTCTGCTTCTGTTTCCTCTTAATTTCTCCCTCTTTTTTCTTTTCACTCTCAACTTAAATTATATAATGACATCAAATGGTTATGCTTTCTTTTCCAAGACTATTACCACCTGAATAACACTGACTAGTTAGTTTTATCTTGAGTTTTTTATAATTTAATTACTAGCTACTAACTGTTTGAGAATAGGATATATTTTTGGATCCTTAACCTGTTGCTTCCATGTGCCTAAAGAGGTATAACTCTAATTGGAAAATAAAGTCTTTGTCAGAACAGAAGAAAGAAAGGATGATTTAGATTATTTGTTTTCTTCCCTTATTTCCTCCCTCCCTCCCTGTTTCACCTTACTCACACTCAGCTGTGTCAACTCTGATGACCTGTAGGCAGGGCACCCGCCTTGGGCTCCTTCTGGGGGAAGTCATGACTCAGAGCATCCACCTCCCTGCAGTGGAAGCCCCCTGTGCTGTTCACTGCCCTGGGCTCAGACCGGGGCTCTGCACACAGCATAATGTTCAACCAACAAAGAGCGCTGAGTGACTGAGGGGCCAGACGGCCACCAGACTGGCCCCTGGCGAATGTGCAGTAAAGGGGACGCCAACCACACTCAGAATCAGACAGAGATGGCCATGGGGAGACAACTGTGAGATTCCCCACTACTAGGCACGTGGACCTTGCAGTACCCCAGATCCGCATTCAAGCCCTGCCTCCCGCTGTTGAAACTTACAGATAAAGAGACCTTGGGCTTCTAAGTTCATATATCTGAGTGTCAGTGTTTTTGCTTATAAAATAGATAACGCTTCCTATGTAAGCCTCCAGGAGACAACACAGTTACGCACCTAGCATAGCGCACAGCAGCTGAGAAAGAGCAGAGAATTGCTGGGGTGGTGGGGGACAGAGAGGGGTTTGGGGGGACGGGGAGACAGGAACAAAGAGCAGCATCTAGAAGTTAATATGGGGGTGGGAGCTGCCTAGGGGAACTGATTCAAACAAGCCCCAAATACAGAACAGGCACCAATGGGAAAGATGGGGTTCTGAGCTCTGAGGTCTGTTTTTCCGAACTCGCTAACTCCACAGCGCCACCTAGGGTCAAGCACGCTCCGAGCTAACGGTGATCTCCACGAGGCCCTTTGCTGCAGCAGAATTCCCTCGTCCCTTTCTTGCCCTTTCCCCTAGCTCATCTGTCCCTCGATCCCTTCTCTCTCACCCCATGTCCTTTCCCACCCCACCCTTCTGCCTTTTTCTTCCTCTATCTCCTCTTTCTGGTACAGTGTTTTTCATAGTGGGGTCCTCAGGGCTTTGGACAAAATGATGAATCTGTGGGAAGTCAGATAATGAACATTCCCAAACATCTCTTGCCCTGCCTCCCGTGCTCCATGTTGCTGACTCCTTTGGATGGCACTGGAAGCTCCTGGACTGTCCCAGCCATGCTGTTGCAGGGTCTCTGATGAAGGCCCACCGTGGTGCCTTGGACAGCGGGCCCTTGGCTGCCACCACGGCAGGCGTCAGGCTAATGAAGAGAGGGACAGCCACACTTCTTTTCTATCCACGTCCCTGGGGTCCACATTCTCCAGTGTGAATTCCACTGTGACTCCTTACTTGTTCTCTAACCAGAGCAAGAACTCCACTCAAAGAGCTCACAAGCTCAAGACAGCAGCAGAGATTTCACTTCAGATGGGAACAAAACAAAACAAAACAAAACAACCCCCACTCTTCAAAGAGTGGAGGACAATTTTGGACAAGCCTGTACCTTAATAAGGCTTGCCAATTTCTACTCCTCATTCCAGAAATCATGATTGGAAAACAATACTGAATTATTTTTTTCGATATACATTTAAATAGATATTCTGGATCCAGTTCAGCATTCTCTCCACACTTTCTTAAATCTCTCATTCTTCTCAAGAGCTGATTTGCTTTCAAATCCCAACAAGTTACACTTGAAATAGCTTCAAATTTGTTCAATGTACAGCTGCTTTGAAAGCTCAGAGGGAACATTGTAACAGGATCATGAATTTCCTGAGCCATTGTTAGAGGGCATCACTTCCACACACATGTGTGTTTCTGCTTTTCCCAACAACTCATTGAATCCCGGTTTCAGTCTGCACAGGGAAGAGCTAGAAATATGAACTACTTACATTCTTGTTTGTCTTTTCCCTAAACCAAATATTACTCAGTACACACTTGTGCTCTGACTATGGCCATTAGTAAACTAAAATTTTGGTTTTACAAATTGTTTAGTTCACTTAGGGGAGTTAAATTTAGCAAGTATTTTTTAAGTTATGAAAATTATTTATCTAATCTCTTATAATACACATTATGTGCATTTATAGAAAAAGGCAATAGGAAAATATTAACAGATAA
>NW_011495072.1:5056587-5069536 GCF_000754665.1 Bison bison bison | reverse complement strand
ACTTTTCACTTTCATGCCTTGGAGAAGGAAATGGCAACCCACTCCAGTGTTCTTGCCTGGAGAATCCCAGGGACGGGGGAGCCTGGTGGGCTCCCGTCTCTGGGGTCGCACAGAGTCGGACACGACTGAAGTGACTTAGCAGCAAACCTGTTTGAAAATGATACATAAGAAAATTTGTTACAAGCCATAATGCTTTTATAACCTATCAGGAAAAAAGATTATATTAGCACTCCTTTATGCTTTAATACAAATGTATTCTCTGAGTCACACTAGGACAAAGTAATTTGTTTTTATTTCTTGAAGTAATTATTAGTATATTTACAATTATTAAATATATCCTTAAAATCTTTCATTGCTTAGGGGGAAAAAGTAAGCTAGCTGGGTTTCTTTGTTTATTTTAGTAAATATTAATACTTTCATCTCAGAAGTCAAAATTGAGCAGGAGTGCGATATACAAGGGGCTTTCCAGGTGATTCAGTGGTGAAGAATTTACCTGCCAATGCGGGAAACACGAGAGACGTGGATTAGATTCTTGGATCAGGAAGATCCCCTGGAGTAGGAAAGGCAACCCACTCCAGTATTCTTGCCTGGAAAATTCCATGGACAGAGGAGACTACAGTCCATGAGGCAGCAAAGAGTTGGTCAGGACTGAGCACTCACATATGCTCTGTACAAGGTATATAGTTTAAATCTTTCAGACAAGAGACTATAAGAAGGCAAATAAGCCAGAACCCTGCTGTGATCTACATTTTTAGTGGCATAAGATTAGGAGCATATACTTTTCAATTAAAGCAATTCTAATTAAGGCAAAATGGTCTGTGAAAATGATTGCCTGTGCCAATTGAAGACAAAATGAAGCATAATACATATGTTTCCCTTTCTGGTGATCATCCACTACATGAATAGTGAAGCTACTTATTCATATGATTTCTCTGTCTAGAGCACCCTCTCCCTCTAATGTCTAACTAGAAAAGCACCTAATCATTCTTTGAATTTCAGTCAAATGCCATCTACTAAGTAAAACTATCTCTTAACTCTGGAACAAACAGGTGCTGCTTCTCAATGTGTCCAGAGAACTATCTACATGCCTGCCTTATGGCAATGACCTTGCTATATTCTAATTTTTTTTTAATGCCAGTCTCCTTCCTATGGCAAATCCCTCTGTTCTCAGTGAATCAGTAGCTACCACTCTACACCAGACTATCTTCTGAGACCTTTGCACAAAAGGGGGACTTGTTTGACTCTCATAGTAAAACCACAAAGAAGGGCTTCTCAAACAGGGTTCCACGGAACCCTAGCACTGTTTCAAACTATATTCAGATTAAAAAATGAAAACTACCTCTTTTTAACTGATCGTGTAACCAGATGCTAGTATTCACAGTGATTGATTAACTGTGACTGAGCAGCCCAGGTAGTAGCTTCGTTAGAGGTCATTCAGCCCCGTAGGACAGTGTGCGTGTTCATGTGGTTGAGTCCATTCTCAGGTTTGGACGTGGCTGATAGCTGGTGAGCCCTGAACTGCTCAGAGAGAAGGAGGATAGGCTCTTGACCTCAGCCTCTCCCTTCTGAATTACCTCCTGAAGACTCACCCTTCCAGCCACAGGCCTAGCAGAGCAAGCATGCCCTATAGGTGTGAAAGCAAATCAGAGGGGAATCTTTCTTTTAAGAAGGAATTTTTATGTACTCAGCTACCTCCCTACTGTTTGATTATTGCTGTAAATATGGAAAACCATGGTTTTTGTAAATTACAAGTGAACTGTATTGTAAAATATTTGTACTTTTGACAGTTTTCTCATTTTAAGTATTTATTATTAGTGTCTGTTTTAAAAATATGGCTGACTGTCCAATATGACAATATTTGAAGATGACTTGTGAGATAGAAAAGACAAATTTTAAGCCAAAAATGCAACATATGTGCATAATAATATTATAAAAAACAGGCTTATTTTGAACCTGGAGTCTGATCATGTCTCAATAAGAAAATGTTTTTTCAAAGTCTCGCATAAAGTGGTCTTAGGCTGTATTTTTATTCAAGGCTTTGGCTTGTGATTTGAGTAGCTTTACTATTCAATATAGTCAATAAAATTTTGTATTGTCAATTACAGTAATTAAACTCAGAAAACAACTTTCAAGTTAAATCTATAATTAAAATTAAATTACACAATTTGGTATAAACTAGTTGTATAACAGAAATTTATTACATTGCCTTGTGAACTTTTTAAAATTTATGAAGAAAAAAGAATAATTGCATGAAAGGTAAGATTATCTTAACTACATTTTTTTTTTCCAGGAAAAATCACTCACCTCAAAAGTTATTTTTAGGGAAAAAATTATTCTTCCATGTTTTGGGTACCATACTTCTTTAGCATCTTTTGGTGGGGGAAGACTTTTTAATCAAAATATAGTTGTTGTCCAGTATTATGTAAGTTTCAGGTATATATCAGAGTGATTCACAATTTTAAAGGTTATACTTCATTTATAGATATTATAACATATTGGCTATACTCCTTGTATTGTAAAGTCCTAGTAGCTAATTTATTTTATAAATAAATAGAACAGTATAAATCCTACTTCCTATCCCTATCTTAATCCCCTATCCCTATCTTGCCCCTCACCACTTCCCTCTCCCCACTTGGTAACCACTAGTTTGTTTTCTATTTCTGAGTCTGTTTCTTTTTTGTTATATTCACTGGTTTGTCTTATTTTTAGAGTCCACATGTAAGTGATATCATATAGTATTTGTCTTTCTGTGTCTGACATTGCACTTAGCATAACACCTTCTGAGTCCATCCATGTTGTTGCAAATGGCAAAATTTCATTCTTTTTTACGGCTGAGTAACATTCATGTGTGTGTGTGTGTGTGTGTACACACATATATGATGTTTTGGCTGTTGTAAATAGTGCTGCTGTGAACATTAGGGTGTTTGTACTTTTTCAAATTAGTGTTTTCTTTTTTTCAGATATATATATCCAGGAGTAGAATTGCTGAATCATGATAGTTCCATTTCTGAGAACTCTCCAAACTGTTTTCCATACTGCCTGCACCAATTTACATTCCCATCAACAGTGTTCTAGAGTTCCCTTTTCTCCACATCCTTGCCAACATTTTTTGTGTTGTTTTTGATGAAAGCCATTCTGACAGGTGTGAGGTGATTTCTCACCGTGGTTTTGATTTGCATTTTCCCAATGATTAGTGATGGTGAGCATCTTTTCGTGTGCCTTTTGGCCATCTGTGTTTCTTCTTTGGAAAAATGTCTATTTGGTTCTTCTGCCCATTATATATTGTTTGTTATTTTGATGTTGAGTTGTATGAGCTGTTCATACATTTTAGATACCAACCCCTTATCAGTCATATCATTTGTAAATATTTTCTCCTATTCAGTAGTTTGTCTTTTTGTTTTGTCTGTGGTTTCCTCTGCTGTGAAAAAGCTTTTAAGTTTAATTAGCTACTGTCTTTGTTTTTATTTCCTTTGCTGTAGGGAAAAATAGAGAGAGAAGACGCAAATAAATAAGACTAGAAATGAAAAAAGAGGTGTCACAACTAATACAAAGGGGTCAAATACAAAGGGTCATAAGAGAATACCATGACCAATTATATGCCAGAAGTTAGATAGCTTAGAAAAAATGGATAAATTCCCAGAAACACACAACTTACCATGACTGAATCATGAGCAAAGAGAAAATCTGCGTAGTTCAATAATGAATAAGGATATTTAATCAGTAATAAAAAACTTCACGACAAAGAAAATCCCAGGATAAGACGGTTTCACTGGTGGTTTCTACCAATCATTTAGAGAGCAACTAATGTCAACCCTTCTCAAACTCTTCCAAGAATTTGAAGAGGAAAAAACATTCCCCAACTCATCTTACGAGGCCATCATTACCCTGACACAAAAGCTACATAAGGATAGTACAAGGGAAGAAAACTAGAGACTAATATCCCAGCTGAGTATAAATGCAAACATTCTCAAGAAAAACTTAGTTAACTGAATTCAGCAGTCCATTAAAAAGATCATGCACCATGAACAACTGGGAATTACCCCTGGGAGGCAAGGATGGTATAACCAATGCAAATCAATAAATGGAATATGCCATTTTATTTTTTTAATTAAATTTATTTATTTTAATTAGAGGCTAATTACTTTACAGTATTGTATTGGTTTTGCCATACATCAACATGAATCCACCATGGGCGTACACGTGTTCCCAATCCTGAACCCCCCTCCCACCTCCCTCCCCATACCAGCCCTCTGGGTCATCCCAGTGCACCAGCCCCAAGCTTCCTGTATCCTGCATCGTACCTGGACTGGCGATTCATTTCTTATATGATACTATACATGTTTCAATGCCATTCTCCCAAATCATCCCCCCCCACCCCCACTCCCACAGAGTCCAAAAGACTGTTCTACATATCTGTGTCTCTTTTGCTGTCTCCCATACAGGGTTATCATTACCATCTTTCTAAATTCCATATATATGCGTTAGTATACTATATTGGTGTTTTTCTTTCTGGCTTACTTCACTCTGTATAATTGGCTCCAGTTTTATCCACCTCATTAGAACTGATTCAAATGTATTCTTTTTAATGGCTGAGTAATACTCCATTGTGTATATGTACCACAGCTTTCTTATCCATTCATCTGCTGATGGACACCTAGTTACCATTTCATGCCAGTCAGAATTGCTGCGATCCAAAAGTCTACAAGCAATAAATGCTGGAGAGGATGTGGAGAAAAGGGAACCCTCTTACACTGTTGGTGGGAATGCAAACTAGTACAGCCACTATGGAGAACAGTGTGGAGTTTCCTTAAAAAACTGGAATATGCCATTTTAATACAATAAAAGATAAAAATCTTGAAATCATCTCAACAGATGCAGAAAAATCCCTTGACAAAATAAACAGACTTTTACAATAAAAACGCTTAACAAACTGGGTTCAGAGGGAACATACCTCAACATAATAAAGGGCATGTATGACAAGCCCACAACTAATATTATAATCAATGGTGGAAAGTTGAAAGCTGTTTCTCTAGGATCATGAATAAGACATGGGGGCCCATTCTCACCATTCCCATTCAGTGTAGGACTGAAAGTCCTAGCCAGAATGAGCAAACAAGAAATAAATAAATAAAAGGCCACCAAATTAGAAAGGAAGAAGTAAAATTTCCTTTGTTTGCAAGTACAATCTTATATATAAAAAATTCTAAAGATGCCACCAAAAAATTCAATGGACTCGGTAAAGTTACAAGATAAAAAAATAAGCATTAAAAAATTGCAATAAAGCTGGAAAAAAATAACAAAATATTTGAGTATGTTTACGTTCTCTGTGGAGTCTTCTTTGCACCTGTTTTAAAATTCGTTCTTATCCCATTCCCCCATTTTATTTGTTTTCATAGAAAGTATCACCTTCCAACATAGTGATTTACTTGCTTGCTGCTGCTGCTGCTAAGTCACTTCAGTCGTGTCCAACTCTGTGCGACCCCAGAGACGGCAGCCCACCAGGCTCCCCTGTCCCTGAGATTCTCCAGGCAAGAACACTGGAGTGGGTTGCCATTTCCTTCTCCAATGCATAAAAGTAAAAAGTGAAAGGGAAGTCGCTCAGTCGTGTCCGACTCTTAGTGACCCCATGGACTGCAGCCTACCAGGCTCCTCCATCTATGGGATTTTCCAGGCAAGAGTACCGGAGTAGGGTGCCATTGCCTTCTCCATTTACTTGCTTACTTTGTTTATTTTCTGCCTCTCCTCCCCACCTTCCATGGAAGTTTCGTGAGAGTAAGATATCTCCATTTCGCACAGTGCAGTGCTGATGGACAATACAGAAACAGTGGGAGTCCTTGGATCCTGTTTTATTTCTGCTTCCCTGCCTAAAAGAATCCTCTCTGCTGAAAATTAGCTGTTCAGAAGGGATGAGAGTCTTTGAAAGATGACAAAATTAATAAAAATACCCCCACCCTGTACATTAGACTTGGCTTCCTATCCCAGGAAACTGTGAGAAATTGCAAACTGTGAAATGTGAACTTTGGGGAAATTCTTTTTTGTAAATTGGAGTGTAATTGCTTTACAATGTTGTGTTAGTTTGTGCTATAAAAGCAAAGTGAATCAGCCATATGTATACATACATCCCCTCCCTCTTGAGCCTCCCTTCCACTTCCCCATTCCACCCTTCCAGGTCATCGCAGAGCACCAAGCTGTGCTCCCTGTGCTATATAGCAGCCTCCTGCCAGCTATCTACTTTACACGTGGTGTTTCCCCCTTTCTTCCTCTCCTGGCCACAAGTTCTGTTTTCTACACCTGTACCTCTATGAGTCAGCTGTAGTGATGGGGGAATTCTTGAGGATAATTTCTGTGTTCTGGAAAGACTACCCAGAAGTTTTTCTACTGGAGGGGAAGAAAATTTTTTCCTCTTTCCATCTTAAGGTCTTGGCTGGGGTTCTGTGTAAAAGACAGATTAACAAGAGAAAAACAAGTTTATTAGCATCTGTAATGAATGGGAGTATTCAGAGATAAGTAACTCAAAGAGGTAGCTTAGAATTCAGGCTCATAAAGCGTCTTCAATAAAGAACAATAATTGTGTAGAGAAATCACAGAACAAAGGAGAAAGGCTTTCAAGAGCAGCTAACTGTGGGTAGGTAAATATACAGGGATCCGGTGGTAGATAAAGGCTCATCAGCAAAGCTTGTTATGTAGTCCTCCTCTCATGCTTTCTTCAGGCTGATAAATTGTTCCTAGTGATTAGCTTTTATTTTCCCTGGTAGAGAGAAGGAGGGATATCCTTGTATTTTTATAACCTGCTTTTAGGCAAATAGAGGAAGGATAAGGCACTTTTCTTATATCTACTTCTCATTACCTCCCGCTCAAAATAATCCTATGACAAAGTAGCATATTTGGGGGTAACATATTCTAGTTTCTTTTACTATCAAATCAAATAATCACTTCTTTGAGTACTGACAGCCAGAGAAGACACCATCACAGGTCCCTAGAGAATCAGAAGAGGTTCCAAGATGATTCCACGTATGTAGAGAAAAGAGTTATTCTCCTGAGCATATGTGGACAATGCCCGAGGAAGTCAAAACTACTGGAGGGCATTTCTGTGGTGGTCCAGTGACTCTGCACTCTCCATGCAGGAGAGGTTTGATCCCTGGTCAGGGAACTAAATCCCACATGCTGCAACTAAAGATCATACATGCCGCAACGAAAATTGAAGATCCCATGTGCCACACTAAGACTCAGAACAGCCAAATCAATAAAAAGGGCTGTGTCATACATGAAATGAATGGAGAAAAGTTAGTCTTACTAGAAAGCAGAAAGCACCAGAGACAGAGAAACACGGATTGTCAATATTAATTTTACACTCTAACTGGTGGACCTGAACCACCAGCTGGATATGAGTGATGCGGGAGGGTTGGTAGTGCTGAAACAAAACAGGACCCTGTGGGGGTTCTCCAGGCTACAGATCCTTTCCATGTCTCTCATTTCTTGTTTGTAGGAAATGGGCTTCATTCAGCCTCCTTGACCTTACCTGAGGTCCAAGTCAGATTCAAACAGTTGCTAATCAGAAAAGTGAAAGAATGCAGAAATAAAGGAGGAGCAATCAAGAAACAAGTTTCTTCAGCAATAAAGCAGGACTCTGGTTCCTCCCCAAGGGATATATAGATTTATATATATATACACACATATACAGCGTCTTTGAGTTGTTCTGGAAGAACTAAGGCCACCCAGGTGAAGGATAGAGGATGATAACTTCAGGCTGAGCACAAGATTCCTGGAGCAACACCCTATTACCTCACCACCAACCAATCAGAAGAAAACCTGCACACAGGGAAAGATAACACAAAATCTGACCCCTTCCCCAGATGCTGTGCGTGCTCAGTCTGTCCAACTCTTTGTGACCCCATGGACTGTGTAGCCCACCAGGGCTCTTCTCTCCGTGGAATTATCCTGACAAGAGTACTGGAGTGGGTTGCCATTTCCTCCTCCAGAGAATCTTCCCAACTCAGTGATCCGTGCGGTTGGCGTCTCCTGCTACTCCATTGGCAGGCAGATTCTTTACCACTGGCCGCCTGGGAAGCCCACATGATTAACTGTGATTAACTTCCTTTTTCTCCATTTAAAAACCCATGTAGTCAAGCAAAATCTTGGGAGACGGTTCTTGGACATGAGTCTGCTTTCTCCCCAGGTTACCAGCCTCCTGAAAGGCAAGGCAAGCTTTCCTTTCCTACCAACACTTGTGTCTAAAGTACTGGCTTTCAAGAGGTGCATAACCCATCCTGAGTTCAGTAACAGCACTTCATACAGTTCAGGCTTCAGGTATCTCACCAGAGGCACGGGACACACATGGCTTGTTTTGTTCACATTACAGAATATTGGATCACACCATGGGATAGGACACGTACGTGTAGATTGCTTTCATGTGGCTCCTGTATCATATGCACAATATCTTTCAAGTAGTTAAGCCTATTGTGTCTGCAGCACTACACGTGATGATTTGAAGCAAGCCCTACAGACTGCCCTCTTGTCTGAGGAACCCATTTCCTGGTCACCGTGTTGCAAACACAAGCTTCCCTGCCTGAACCTTGCTTCTAAGGCTGTGCTTTCCTCAGCTTTTGAGTCCAAACCTGCCTGTCTCCCCTTCATTCTGCTTCATTTCCATCTCCTTGCCTCTGCTCTTTGTTTGAATAGGAAAATAAATCCAGAAAGTAATGTTTAAGAGGCGAAATTCTAAAAACAACCAAACAAACAAAAATCCAGCTGCTATGGTTTAAAGCTCATTAATGCTTGTGGGGAAAACTGCTGAGTATAAAATATATTTCAGTAACATTTTTGGATGGGGATTGGGCAATATCTTCAACATATAAAATTTAAATATTCTTTGAAATATCAATTCCACTTTAGCAAATTTATTCTATAGATAAATGTGCACAAGTATGCAAGTGTGTGTGTGTGTGTGTGTGTGTGTGTACACATCATTATACCAACTTATAATTGACTTCATAGCAGTGTTGAAAAAGCAAGAAGTTAATAACAATGTAAATGCCCATCAAAAGGCCTGCCTAAATAAATTAAGACACATTCATACATTAGCTTACCACATAATCATTAAAATAATGAAATATATATGTATTGATTTTTAAAAGGTATCTAAGACATACTGTCAAGTAAAAGAAATCAAGTTACACAAGGATGTATTAAGTTCCTTTTGAGCTTTAAGAAAGTAGGTATGTTTATGTGTGCTTGTGAGTGTGTGTGTATACATCAATATTTTCTGAATGAAACCAAGAATTCTTAGTGGTTGTTGCCCCTTGGAGTCATAATGGAGGTTGCAAAGTGTGTAGAGACTGGTTGAGACTTATTTTTCACTCCATACCCATATGAATTCTTAGAAAAATTTCCCCTATGGGCATAATTTATATTAAAATTTAAAATAAACTTAAATATAAAATATGTAACTATTTCAGCAAAGTTATATAAATCAGCTTCCATGTCCCAAGTCATCTGCATCATTCAGGATGTTTAGTTACTCACAGTCAATCCACTCTCATCTGTTCAAATCAGTTCAGTTTAGTTGCTCAGTCGAGTCCGACTATTTGTGACCCCATGGACAGCAGCACACCAGGCCTCCCTGTCCATCACCAACTCCTAGAGCTTGCTCAGACTCATGTCCATTGAGTTGGTGATACCATCCAACCATCTCATCCTCTGTCATCCCCTTCTCCTCCCAGCATCTTCAATCTTTCCCAGCATGAGGGTCTTTTCCAATGAGTCAGATCTTCCCATCAGGTGGCCAAAGGATTGGAGTTTCAGCTTTAGCATCAGTCCTCCCAATGACTATTCAGGACTTTATTTTTATTTATTTTAGGATTGATTGGTTGGATCTCTTGGTAGTCCAAGGAACTCTCAAGAGTCTTCTACACCACAGTTCAAAGCATCAATTCTTGGGCACTCAGCTTTCTTTATAGTCCAACTCTCACATCCATACATGACTACTGGATAAACCATAGCTTTGACTAGATAGACCTTTGCTGGTAAGGTAATGTCTCTGCTTTTTAATATGCTGTCTAGGTTGGTCATAGCTTTTCTTCCAAGGAGCAAGCGTCTTTTAATTTCATGGCTACAGTCACCATCTGCAGTGATTTTGGAGCCCCCAAAAAATAAAGTCAGACACTGTTTCCATTATTTCCCCATCTATTTTCCATGAAGTAATTAGACCGGATACCATGATGTTCGTTTTCTGAATATTGAGTTTTAAGCCAACTTTTTCACTCTCCTCTTTCACTTTCATCAAGAGGCTTTTTAGTTCTTCTTAACTTTCTGCCATAAGGGTGGTGTCATCTGCATATCTGAGGTTATTGAGATTTCTCCCAGCACTCTTGATTTCAGCTTGTGCTTTATCCAGCCTGGCATTTAACATGATGCACTTTGCATAGAAGTTAAATAAGCGGGATGACAATTTACAGCCTTGACGTACTCCTTTATACATTTGGAACCAGTCTGTTGTTCCATCTTCATTTCTAACTGTTGCTTCTTGACCTGAATACAGATTTCTCAGGAGGAAAATCTACTTGACTAGCAATACGTTTATTATGAGATATTGGATAACTCAC
This sequence comes from Bison bison bison, assembly GCF_000754665.1. Classification (NCBI taxonomy): domain Eukaryota; kingdom Metazoa; phylum Chordata; class Mammalia; order Artiodactyla; family Bovidae; genus Bison; species Bison bison. The sequence continues at coordinate 5,058,935 of NW_011495072.1, read as the reverse complement.
AGAATCATGGGAAGGCCTGGAGCATTGGGTTCTAGACCAAATTTCAAGGAATGACTCCTACAGCTGCAGATTTGTGATGAGGGAACTGCTACTACCCTCCCTGTCCAAGCCCAGGCCCAGCCTGGAACTCACTCCAAACTACCTCTCACTCAGGCAGCCATGACCTATGGCTCAGTCACATGTCTGTCATCTAGCAAGGAGATAGGAAATATAAAGATGAAAAGAAAAAAGAAAACCCTTCCTTAGAAAGATAGAATTCACAATGTGGGAAAAACCAAGATGCGGAGAGGTGCAATTAAAAAGATGAAGGCAGTTATGATAGACATCCACTACACGGTTCTACAGGTTACCTCCTCTGGGATCCTAGTAATTAAATTTATTTTATCAGAGAAAAAAAGTTATTCCAAAATTGTGCTGTGTCACACTGAAAATGATTGAGAACAGTGATCTGCATCATCCCTTGTTAACAATTTGCCAATTACATGTGGGAAGCTTCTCTGGCAGAAATTAGAACTCCAAAGTCTGATGAAATCCAAATAGATCCTGGATTTAGATGGTTTTCTCTGAGTTCAAGAATTGTAATAACAGCTACCATTTCATTGTTGTAAGTCATGTCCAACTCTTTGTGACTCCATGGACTGTAGCCCACCAAGTTCCTCTGTCCGTGGGTTTCACCAGGCAAGAATACTGAAGTGGGTTGCCATTTCCTTCTCCAGGGAACCTTCCCAACCCAGGGATCAAACCTTGCATCTCCTGCATGTCCTGCACTGGTAGGCAGATTATTGTTGAGCCACCAGGGAAGCCCCCGTTTAGTTAATCTTCATTATATTTGAGGTACCATGCCAGGGTCTTTATACATGAAAAGGGGAAGAAAATTTGTCTTAAAGAATATTACCACGGCCACCAACTCCACATCCTATTGTTTTCAGTCAGGGTTCAATGAGAGAAACAGAACCAGCCAGAGATGTATATTAAGAGATTTAATATAAGGAACCGGCTTATGCAATTGTGGGGGCTGATGAGGCAAGTGTGAAATCCAAAAGGCATTCAGGAGAGGCAGGCTGGAACTCTTGGGCATGGGCCAAAGCTGCTATCACAAGAAGAATTTCATCTTCTTCAGAGAAGCTTCAGTTCTGCTCTTAAACCTTTCAAATGATTGAGTCATGCTCATGCAGAATAGCTAAGAGATAGTTTCCTTTACAAAATCGACTGATTGTGAACCTTAATCACATTGACAAAATACCTTCACAGCAGTAACCACACTGGTGTTTGAATAACTGGGGATTATAGTCAAGATAAACTGATACATAAAACTGATATCTACTGCTAACAAAAGCCAATATTTTATTCTGCAAAGATTGCTCATGTATCTTTAGTTATGCAAAATAGCCCATTTGGTATTAAACTAGAATGGGAGTCATTGGGAGAAGAATAATTTGCACCCATTTAATTCATTCAATTCATTCTTGAACAAGGACTGAATGCCTTACTACAAGTTATTGTTTTTGGTGTTTGGCATATATCAGGAAACAAAACAGACCCAGTTTCCTGTCTCCATGGAATTTTTATTATTTGTATAATAGAATGGTGACAGTTGTGAGTTTCCTTGTTTGCGTGTGTGTGTGAATATTCTTTTGGACGCTGCAAGACGTTTAAAGTTTTGAGGTCCAGCATCCAAGAAGAGAGCTAAGGAAGATAGGTCTTAGGAAAGAATGGGTTCCAATATAGTAGCAGGTTGGGATAAAAAAAAATGCTGATCATTGGGAAATCTTTTTGTGTTGCTGACAGCTGACTATTAAGAAGAATTATTTTCAGCAGTCCAGTTGCCTGGTCTGCTGTATTTTCCTCCATTATCCCCAAAGCCTCTTACTGACATACACAGCCTTAGATTACTGAAGTTTGACAGTGGCCGTGCGTTGAGCAAACTGGTGTAGTGTGAGGACGGCAGCCACAGGGAGCCAGAGGGCTGGCAAAATAAACAGAACTAGTGGTTCAATATTTCTATCCCTATATCTGTCTCTATCTATCTATATATTTATAAATAGGTACGTAGGTGTTAGTCACTCAGTCGTGCCCAACTCTTTGCGACCATGGACTGCAGCCCACCAGGCTCCCCTGCCCATGAGATTTTCCAGGCAAGGATACTGGAGTGGGTTGCCATTTCCTTCTCCAGGGGATCTTCCCAACACAGGGATTGAACCCAGGTCTCTTGCACTGCAGGCAGATTCTTTACTGACTGAGCTACAAGGGAAACCCATATATTTATATGGAGAGACAAATAATATATAAATATATATTTATAAATAGAGAATTCAGTATATATAGGAAATAGAAACATATATATATAT
>NW_011495072.1:5022820-5056487 GCF_000754665.1 Bison bison bison | reverse complement strand
ATGTTTTCCCATATATATGGGAAAGAATGGTAAAGAATCCGTCTGCTAATGCAGGAGATGCAGGTTCAATCCCTGGGTTGGGAAGATCCCGTGGAGGAGGAAATGGCAACCCACTCCAGTATTCTTGCCTGGGAAATTCCATGGACAGAGGATTCTGATAGGCTACAGTCCATGGGCTGGTGAAAGAATTGGACGTGACTTAGCAATTAAACAAGAGCAACATATACATGTATATATAATTGATATAAATATATTTTCAAGAAATTGGCTTATATGGTTATGGCAGCTGTCAAGTCCACGACCTGTGAAGAGACCCACAGACTGGACACCTTTGGGCAGGAGCTGATGCTGCCATCTTGAGGCACATTTCCTTCTTCCTTGGGGGATACCTCAGTTTACTTCTTAAGGCCTTTCATCTTATAGGATCAGATCCACTCATCTTATCCACACAAAGTCACAAAGTCAGCTGACTGTGGATGTTAACCACATCTGCAAAATATCTTCATAGCAACCCATAGTCTCATGTTTGATTGATCACAAACCATAATCTGACCAGGGTCACACATAGAGCTGCCCCTTACAGGCTGGAAATTGAAGCTACCTGAAGACTCTAAGACCCCAGAAACCTCAGAAAATTGAGAATGAAATTGGACTTTTGTGGGATGGAGTTTGAGACAGTTTGTCTATTGAAGTAGTAAGGAAAAAAAGATAATTTGGAAATAGGCAACAGATGACTGCATGTCCTGTGAGTATCATCCTGAAGCACAACCAGCTCCACCCAAAGATTATCTCATTCTCTGCAGGCTTCAAAGTATTGGACTCATGATTTACTATTGATTAGGATATTTTACAACTCTGAAAGGGGGGCGTTAACTTGCTAAAGATGATTCTTATCTAACTGCAATGCAAACATTTTTTGGCTGATGCAAGGGGTACAAGAAGATGCTACTCCAAAATACGCCTCTTTGACAAAGACATGACCCTTACTTAACATGCTTTTCTTGGTCACCTTCCCATTACTCCTCCCCTCCCCATCGCCCAACCACCCAGAAGCCCCAACCCCCTTTTCCTTTGTTTTACCCTAACAAGATATATAAACCCAAGTTCTAATCACCTTCTGAGTTACTCATCTCTGGGTACTCCCATGTGTAAGTGCAACCACAGGCTAATAAACCTCTGTTTGTTTTTCTCTTGCTAATCTCTTTGCCCAGTCCCCTTTACAGAGCCTCAGCTGGATATTCTAAGATGGGTGGAGGAAAAGATTTTTTTTCCTCCCCTACACATAGAAATGAAAATTATTTCCACCCAGAGCAAAGATATTCCCTAAAGCTTACCATTTTGTTGCCCTGTGGATCATTAAACAGCTTTGTCACAAATCTAGCAGTCTTACTCATCAGTCTTCCCGTAAGTGACTGTAAATATGTATCTCTACTATGCTCCTTTGAAACAGCTTTGTCATCCTGGTGCTTCCCTCATCAGTGAGTTATGTAAGTCTTTGATGTGTGTTCATTTTATATCTGCATGAAAGACCTGTTTTTAACTTTTGAAAATTATACTTGGGCAAAAGGAAAGGATGAAGGACCCAGAAGGCTGAATAAACTTGGGGGTTTGGGGGTGATACTTGCCTTATTTTATTTATTTTTCATTTTATTTATGTATTTATTTTTGGCTGCACTGGGTCTTTGTCATTGCACCCGGACTTTCTCTAACTGCGATGAGCAGGGGCTACTCTCTAGTTGAGGTGCATGGTCTTCTTATTGCGACGGCTTCTCCTGTTGCAGAGCATGGCCTCTGGGGACAGTAGTTGAGACACTCAGGCTTGGTTTCCCTGCAACATGGGAAATGTTCCTGGGCCAGGGATCGAACTCATGTCCCCTGCATTGTCATTCGGATTCTTAACCACTGGACCAGCAAGGAAGTCCCCTTATCCTCTTTAAGTTTCACAAAATCACAGTGGTTTAATATTATTATTACTATTTTAATATATGAAAAAGTAGATACTCTCCAAGACATAAAAACTTGCCCAGAACTACATAAATAACGTGGCAGAGTAAGAGCCAAGCCCTGTTCTCTCCTTGCCTCTCACTGTATTGTGCTAGCCACGACTAAGAGCAGGAGGGAGAGATTCCACAAGCAGTAGTCACACTCTGCCCAAAGGCCCCCTGTAAGGTCCATGATACGTAGTTACTCTCTTCCACCCGACAGGACCATTATATTCGCTTTTGTACAGTTTATTTTCTTTTCTGGCTCACCCTCTATGTTCTCAATCACTCCTCAGAATGTCACATTCTTCAGATCTGTAACTTCCTAGATACTGGCCCTTCATCAATTCTTTGTGAATATCCCTCAGACACGGCATCCTGAATTGCATATCGTAACAGTACACATGGAACAGATTAATGAAAAGTAGAGAACTATCAGTCTTCTTCCTTGTTGTAGAAAACATTCTTTCATTATTCTGCCTAAGATTGAGTTAGCGTTCTTGACTCTCAGTAATTGATAGTGTACATTAATCTTGTAGGCAAACAAAAAATTATGTCCTTTACATCTTGGTATTATTTATTTCACTACCTCTTGTTTTCTCCTGTCTTTCACAGAAATGAAACAAGAATGTGTGGCCTAGATCTAAGAAATCCATGAGAGGATATTACCTTTCTTTTTTTCTTTTTTTGGTAAAGTAGCTAAGCTGAAACAGCCAGCTGCAGAAGTTCCTAGAGGACAAAAGATACGTAAAAAACAGAAATCAAGATTTGATTGATGTAGTCTAGGAAATATTTTAATGTAGACAAGAGTCATTTGAAAGTTTTAAAGTGAATTTCTCAACCATCAAAATAAAATGTTGCAGTGACATAAGAAATGAAGCTGTGTTTTTCAAAACAAACAAAACTAAATTTTGAAAATAAGTCATTCGTGTTTGGTTTCACAAGCAGTTGAATTACACGGAGAACTACTCATTTTAACAGCTGGATGCTAATGATTGCATGAGGACAATGCTAACACATGTATATGCAAGAAAGCCATCTTTTTAGATCAAGAATAACATTAACCTCACCTGAAATCACCGAGTCTGGAGCATCAAGCAGAGTGAATTAGGTCTGTTCAGATGACAGAAACCTATTCAAACTTTCTGGAAGACGGAGGTTTCATGTACTGCAGGAAGCACCCAGGGATACACATCCAGCCATCTCTGATGCCGCTTCTTTTCAAGTCGGCATCCATCTCTCCAGCTGAGAACAGCAACGTCTGCTATGTGGGCAGTGTGGGCAGTCCACTGGCTCACATCTCCACCCCCTCAGATCTGAGGTTCTCCAAGGAACCCCTCCATGTAAGACCTCCCAAGCAAAGGGCTCTCATTGACCCATCTTAGATTTGGTTTGTGTCTGCCTCTGAATAACCCCTTGTGGCCAAGGAAGGAGGGGTGATATGGTTGGCCTGGCTCAGGCTAGATACTGACTTCTGAAGCAATCACTATGACCAGTGGTGAAAATGACAAATCCTAAAAGAAAATGGCAAATCCTATCCGAAGCATATGGTTGTTATGAGGAGAAGGAACATATTAAAAGGAAGATAAGAAGGTACTCTTTGAGGGCATTCTGAATAACAGATATTCAATTATCAGGGACATTTAATGTTTGGAATTTGGTTATCTACTCAAAAAAAATGCTTTTACGTTAGCTTTAAAGCATTATCTATTTCAAATGATTAACCCACATATTCTGTGTGTAAAACTGTCTTTATGGGCCTGTAGGAATAGAAAGGTCTTGTTGCCATATATGTACATATCTCTCCATTTCATACCTCCAAGAGCGGCTGTTTCTTGGCAACCCTCCATTAAGCCTTTGATTAAGTTCGAGGTGATGAGACTATTATTTACATTAGTCATATTCTAGTAGACTCATTCTGCTCCCCTCTCCATTCCTTTGATCATTGCTTCATTCATTTGCTCAACAAATATTTAATGAGTGCTTATTATGTGCCAGTTGTCTAGATATAGAAAGAGATAGAGAAATAAGCAGGGTCCCTGCCCTCGAATGCTACATCAAAGAGGAGACATCAACAAGTAAACAGATATTATACTGCAGTATGACAAGTGCTATGATTGGTCTGTTTCATTTTCCAATAGCCTCTAAAGTCACCATGAACAACCTGTTTCTTTGCACCTCAAAATGCTTATTCATCCAATCTACTGATGTCTGCCTTTTTTCAAGTAGGAATTAATTTCCATTTACAAATACAGAAAAGGATTAAAGTACAAATGCAATGAGAACTATTTTGAATTCACACTGAGGTCAAAGGACTCATCTTTTAGATCCTTTCTTGTAAGAAGGATAGCTGTCTGTTTCATCGCTTCCAAGGGTGAAAGGCGTGCTACCCAGGTGAGACACCAAGATAACAGGTATCAGCTAAGACTGTGCTGGGCGAAGTGGAACAAGAGCTCCCCATTAGGGAGAGACCATCAGAGGGACGTCCTAAGAGCTGGGAGGAAGGGCGCATGAAGAGGAAAACATGGAAATAATCTGATTCTTCACATCATTGCCAGTGGCCAACAGTGAAATCAGGGAGGTGTTCCTAGGGATGGCGGAGGCTGGTTTAATTTGGCCCCATTTTCAAGCTCACCTGTGTGCCATGAGTAGTTGAGTATCTGAGATGTAGAGGGATGGCCAGGGCACGGGTGACTTAGAACTCAGCCTTGTCACGAGGATGGTAAACTACCTTCAGTCACTAACATTTAGACCCTGTGCTCATGAAATCCGGTGGACAGCAGTACATGACAAGCTGTGAGCCCCTCAGAGGGCAGAGCGTCAGGCTCTGAGCAGACCCCCAACTGGGGATGGAGGCAGAAAACAGGGAGAACACAAGGGGTCCAGCCCTGAAGAGAGGCAGGAAACGGGGAGCAGGAGGGGTGGTGAGGAGTTCTGCAGACAAAGCTCACCTATTTCCCAATTTTGTCTAAAGTGAGAAATCCACAGAAGAAAGAGTAGGGCTGGATACGGGGGTGGGAGGGGTGATGGAGAATTAATGAACAGTGCAAAGAACAGGTGAGAGAAGTTTACGTAGGAATTTATGCCTTTATGAAACTCCACATTATTCTGCTCCCTAGAAGTTAAGCAGTCAGTGCTTTTTCTCTGTCAAGCAAGTAGGAACTTGCAGTTGGCGTCCCTAAAATAAAGCAAGGACACTGGTCAACTGGGAAACCCCTTTGAGACTCTGGGAACTCCTTGCAGGTGGTCCCTTTGTGGAGCAGTGATACATTTTTATTCAGAAAGGTAAATTATGGGAAGCAAGCTCTACTGAATGCAACTGAGCTGTGTAACATCACAGGCTTTATTAGCAGACATGAACTATTCCTTACAGCCCTTCCAGCTGGTGGCGACACTCTGTTGTGTCTAGACATCAGCTCTGTAGTTGGTGCTAGGTATTTGCAGGGGAGTAATTGTTCAAGGAAAACCCTCCTGTCTTCTTCTGTGATCAGAGTGTTCTGAAGCCACTCTGCTTGCTATCTGGCTGAAGTGAAATTCAGGGTTCCTTGTGAAATTACTAGGAACCAGACACCATTTTAGTGCACTGTTAAACACTACTTGCTTTTCTCTGGGTCATAGTGGCGCTGAGCTCTCTTTCACTGTGGAGACGCAAAGTGTATTTCATGCATTTGGTTTTATGAGTCCTCTGGCTCTTCTAGGCTCTTCTTTGCTTTAGCTCAGCCCACAAACCAAAGTAAGTATCTGTTAATATTTCCCCTGACCGCTATTCAAGAAAAGGAAGCACTTGATATTTATCACGATGGCAGAACTCCCTGACAGTCTTTGGTCCCGTGCTTGTGGACTACAGTGCTAGTCCAGTGACTACAGTGCCTGCGGTTCATTGCTAATCCAACTTTGTTAATCCACCAAACTCCTTGAGGAGTTTATTAGCAATGCCAAATCTGAGTCAAATTCCCCCAAAGATTCTGACCCACCAGGTGTGGGGTAGGACCCAGAAATCTGAGGCTGCAACAGATTGGCATGTGTGTATGAGTGCTAAGTTGCTTTAGTCATGCCCAACTCTTTGTGACTCTGTGGACTTAGCCTGCCAGGCTCCTCTGTCCATGAGATTCTCCAGGCAAGAATACTGGAGTGGGTTAATTTCCTACTCCAGGGGATCCTCCTGACCCAGGGATCGAACCCACATCTCTTATGTCCCCTGCACTGGCAGGTGGGTTGTTTATCTCTAGCGCCACCTGCCTAAGGAACAAACTTGAAATATAGTTTTTCCCCCCTTCATTAGTGAAGTTGTTGGCTCATGTGGTAAATTCATTCATTCATTCACTCTTGTTACCCAGTACTTGCTTTGTGTCTCCTAACTTGAATTTCTATTTCTAAAGACTTTAAATTCCAGGGACTTCCCTGGTGGTCCAATTGAGAAGTCGCCTTTTAATGCAGAGGACTTGAATTTGATCCCTGGTTGAGGAACTAAGATCTTACATGCCAAGGGCAACTAAGCACATACTGTGCAAATACTGAGCCCAAGTACCACAAGACCTAAGCAGTCAAAAATGGATAAATAAATAAATATTTTAAAAAAATTATCTATGGCTGTGTGACCAAATATTTCAAACTTAGCGCTAAAATAAAAATTACTTATTAAAAAAAAAGACTTTAAATTCCATCATCAAGTTTCACTTTTCTTGGGAGATTTGCCAAGGGTGAGGCTCACAAGAGACAGAATAAAATTGGCTGTAAGAGTGGTCACCCCAGCTGCAGGCCTGGAGTGGGAGGGATGACATCCAGGCGTTGGAAACCATCTGGTAGGGAAACAGATCCGATGATGACCCTCACCTAAGGAACTTGGCTGTTTGTCTAAGCCTCCAGAGGGAGTGATCCTTGGCCCCATAATGGGTTGAAGCGGCTTCAAGTGTTATGAGGGAACGGAGATTCAACATGTGTGATCGGGAAGCTGAATAAGATCTTTGTTTGGGAAGCTAGAGGGTCTCTTCTGTTTTCTTTACTATTGTACTGTGACTAACAATTGGCTATTTGATTTCTGTTATATCTTAAAAATTGTGGATCATGTGAAATAATGGCTTGCAATTATTCCACACGGGTGTAGCCCCCTTATATCTTCAGTTCTCGAAGTGCTTTTGGAGGATTACAATCCCTCCATAAGTTTGCATAAGTTTTACTTTAAGACTGATCCTAAATCAAAGAGTTATATGTGGACATCTTCGAAAAGACCTCGGCCACCCCTTGGGTTGGGGAATGTGAAGGAGTCTGTCTTGAGTTTTGGTTGGTTGGTTTCATTCTTTTTTTAGTTTTATTTTTGGGAGGGATGGTAGAATTTCACAAAGATTTGGAGGGGGAGGGGGGTGAGCAAGGAGAGAGATAGCCGAGGGAGGAGGAATACTGTACACTCCACATCACCCTCTGACCTCTGTCACCCTGTTCAGGCTGATATAAAAAAACACCTCAGACTGGGTGACTTATAAACAAGAGAAATTTATTCCTCATAGTCCAGAGGCTGGAAGTCCAAGATCAGGCTCAGGCCTTGAGTTTTTCTCCAGGTTGAAGACCACCATCTTGTTTCCTCATATGGCAGAAAGAAGGTATGATAACTCTCTTGTGTGTGTGTGTGTGTGTGTGTGTGTGTGAAGTCACTCAGTCATGTCCAACTCTTTGTGACCCCATAGACTGTAGCCCACCAGGCTCCTCTGTGTCCATGGGATTCTCCAGGCAAGAATACTGGAGTGGGTTGCCATTTCCTTCTCCAGGGGATCTTCCCAACCCAGGATCGAACCGGGTTTCCTGCATTGCAGGCAGACAGTTTAACCTCTGAGCCACCAGGGAAGCCTCTACAAGGACACTAATCCCACTTGTGAGAGCTCCACCCTCATGAGCCAATCACCTCCCAAAGACCCCACCTCCAAATACCATCTCTTGAGCGGTAAGCGTTTCTAATATAGATTTTAAGGGACATAAACACTTGGAGCATAACATGACCTCATTTTTTTAATGGACTTGTAACCTGTCTCCAGAAGAGATTTGGGTAAGGGTAAGTTGTGTGTTTGTGTATGTGTGTGTGTGTGTGTGAGAGAGAGAGAGAGACAGAGATCTATGTATCTACGTGTTTGCTGTGGAAAGCAGTGTTGTGGAGAGTGGGTACACACATTTTCAATCCCATGATTGCCTATCCATGGTAATAATGTGCTTAATGTTTGGTTTGCCCCAAAAGTGTAGAATTCTCAAAATCCTGATCCTTGAAGTATATGGAGAAGAGTCATTTCAGTTGGGATAAAGAGAGAGATCAAAAATCCAAGCAGGAAAGGGAAATTACTTGGGTGTTACGGTCTCACCCAGGCAGAACCTGTGTTCTCCCCACCCCACTGTGATAAATGGGGATGCCCATGGGGACAGGTCACCCACATGAGAAGATGGGCTCAGCCTGGGCAAGCAGGTAGATGGGCGTGCAGATACCCAGGCTTTGCCTTTCACAAAGTTTTCCCAAGACTATCCAACCCTCTATCTTCACTGCTCCTTCTGTGGCCAGCCAAGCATAAACATGGGCCCTGGAGGCTCTCCTGCTCACCCAGAGTCTCTCCGGCAGTCTCACTTAACAGCTGTCATAGTCTCACAGCCTTGTGGGGCAGGACTGACTTCCTGGGTATGTGACCTGTGCAATCACATAGGCCTTGCTTGGTTCAGTGCTCTGCTATCACCATCTTGAAATGCTTAATAATTTTTAAATGAGGAGTCTACAAAGTATGTCTCCAGTCATACTTGCATGGCCAGGAAAATGCTTCTGGCTCAGTGGTGGGTAGGGCAGGGTGGCTCCTGGTTAGGTCCTCCACAGCAGAGCAGGCCTGTGTCTGCTATTTCTCATCTGCCTTCTCCTGGTCCCTCCAGGAAAGGACCTAGAAAGATGCAGGGGAGAGAGAGCTCTGGTGTAATTTATTACTGTTTCTGGTAAGATCCAGGGGACAGCATAGGCGAAGACTGTGAATGTTGGGACTGGATAAACTTTGATTAGGAGAGGTGATAAGAATGGCCCTCAAATAGTCCCCAAGCACAGGGGTAAGTGCTGTTCATGCAGGCCCTGGAGGGATGAACTCCTGTCATGACTACATTCATCACAGACTCTCTCCCCTGGCCCAGCACAGGACTGGCCTGGATCCCAAGAGACTGGCATGCTGCTAAGAGCAGAGCCTCTCTCTACTGCCCCGTGTGCTGTCTGCCAGCACCCCAGCACTCACGCTGGCATCATCATCCCAGAAAGGAGCGGGATCCTCAAATAGGACTGTGACTGTGGTTTTTGCTGGTAACCCATACTGGCTGCCATTCATTGAGTATTTGTTACATATCAGGCCATGGAGCTATCTCCCACTTAGCCTTCAACACAGTGCTGTCAGACAAGTTAAATTATTCTCCCCACCTCATGGATTAGGAAATGGATGCTCAGGGCAAGTGTGCAACTTTTCAAGATTGACAAAGCTCATATTTGAGTCCAGGTGTTTCTGAAAAGAGGGACCAACATTGCTCCCATTAAGTTGTTTTGTCTCCCTAAAATCTACCCATCTCAGTGGGCTGTGTGTCTCACACAAATCCCACATCAGTCACAGGTATATACACATATGTGTGGGTCCAACCCCTCCCCTGTCCCCCAGGGGCACATGCAGCTGGATGATAGAAGAGGTTTCTGGGTTATTACTCTCCTGTAATACTGAGCATCAGGAAAAGAGATTCTCCTGTCTCTTCAGATGATGCACTGTTATCCTGCTCAGCCTTCTTGCACACACCTGGCCAGCGACAACCCTTCATAGTGAGAGTGATGATGACAGCTAATGTCTATGAAACACACCTCTCCAGTTTCTTCATTTAATGTGACCACCCTGTGAGGTAGACACTGTCATCACTTCCATTTCCTGATGATAAAACTGAGGCTTGGAGAGGTTAAGTACCAAGTTCACACAGCTAGACGTGGGGGTCATTTATTGATTCATTTAACAAGTCATTTAACATTTATATTCTTTAAACACCTGCCTTCTGCCAGACCCTCTCCTAGAAACAATAGTGAGCAGAATGCAGAGAGAGCCCGTCTTCACAGAGGCCAGTGGGTAAACACACATGAGGGAGGATGGTTAGAGAAGGCTTCTCTAAGACGACTGAGGTGTGACCAGGAGTGACTAGGTCAAGGGGGTATGGAAGAGACTCATTTGAGGGACCAGTATGTGAAAAGCTTGTGGTGGGATGCATCATGACCCAGTCAAGGAATTGAAAGAAGGTCAGTGAGATCAGTAAGGCCAAAGTGAACAGAAGGATTGGTCCAGAAAATTCTCAAGAAGAAAAAGGTCAGGCTGTCTTTACCTTAAGTAGCTGGAGGCTTCCCTGATAGCTCAGTTGGTAAAGAATCTGCCTGCAATGCAGGAGACCCCTGTTCGATTCCTGGGTCAGGAAGATCTGCTGAAGAAGGGATAGGCTACCCATTCCAGTATACTTGGGCTTCCCTTGTGGCTCAGCTGGTAAAGAATCTGCCTGCAACGTGGGAGACCTGGGCTCAGTCGCTGGGTTGGGAAGATCCCCCGGAGAAGGGAAAGGCTACCCACTCCAGTATTCTGGCCTGGAGAATTCCATGGACTGTATAGTTCATAGGCTCACAAGAAGTCGGACACGACTGAGCAGCTTTCACTTTTGCTAAGATTAATGAAGAGCCACTGATGAGTTTTAAGTAAAATGACAGAATCTAGATTATAATTTAAGAAGATCACACTGAGTGATGCCTAGACAGTGGATAGAAGAGGGGCAAGCGTGGAGATGGATGACCAAAGAGTTGGCTATTCTAGAAGTCCAGGAGAAAGACAGTGGTAGCTTGGGGACAATGGTGGAGATGGGGGAAAAAATGAGAGGGAGAAAAGAGGTAAAATTATAACAGTTGACTCTGACTGAATAGAGGAGGTGAGAAAGAGAACATTTTCATGGATCTGAATTCAGATATGTTAGTCTCCAAGTGTTAGCTGCTCAGTTGTGTCTGATTCTTCGCAACCCCATGACTGTAGCCCACCAGGCTCCTCTGTCCATGGAATTCTCCAGGCAAGAATACTGGAATGGGTTGTCATTTCCTTCTCCAGGGGATCTTCCCAACCCAGGGACTGAACCTAGGCCTCCTGCATTGCAGGAGGATGCTTTAACATTTGAACTACCAGCGAAGCCCGTTAGTCTCCAAATACTACTTTCAATCACTACTTTTAAACACTTGGCTATTCAGGGATAAGTTCAGCTGTATACAACCAGAAACTCCAAACATCAATAACTAAAATAAGATAAAAACTTATTTTTAAGTCACAAAGAAAAACTCTGAAGATAGTCAATCCATGACTAGTTTAGGTTTCCGCCATATTCACAGGTGTCGCTAGTGGTAAGAATCTGCCTGCTAATTCAGGAGATGCAAGAGATGTGAGTTTGATCCCTGGGTTGGGAAGATATCCTGGAGAAGGGCATGGCAACCCACTCCAGTGTTCTTGCCTGGAGAATCCCATGGACAGAGGAGCCTGTCAGGTTACAGTCCATGGGGTCACAAAGAGTCAGACATGACTCATCATGTACACACACACACACACACATTAAGGATATAGACGTCTTTTTTTTTTTTGCTTTGCCTTCCCTAGCACACAGGTACCACCTCCTGGTCTGAACTGGCAGCTTGAGCTCAGCCATTATAGCTGCATTCCAGCAGAAGAGGGGAAGAGGAGAAAGGACACACTCCTCCCATTGAGGAGGAGTATTTCTTGGGAGTCACATGCCAAACTTCTGATTATATCTCATTTACCAGAAATTACACAGGAAGCTGAGAACTGTCACCTTTGTTTTGGGCAATGAAGTACAAGCTTAAAATCAAGGGTTCAATTATTAAGAAGAAGGGGAAAATGGATGTCAGGGCACAGCTAGAGGGGTACCACTAGTCCTTAGTCTGTGCAATGTCAGATTACAAGCTAAATGATGAAAAGTCAAAAAGAGAGACTCACACATAATGAAGGAAATTTCTCTAGGTCTCAGTTTTATACATATTTTGATGTCCTCTTTTTGGATAGTTGTTAGACAGCTTTCTAGGCTAAAATTAGCCACTTGAATGTAAAATGGTACAGCCACTGAAGGAAAAAGTTTAGCAGTTCCTTAAAAAGTTAAACATAGAGTTATCATATGACCCTACAATTCCACTCTCAGGTATATAACGGAAAGAACTAGAAATATATGTCTATGCAAAAATATGTACACACATTCTTGACAGCACTATTCACTTTAGCCAGAAAGTGAAAATATCCTAAATGCCCATCAGCCAATAAATGGATACATAAAATGTGGTATATCCACACAATGAAATACTATTCAGCAATAAAAAGTACTGATACATGCTAAAACATGGATGGACCTTGAAAACATTATGCTCAGCAAAAGAAGGAAGATAGAAAAGGACACATTGTATGATTCCATTTCTTTGAAATGTCAAGAATAGGCAAAGTCATGGAGACAGACAGTAGATTAGCCGTTGTCAGGAAATGGGAGGAACAATCAAGAGTTATATTTTTGGAGTGATGAAATTGTTCTAGAATTAGACAAAGGTGTTGGTTGCACAACTTGATGAGTACAATAAAAATGACAATAAAGACTGTATGCTTTAAAAGGATGAATTTTATCACATGATACTGCAGGCATGTGGAATTTAAAATAATAATACAAATGAAATTATTCACAAAACAAAATTAGAGTCATAGACGTAGAAAACAAACTTATGGTTACAAGAAGGGAAAGAGGGGAAGGGATAAACTGAGAGATTGGGATTGACATATACACGCTACTATATATAAAATAAGCGACTAATAGAAACCTACTGTACAGTACAGGGAACTCTTCCTAATACTCTGTAATGACCTATATGGGAATAAAATCTAAAAGAGATTGATTATAGGTATATGCATAACTCATTCACTTTGCTGTATAGCAGAAACTAACACAACATTGTAAATCAACTATATTCCAGTAAAAATTTATTTTTAAAAAAGAATGAATTTTCTGTTATAAAAAATATACCTGTTTTTAAAATCCCTCTGTCTTTAATTCCACATATAGCTCTTTTTTTAACTTCTTCCCAAATCCTATATATGTGTGTGTGTGCTTAGTCGCTCAGTCATGTCCGACTCTTTGCAACCCCATGGACTGTAGCCCACCACGTTCCTCTGTTCATGAGGATTCTCCAGGCAAGAATATTGGAGTGGGTTGCCATGCCCTCCTCTGGGGATACATCCCCAGAGGAGGGGATATGTATATATATATATGTTAAATCTAATGAAATAACAGTGTTCAAGTTTGGCTTTTGTTTCATGTCCTCAGGATAATTTTAGCTATAGGAAGCCAGACATCTGTTTTTGCCTGAACGCTGAAATTTTCCTAAGGCTGCTGATCATCCCACATCACTGCACTGAGGCTGTGTAAAGGTTATCGAGGACTGGGTAGCAAATTACACCACAAATCAGCAGCCTGAAAAAACAAGCCCTGACTATCTCAGAGCTTCTGGGTCGGGAATCTGAGAGCAGTTTAGCTGTTGGTTCTGGCTCAGGTTTTCTCATGGGATTTCTGTCAAACTGTCAGCCAGGGCTATGGTCCCTGCACCTGTGACAGAGACTGCAAGACATGCTCTGAAGCGCCCTTGAGTGGCCGTTCACAGTGGACTGCAGCGCCACGGCGTGAGCCTCTTCACAGGGCTGTTCTCAACAAAGCTTCCTTCCTCCCAGAGTGAGTAATGAGCGAGAGATGCAGAGAGAAATGCCAGCTGCTGTGTCTTTTTCACCTAATCTCAGATGTGACATCCCTTTGCCAACAAAAGTCCATCTAGTCAAAGCTATGGTTTTTCCAGTAGTCATGTACGGATGGGAGAGTTGGACCATAAAGAAGGCTGAGCACTGAAGTGTCAGCCTTGAGAGTCCCTTGGACTGCAAGGAGATCAAACCAGTCAGTCCTAAAGGAAATCAGCCCTGAATATTCATTGGAAGGACTGATCCTGAAGCTGAAGCTCCAATACTTGGTCACCTGATGCAAAGAGTCGACTCACTAGAAAAAATCGCTGGGGAGGATCGAAAATTTTCATTCTCCTTCTGAGAATCTAGAGGCACATTATGCAACTATCAAGTCCCTTCTGTGAGTCAGGAGCAGAGAGGAGAGTAGCAGAGGATGAGATGGTTGGATAGCATCATCAACTCAATGGAAATGAATTTGAGCAAGCTCTAGGAGATAGTGAAGAACAGGGAAGCCTTGCAGGCTGCAGTACATGGGGTTGCAAAGAGTTGGACATGACTTAAAGACTGATCAACAACGACAGACATGACACCCATCACTTCTTGCCATATTCCACTGGTCCCACAGACCACCTGGCACACTGTGGGGGCGGGAGGCACCGCACAAGCCTGTGAACACAAGGAGGTGGGATCACTGGGGCCATTGAGGGGGCTGGCTGCTCTGGGGAGGCTGTAGTATTCAGCCTAGACAAATCAAGAAATCAGAAACTCAGTGATGCTTCTCAAAGCTCGTCACTCAGCCAAACCTGGCTTGAATGCTGTAAGGTGAAGGGTGCATCTACCAGCAGGAGTGACACCCGGGCGTCCAGCTGTTAGTGACGCTGCTGTGGGAGCTGCCCTGAGGACAGCCCTGGGGAATGAGGCCCTCTGAACGCACTCTGTCAGCTCCCTGCTTCATGAACCTGGACATGGAACTTGGACATGAAGCAGCTGTCATCTGTGAAATGGACAGTGTGATTAGACCAGAGTTTTTTAGTCTGGGTTCTTGGGGCCCCAGGAATCCAAGGATGTACTGCCAGGTGAAGCTCTGGTTTTATCAGATCCCATGTGAGAGTTCATTTGGTAAAATAAACAAAGTCTAATAAAGAGATCAATGATAATAAAAAGGATGCAGTGGGCTTGAAAGCCATCATACTGCATGACGTTTGAGCCTCCTGTTCCTTCACTTTTGAATGTCCTGATCTCAGAATCAGCAAAGCCTTCTCTATAGGATCACTCTCAGTCACACAGAAGGTATGCAAAGAATGTGTAACTATGTTCCATCCCGGGGTTGGCTAACCAGACGGAAACTGCCCTTGTATCGGATATCACAGTATTTGTCATTCAGTCCTTTTTTGTTGCCTGGAAGGGGAGTAATCAAACGGAAGGGGCAGTGGCAGCAATGTTGAGAAGGAGCCAGAATATTTGAACGGAAAGAGAAAGATCCACCCTGGGGGTGAAGCCAGAGCAGAGACACAGGAAAAAGTCCAGGGAGAGAGTGGGTTTGAGAAAGGACTCCACCGGGCTCCTCTGAGCTCAGTTCCCCTCACTGAGATCAAACTCATAGAAGCCAAGGTGAGGAAATGAAGTTGTGGCTCCCTTGGGAAGTGTATGGAGGGGTAGCGCCCCACCTGAGGGAGGCTGTAATACAATAGGGCTGGTGGCGCCCGAGGGGACAGGGCAGGAATCACTGGAAAGGGGAAGCCTGTACTCCCTCTCCACACAGGAATTCAGACTCAGAGTGCCAGATTTTCACTTTTTCCCAGAGAAGCCAGAAATCCAGGTTTTTATGCGAAACTTCCCAATTTTAAAACTTGCCAAGGGCTTCCCTGGAGGCTTAGTGGTAAAGAATCCACCTGCCAATGCAGGAGACACTATTTGGATCCCTGGTCCGAGAAGATAGATCCTACCTGCCTCAGGACAAGTAAGCCCATGTGTCACAACTGCTGAGCCCACGTTTCTCCACTACTGAAGTCCAAAAGCTCTAGAACCTGCGGTCCCCAGCAAGAGAAGCAGCCACAAAGAGAAACCTGAACACTGCAACAAGAGCGTAGCCCTTGCTCACCACAACTAGAGAAAAGCCGGTGCAACAGAGAAGATCCAGCACAGCGAATAAATAAATAACATTATATATATATATCTTGCCAAACAGAACTTATCACTGCATCAGACCTGATCCATTGGTCCAGTTTGCGACCCCTGAACTCCAAATTAGTGCCTCCATTTTAATTAAAAACACCAGGAAATTTGGATTAAAATTTCCGCCTTCTTAGAGGCACACTATTCAACTACCAAGCCCCTCTGTGTGCCAGGCACAGAGAGGATTCTAGGATGTTCTCATTTTCTCATGACTTCTCTGACCACAGAGCCTTCTCCTCCCTTGTTCCATCCATTAGGATTTCTGTGCATGGGAAAGTGGGGAAAATGGAAACAGAAGGGGAGGAAAACCTAGGCATAGAAGGAAAGTTGGACCCATGTCCCATTCCACAGGTGGGGGTAAAACTATAAATGGCCATCTTTGTTTCCTCAGCAGCTGGCCCACAGCTCATCCATCAAAAGGCTCAGTAACGATTACAGCATACATCGATGGATTACCTACTGTATGCCTGCCTGGCAAGGGCATCATCATATTAGTATATATTTTATTCTTCATAACAGGACCCCTTTGTATAAGATGAAGAAGCCAAAGCCTAAGGAAGCTAAATAACTGGCTGAGTTCATAGAGCTCTCAAGCAGTGGGACTAGGATATGAATCTCCATGTGTCTGACTCCAGAGCACTCATTTTTAACATTATAAGGAGTGAATGCATGAATGAGTGAGTGAATGAGTGAATTAATAAGTGAGCGACCAAAGCCCTCACCCTCCAGCCCTACCCTGCCAAGCAGTGCCTGCACTGGTTCTGAGACTTAAAAGACCTGAATGGCAAATTTGCAGGTTTCTCAGAGGAATCTTAGGGCCATCAGTTCTCTTAATGGCTCAGGGGGCTCCTACTTGTCACAGGCCTCCCAAGAGCCGTCAGTGTTAAACACACATTCAGTCCCCTTCCTGTCACGCTAATACACTTGGCATCATTTGCCTCTTAAATATGGTGAAGGGGAAAGATTTCAAGAAAGCAGCAGGTTTTATGCATCAAGGAGGGCTATTATTTACCAGCGAACTAGTTTCTGTTGTTTTTGTCTGTTCCCTAGTGTATAATCAGAGCTCATAAAAGTGCTACTGTGTGGGAGGTCTACATTTCCTCTCGATTAAGCGTCCCCAGATGCTAATAGATCTTGACACACCGTGCCTCCCTGCCTGCTTCGGTTCACCTTCCAGCCTCGCTCTTCCGCCCTGCTGCAGCCCAGGAGCTCAGGTCATCCAGCCCTGCGGTTGCGTAATCAGTCACTCTTCTCCAATACTGCAACTTGATGTCTGCCTAAGACTGTCTCTTGCTTGATGTGGTCAAGCGTCTACTGTCTGCTTTGATTCAGAAACCTCTCCTTCATCAGAATCTGACTCCCAAGGGGGGCTGGGTTTCCTTGCTGGTTTTGGAAAGTACCAACAGTATTCCCCTAGTGCCTTCACATGAGTCCCTGGGTGACACGTGCTGGCCCGATGGCTGGACAGGCAGTCAGCAAGCATTTCTCTACACTGCAGTTAGCAAACTTGCACTTTCAGGAGCTGTTGGGATGAAACCAGGAAATTCTGTGGTCCTCCAGATAGCCCCAATGATTCTATTTTTGCAAAGTATCATACCCAAAGGATACAAAGCATGACCCAAACAGGAGCCTCTTTGCTTTTACCCCAGATTCCCTCCCTCCCATCCAAGAAAAGCTCTAGGGGCTTAATGGCTCCACCCTGAGGATGTTGGCCTTTGTTATCCAGGAAAGGACACTGAAAGGGTCTTAGAATGACATGATTTGGAATCTGCAGAACTGGGGTCACATTGTTGCTCTGCCATGTGTTAGTTTTGGCATCTGAAGAAAATCACTGAATCTGGGGGTTCATTTTCCTCCCCTACAAAAATGAGAGTATTAAGGACAAAAATTGCCTCCCAAAATTATTGTGAGAATGAAATAAATTGGCATGTGTGAACGTACTTGGGACAGAGTAGGTTTTCACCAAACGTTAAATGATTTTCCTTAATGAAGGGACGAAGGCATCCCATCTCATTTTCCCTTCTCACTACCGAAGTGAAAGAAGGATCGTGGCCTCCAGTGAGAAGTCCTGCTCCCCAACCTGAGAGCACGTCTCTCGCAGCGTAATGGTGGAGTTTGGGCCATTCTAGTCTTGATTTCTTCTCTCCATCTGGCCAAGGAGTCTGTTGGGGGGGTTTTTTTAAGACTTTTTTTTGGATGTGGACCATTTTTAAAGTCTTTATTGAATGTATCACGATATGGCTTCTGTTGTTTTGTTCTGTTTTTTTGGCTAGAGTCGTGTGGGATCTTAGCTCCCCAGCCAGGGATTGAACCTGCACCCCCTGCATTGGAAGCAAAGTCTTAATCACTGGACCCTGAGGGAGATCCCTGGTGTCACTTTAGAACTCTACTCTTTTAACTTAATTTTTTTATTATGAAAAATGTTACACTTACAAAGAAGTGAAAAGAACACTATCATGAACAATCTACCAGCCAGTTAGCGTTTTGCCATGTTATATATTATACATAGTGTGTTTATATGTGTATGTGTATGTATATATATATTTATTTGTTGAACTATTATAGACTTAATGACTCTTCATCCCAAAATATGTCAACAGGCATATCCAAAGGAAGTCATTCTTTCACATAACTACACTGACATTATACATTAACCAAATTAACCGTTTCCTAATATCATCTAACACTCACTTCATGTCAAATTTTCCAAAATTATTTCCAGAATAGATAATCAAAGGTACATTGTTGTGTTTCTTAAATGTTTAAAAATCTAAAGCAGACTTCTTCCCACTCGCTTCCAGTCCCAGCTTACCTGCCACACATACACACACACTTTATCTCCTTTGATGCTAAATTTGATTCCTGTACTAAGATGGTGAGCAGCCAGATCTAAAGGCTGTTAAAATATAGATTTCTTCTTTATAATTAGCAAGTTGTGAGGACAAAGGGGAGGAGGAGATTTGGCTTTTCTCTTTGTATTCTCATGTTCCCTCAGTGACTTTGACCAAAATAGAAGTTTAGGGAAGGGAGAAATTGCTATGCCTGGGAGATGACAGTTATTTTCATGCATCAGATGGCACCTTGACCAGCTTGAAGACTGCTTTGGCAGAAGTGGAGAAGTGTGCCTGGCAAGGGGAAGACCATGAGGGAAACAAAGGCTGGGGTGGTGTGGATGAGGACCAGTGAGCCATTCACTTTAACTAGAGGGTGGGCCAGCCCTGATGATACAACCCACAGCGGCAGAAAATGCATACAAAAGGACCCATGGTCGTCAGTCATGGGTACACTCAAGTCTAGAGGACAGAGCAAGCACTGCCTCACCATGCCCCTTGCGTCTGAGGTAAGGCTGACCGTATTTTGCAAGGGTTCAGGGGAGCCCTTTCCCCGTGGGTCTTCTTCCTTGCTGTTCTACTTTATATCTCCATGGTCTTGGCTCTCCCTCACTGCCTCTTTCTTTACCTCTGCAGCCAAGTCCCACATCTCCTAGATCTATGCTATCTTCAGTTAGCACCAAGGAGGCAAACCAGTCTCCACTGCTCGACTCATTGCCTTTCATAACTTTAATACTTTATTATGCTAAAATAAATATGAATAAATGAATAAATATGCTAAAATAAAAATGAGGATGGAGAGAGTCGTGAAGGTGTGAGGAGCAAAGAACCCTGTACTGGTGAGTGAGTCAGGCAGAATCTCCAAGTGATAGGAAGGAAGATTGGAAGAGTTCCTTGGAATTTGGTCACCAAGGATTTCTGACCAGATCAGAACTCTTGAATTGCGTTGATCATCCAGATGTGCATAAGTGCATAAGACGGCTTGGAGAGTAGAAGTAACCTGAGGATGGGGCGATTTGGATGGAGACACCAGATGGCAGGTGGCAGGTGACTCTAAAAGCATGGATGTCACTGTCCAAAGAGAAATGTGAGACAGAGGAGAACAGCAGCAAGGATGTCCCAGGGGACACCCAAGGGCTGGGAGGTGGAAAGAACCACCTGAAGTAGAGAAAATAGAAAAGGCTCATCCTGAGTGGGAGGAGGTAAACTAGACCATCTCTGTATAAAAGAAACACATGAAGAAATTGCTTGCAAGGAAAAAGTGCAAATAGTATTCGGGGCTGAACTACTTTCACAGAGATAAGCGCTGAGCAAGAGACTTTGAATTGGGTGCACATGCTTCTCCTCCAGCCCTACCACCTGCTTGTCTACATCCATCTCCCTTTCCTGTGATCCTCTTCTGCCACCCATAACTCATCTCTCCTGTGAACTCTGGTGGCCATGTCCTTCTTCCTTCATGTCCTGTCAGTCTCTCTCCTTCCTCTCTCCCTGCTCAGCCAAGAAGAGGCTCAAGCCTCTGCTATCTTAATAACACAAACCAACCAATCTCCCTCAATCTTACACCTCCATTCAGATCTCGCCCTTATTCTCTATTATTCCACATATAACTCTTGGAGGAAGTTATCTTAGCTGCATCTGTTTGTCTCCTTTTACTCATTCCTTACCTCTGCCCAATATCCTTTCTCCAGAACGTTCTCATTATGATCACTGATGGTCTCCATACAGTTAAATCCAGTGGTTGTTTGGTCTATATCTTATCTAGACTTTGTGAGTCATTGATAACATAAATTATTTTTTTTCTTGCAACCCCCTCTTGTCTTGCCTCTGAACACCACTTATTTCTGTTTTATCTCATCCCTCTGTATCCGTTCCCCCTGTCTCCTCTGTTCATGCTGGAAATCACCCCTGGGCACCCTCAAGGAGGCCCATGGTGACCACCACCATTTTTATCCTAATGAGTCCCAGATCTGTATTTCCAGCCCAGACTTCTTTGAGCTCCAGAACAATGTATGGTATCTAATTGTCTATCAGACAACTCCATTTTCATTCACCAAATCCTTTTTACTAGGTAGCACGTGCTACTCTAAACACTTATTCACTCTCCCATCCCAAACTGAAAACCACATGACCAGACCTGAACTCATCACTTTTCGACCTAGCCTCCTCCTGCCCACTCCCCACCCTGTGAGGCTGGCCTCGTAGAAAGACATCCACCATTCACACAGCCCCTCCAGCCAGGAATGAGTGGTCTCTCCTAGAATATCTCTCTCTCTCTCACTGACCTATCTTTGCCCTTTCCCTCTGAATACAACTAGTCTTCAAGGTCCCACTTATCACCATTCCTACCCTCCCCTGCCACTGCTTTAATTCAGGTTTTCATCACATGTGACCTGGATCATCTAGACACCTTCCTGCCTCTGCTCTGACCCCTCAGATCCACTCTCCATGATGCTTTCCAAATAATTTCTTCTAACATACAGTTTGAGCCCATCTCCACCTGTATCCTCTGCCCTGATGTTTATGTCCTTCCATTTAATTTCAAGGTTTAAAGATGAATAAAATTCTGGGACCCAGAGAATAAGGTTACGAGGTCCAGGTGGGCTCCAACAAGGAAACCGCCTCATGCCTCTGAATATTCTGCATGCCCTTCCCCTCTTCTCTCTGTAATCATCACACACTCTTTCATATGTGACTTTGGCTCTCAGAAGGCTTTCTTGTTCTGATTTGAAACCCCCTTGATGCTCTCATAGCATATCTTGCATATATCTACTGTGGTACATACCATCCTGTCTTTTATTTGTGGTCTCATCACTGACCATAAACTTAAGAAGAGAGATTAAGCTTTATTAAACTATGACTCTCCATTATTCAAAAAAGCTTTTCTTGGATGAATTAGCAAATAAATGAATGAATAGCAATGACGGAGTAGTATTATAATTAAATAAGTAAATATTTAAGGATGTGGGGTTTTAGATCAATCTAGTTCAGTTCAAACCCCAGTTCAACTATCATTTACAGTCTATCGCTTTGGGCAAATTTCTTAATATCCTACACCTTGGTTTCCTCTTCTGTACAGTTAAGATTAATGAGAGAACTCCATTGATTCAACTTGATAATTAAATGAGATTACCTATATAAATCAAGTAGCAAAATACCTAGTTCACAGTAATGCTTAGTAAATGTTTGCTATTATTATTATCTTTAAGAAAGCAATTGCTTTTGAGATGCTTGGAAGTAATTTTTAAAATATAGATGGAATGTTCTCCCTGAAATTTTTAATACTAATTTTTATATGTTTTACTGACCACTGTTATTGCTATTGATTTGCAGAGTTAAAACTTGGTTTACTATGGCTGATTAATGTCGATGTTTGCTAGAAAACAACATAATACTGTAAAGCAAGTATCCTTCAATTAAAAATAAACAAATTACAAAAAAACCAAAAACTTGTTTCATAGCTAAGGAAAGTTCAGGCTAGCCCCTGGCACAGTCATCAAACTAACACGAAAAAAGGAGCTGAATTCATGAGATGATCCTACCATGTTGCGGTCAGTTGACTGGGGAATATTGCCTTTCATTCCAGGAATTAGAGAATTTTGCCACTCACTTAGGATTTCTGCAGTTTCCTGGATAATCAAGGTATACATTGACCCACACCCCAGAGACCCACTCACTGTTGGTACCACTGCCCACCCCTGCACATTTCCTCTCACTAGTTGAAAAGGGCACGGTGATGCAAAGATATTCTAATATTTGTAAAAGCAATATCATGGATGCTTCAGAACACTTAAATAGAGCAGGTTAACTCTAAGACTAAACACAAGTGGTTTCTGACCTCGCCACGGATTTGGAATAACCATGTAAGGAATACCCATCTTCAGCAAAAATGGAAAACTGACTACAGAATTTTGAAAGCCTGTCTTGGTTGTTGAGAGCTCATTTCAACAGCTGATTAAACAATATCACAAATGTAGTTGACAAACCACTCATCAGCTCAGTTTCTTCTACTCATACCCTTTTACCTGAATGTACATTTACATTTGGAACCAGTCCAGCTGCTGTTGCTACCAGATGGTTTATAGATGCATGCTGAGACACATCTGAAAAGTAACATCTGGAAATCTTCGAATCACATTCTTCTTGCTAAAATATCCCTGGGGGAGCAGGGGCCTCAAAGAGAGAAAAATCCAAACTTTTAAAGTACATTGTGAAGGATGTGAGATATTAAAGTTTTTCTGTCTTAATTAAAAGTTCCAGAGAACAAAACTAAAATTGATCTAAAATTCTAATTGGAAAAGCATTTAACACTATGGATAAAAGAGTATCACTTTTCAAACTGTATTATGAAGATGTCATTTATGAGAGTGTCATCCTTAATACAAGTTTATGAAAATGCCTGGCTACTCGTAAGGTCTGCCCTCAAAACCATTTGTCCAAGCGTGGTGACAGATTTGCAATGACCCTTTGCATGCATGTTTGCTCCAAAGGGCCTGGAGCAAACAACCTTCCTGGATTGTTCCAAGGTTTAATGAGATAATGAACATGAAAATGCTTTGTAGAATGAAGAACACTTTGTAAACCATTAAGGGCTACATTAACACAAGATTAGTCACTGTTAAAGACAAACTGTTTGACCAGAACTTATAGAACAGAAAATAAGTGTGCACAGAGCAAAGAAAAATGATTAGCTTGGGCAGATACAAAGCCAAAACTAAGTATTTTCAGCCCAGTGATCAAATCGCCACAATAAAAGGGTCAGCTTGCATTATAGACCTGGGGTGAGGATGGGGAGCCTGTTCTTGATTTTTCTTAACTTTGTAAATACTCTATGTAGATTATTACTCTCATTTTGGACTTCCTTCCAAACTTGTGATTTCAGACTTGCTGGGGCCATAGAGTTATTATCAAGTATCCATGGATCCTTGTCCTGAGCCAGCCCTCAGGGTAGTCTGGACAGCGTGTACTTACTAGGCTCTAGTAATATCTATTAAATGAATGAATGAGCCACCTCATATTGTGCATGCTGTGTGCTGTTGCTTCAGTCATGTCTGATTCTTTGCAACCCAATGGTCTGTAGCCCGCCAGGTTCCTCTGTCCATGGGATTCTCCAGGCAAGAATACTGAAGCGGGTTGCCATGCCCTCCTCCAGAGGATCTTCCCTACCCAGGGATCAAATCTGCTTCTATCACGTCTCCTGCATTGGCAGGCGTTCTTTACCACTAATGCCACCTAGGAAGGCCTTAGTATATCTCAATTTGGGCTTCCCAGGTGGGTGCACTGGTAAAGAATCCACCTGCTAATGCAGAGGATGTGTGTTCAATCCCTGGGTCAGGAAGATGCCCTGGAGGAGGACATGGCAACCCACTCCAGTATTTTTGCCTGGATAATCCATGGACAGAGGAGGGCTGCAGTCCATGGGTTTGTAAAAAGTTGGACATGACTGAGCATACGTGCACGGACGTGTTTCAAATTATGTAAATACAATTGTATTTAGATTATCTATGGCTTCAAACAACAGTGATCTGTCATTTCTCATGATTCTGTTGGTTGGCTGGGTGGTCCTGCTGGTTCTGATCGGTGCCGTTCATGTGGCTGCATTCAGTTGTGAATCAGCTGGTGAGTGGAAAATAGTTCAGCTGGGACAGCTGGGCCTCTCTCTCCCCTTATGAAGCTAGACCAGCTTCCTCACATGATGGCAGCTGGGTTCCAAGAAGATGAACCCCAGTGGGCAAGTACTTAAAAACCAAGTTACTGCTGTGTCAAGTTTGTTGATGTCCCTTTGGCCAAGCAGGTCACTGCCCATGCAGAGTCAATGTGGCAGGAAACTAAATCAGGAGGCTGATTCTTTTCAGACCAACAGTGTGACAATCTACAACATGCTCATTGCTGCTGCTGTTGCTGCTAAGTCGCTGCTGTTGCTGCTAAGTCGCTTCAGTCATGTCTGACTCTGTGCGACCCCATACATGGCAGCCCACCAGGCTCTGTCATCCCCAGGATTCTCCAGGCAAGAATACTGGAGTGGGTTGCCATTCCTTCTCCAATGCAGGAAAGTGAAAAGTGAAAGTGAAGTCACTCAGTTGTGTCTGACTCTGCAACCCCATGGACTGCAGCCCACCAGGCTCCTCTGTCCATGGGATTTTCCAGGCAAGAGTACTGGAGTGGGTTACCATTGCCTTCTCCGACAACACGGTGATTAATTAATTGAAAATTCAGGGTTATTCAATTCATAAAGAGCTTTTGGTCATCAGAATGTTCTCTCAAGTATCAGAATGTTCATTAAAAGTTCAAATATTCTTGTGAGGCTCCACTAAATTGTTTGGCATTTTAAAGGGATCCTTGTAGTCAAAAGAGATAGGAGGAATTTAAATTATTTGATCTTATTGATATGTTTAGGATGAGTTTTGATGTATTTGCAAAATGTTGTGTTAATATTTATGATGTTTTCTACCATAGGAGCCTGATAGGCTGCAGTCCATGGGGTCGCTAGGAGTCGGACATGACTGAACGACTTCACTTTCACTTTTCACTTTCCTGCATTGGAGAAGGCAATGGCACCCCACTCCAGTGTTCTTGCCTGGAGAATCCCAGGGACGGGGAAGCCTGGTGGGCTGCCGTCTCTGGGGTCGCACAGAGTTGGACATGACTGAAGCGACTTAGCAGCAGCAGCAGCAGCAGCAAGACCATGTGCATTAAGGGAAGAATGTTTAAAATGTTAATCCACTACTTCACTTTTGCTAAAGAAATAAGATGTGGCATTTGTTCTTTCTTATTCAGGGTAGAGCGTGTCACCCTGAATGCATCTGGCCCATCTGTGGCTCTAATGACTTTATGCAGCAGACATCAGGGATTAAGTACCAAAGGTCAACCTTTGAAAACAACAACAACAACATTGTAAAAAGCTGGCAACTGATAAATATAAAGTCTCTACTTGCAATTACTAGTTCTGTAGTGCCAGCCAGTAACTATAAAGTGAGAAAATCATCGAACCGTATTGGCGGGGGGAGGGAATTAATGGCAAGTGAGTAGATGTGCCCACTGACAGAGAATCTAGTGGTTATCCTGTTTAGAAGGCTGAAATCAGAAGTGAGAGCTTAAGTGTCTTGGTGAGCTGGGTATTTTCCTTGGTGATAATGAGCTCGTGCTTTCTCTGGGCAATCGATCAACTAGTAATGTAGGGTGACCCTACATTACTAGTTGATCGAAAGGAAGGAGACTAGTTCCTTTTCAGGGGAGACTTGCTACAGGATGCTCAGCACACCTGTGGTCAGAAGGCAACACGTTGGCTTGTGGCCCAACTACAGGCAGCGCTGCTCCATTGGGCTGCGAGGGCACGTGGCCTCGCAGAGTGGGGTAAGCTGTTCACCCCGTCTTTATTGGTGCCTTTCTGGGGCACCACCCAGCACCACTCCCACAGTTTTCTATGTTATCCTGATGTTTCTCTTGAAACCTTTATAACGGACCATTTTCCCAGTCTTTCCTCTGTGATTCAGCCCTCCTCTCTAGTTTCCTCTTGGTTTCCTTGTTCTTTTCATTCATTTACTCAACATGTCTTGAAAGGCAGCTGGGTTCATGGTTCTCTGTGAGGTTCTGGAGCTACACAGGGCAAATGCAGTCAGTTAAGGGAAAGATATCCCCAAATAGCCTCCAAAAAGCAGGGAGTGATAGTAAACGTCACACGTAGTAGAATAAAGGGTCAGAGGAAGGAACTCTTCTTTGACTCCCATGACCACTGCTTCCCAGCTTTCTTCATGGCCCCCTTTCCTCATTGCCAGGACTCACTTTCCACTTGCTTCTCTCCCTCACTGACCACACACCCACTCTCTCTTTGATAACTCGTTCTCAGCCCTGAACTTTCTGCTTAAATCCCAACCACCCCTCCCCTCCCTATTAGATGTTGTTGAAAGATTCTGGGTAATCAGCCAGGCAGTGTGGCTGAGACTGAATTTGTTCTTCTGGGACCTACTGTCCGGCATTCCTGTACTCTCAGACTCAGCAATGGCTATAAGTTAGAAAATTTAAGTAGTCCTGGACACATCCTAATTCTGGATTTCTGACTCTATCTTGCCAAGTACTAGTGGGTTTTACCCAGGAAATTCCTCATCCCATCCTCTTCTTATTAATTCCCGGGACCATCACATCAACCTCCTAACTGGACTCCCCTTCCATCTCTTTCTTCTGTAAACTATCCTCTGCTGAGACCACGGTGACTTTTTTTTAATATATAAAGTGATCGCATCACTTTCCTGTTTCAGAACTTTATCATTGTGTTGGGTTTCCCTCGTGGCTTAGATGGTAAAGAATCTGCCTGCAACATGGGAGACTCGGGTTCCATCCCTGGGTCAGGAAGATCCCCTGGAGAAGGGAATGGCTACCCACTCCAGTATTCTTGTCTGGAAAATCCCATGTACAGAGAATGCCAGGGAATGATCATGCCACTTCCCTCTTTCAGAATTATATTATGTACATAGAGTAAAATTTTTGGCCTGGGTAGAAGGCTGTCTGAATGTGGTCTCTTTGCTGATACACTAATATCTCCCTTCCACCCCCATCCCCTGCCAGTGGATGTGGCACATCCCCACAGACACACACACACACAATTTAACTCCTCCAAAAAGCTTCCTATGGGGGGGAAAAGCATGAAAGTCTCGAAAATGAAGAAAAGTGATTACTAGGGGTACCTGCTATGAAATGCTGGCCTTGCCTATTGTGACTGTGACAGATGGTCTAACTCTATATGAGCTGTGTACCTCTGGTTTGCCTTTGGTTGACAAGGCTATTTCACAACTCTAGAATTAGAGGTTCGGTTGTAGAAAATGGATGGTAATACAGATATCTTCTTCCATAACAAAGCAAATGATTTCTTTCCATACTCATGAGAATAAATTTTGTCTCACAGAAACTATGACTGTAAGTCAAATCTTTCTTTTTTTAATTGGAGGATAATTGCTTTACAATGTAAAACAGGTATTCCTTTACCATGTTGTATCTGTTTTGGCCACACAACAACGTGAATCAGCCATAAGTATACGTATTTCCCCTTCCGCTTGAGTCTCCCTCCCACCACCCTCATCCCACCCCTCTAGGTCTGATTTTAACATCTTACTGGTTCCCTAATTAATTAAAGAATTACATAATATCTTTGGCACACATTCCTTTTATATTTCTATGAGAGTCGTGAATTTACCACTTGACAATAATACTTTTAAGTTTTGGGTGGTCATTACTTGTGCTATGTTACAACTCTGTATATTATAGAAATTAATAATACATTGTATTCTTGTCTATGGAAATGCAAATTGTGTTTGGTGAAGATGCACTTAATTACTGTCCTATGGCTATCAATCAGTGCTTGCTCAGTCACTCAGTCGT
Source organism: Bison bison bison (assembly GCF_000754665.1). Classification (NCBI taxonomy): domain Eukaryota; kingdom Metazoa; phylum Chordata; class Mammalia; order Artiodactyla; family Bovidae; genus Bison; species Bison bison. The sequence continues at coordinate 5,028,356 of NW_011495072.1, read as the reverse complement.
GTCCGACCCTTTGCAATCAGGGGGAAGGTAGCCCGCCAGGCTCCACTATCCATGGGTTTCTCCAGGCAAGAATACTGGAGTGGGGTGCCATTTCCTCCTCAAGGGGATCTTCCTGACCCAGGGATCAAACCTGAGTCTCTTGCATCTCCTGCATTGGCAGATGGATTCTTTACCACTGAGCCACCTGGGAAGTCTGTGGATGTTAAGTGGTTTCACAGAATTAAGCAACTTTATTTCTATCCTGATGGCCTATATAAATACCTCCTCTTTGATTTCTCCTGTGAGCTAGTTATAATGTCCTGCTGTTTCTCATATTAATAAATAGGTTAAATAAAGCCTTTGGCATGAGTTTATTATCATGATTTTACTTTTGTTAAAAATTCTTATTTTTAAAACAGTTTTGGAGGTCACTATATTTACCTAATGGACTTACCTGACAGAACCAGGTAAACTGCAATGCCTCAGGAGTGGTTCCATGGGGAGGTTAACCCAGATATATCTTTTCTTGACTCCCACAGGTGAGTTCCAAGTGGCAATAGAATTTAACTTTGCCAATTCTCCCTTTTCTGTATGTTTTTTATACTGTTGCCTGGAAAATCCCATGGACAGAGGAGCCTGGTAGGCTGCAGTCCAGGGGGTCGCTAAGAGTCAGACTCGACTGAGCGACTTCACTTTCACTTTCCACTTTCATGCATTGGAGAAAGAAATGGCAACCCACTCCAGTATTCTTGCCTGGAGAATCCCATGGATGGAGAAGCCTGGTGGGCTGCAGTCCATGAGGTCGCACAGAGTCAGACACGACTGAAGCGACTTAGCAGCAGCAGCAGCATTGGTCTTTTGGGTTTTTGTTTTGTTTTGTTTTGCTTATGGCCAAAAAGTTAGCCCTCATTGATTATACGAAGGATTAGAAATTTGGTTTTATAATCTCACAATTTGGTTGATTTCTCTAAAAGGATGACAGACATCTATTCTCTGTTGAAAGAGATGACAGATGACTCAGTTTGATAGGGAGTTTTGTTGATCTGTTTGTCTCGTCTATCTAAAATCAATCATTTGAATCCATGTAGACCATTTTAATCCATAAATCCAAGTTAATCCATAAATCAATCCATGTGGTCACAGTGGGAGACCAACCCTTTGGTATCTACAATGGTGAACTTTTTTTGTTTCTGTATTTATCTGTTGCTGAAGTTGCAGATTTAAAGCAATAAGCTCTCTGTGTGTCTATTTGTCTGTCTCTAATTCAGAAAGGCCTTTATCACTCATAAGACTTTGAAAACATTTCCCATTTTTTGAAGGCTCAAGGTCTGTCATGAGTTTGTAGTCCAGCTGTTGGCCAGGGTTGCAGCTTCATGTAAAATCTCAACTGGGCAAGAATTTGCTTCCAAATTCACTTGTGTGCTTGTCAGGACTCAGTTCATCATGGCTGTTGGGCAGAGACCTTCAGTTTCACACCAACGGTTGGCTAAAAGCCTTCCTCAGTGTCTTGCTACATGGGCCCCTCCATAGAACAGATCACAGCATGGCAGCTTACTTCCCTCAGAGTGAGCCGGAGAGTGAGAGAAAGCACCCAAGAAGGAAGTCGTGGTCTTCTTGAAACCTGGTATCAGAAGTAACATCTCATCCCTTCTGTGGTATTTTATTCATTGGAAGCAAGTCAGTAAGTTCAGCCTACACTTAAAGAGAAGGATTACACAAGGTGTGCACACCAGGAGAAAGAATCACTACTGACCACCTAGAAGCTGCCTACCACAGATCCCAAAGAGCTTGTATATATGTGGGCTACAGAACTGTCAGTATTTCCCATATTAGAAATGGATATTCAGAAATTTTACAAATACTCATTTATTAATCGGTTCATTTAAAGATAGTGGTGATGAATGCATTGCATGTTAATGTAAATAACATCTTAGCATTATTATTGAAATAGGTTGAACCTCATGGACCCCTGAGAGAGGTCTGCTGTCTTAGTGTGTTGGTCATTCAGTCATGTCTGACTCTTTGTGACCCCATGCACTGTAGCCCACAAGGCTCCTCTATCCATGAAATTGTCCAAGCAAGAATAGTGGAGTGGGTAGCCATTCCCTTCTCCAGGGGATCTTCCTGACCCAAGAGTCGAAACTAGGTCTCCTACATGGCAGGCAGATTCTTTACTGAGCCACCAGGGAATCTGTCCTAAAGCATCCGTTTACTCCAGAAAATGAAAGAGCATAATAAAGAACAAAGCTTGGAAAGTTAAATTTCTTTTCCTTGGTTTAATGTACCTGCATCTGAAGAAAAGGCAATGAAATACGTTAGAATTATAGCAAAGTTCATTCAATGCTGATGGGCTTACTTGGTTTACCAGTGAATGCATTCGCCTATAAATATGAAAGGTTACTCTCTGCTTTCTTCATAACCTATCTGTGTAGTAGAAACCCTGGGTCTTAACAGTATAATTATCAGAACTTTATATTGATTTATTAAGGCCTTTATTATTTAAGAAAAACAAAGATTATTTGCTTATAAAAGAATGAAGGTTCTTTTTGATCTTATGTCATCTTCTATGTTTATCCTTTACGTTTATCGTCACTTTGATTGAGTAGGTAACCAAGTACTGTTTCTTCTCACCCATGACCTTATCTTAGTCAAGTCTCCAAATCACCTCTTACAACTTTTTTTTTCAATTTTTGCCTACTCTAAATTATATCCTAGTATAGGAAAGAATAAAACTTTTAGGATCACTCTTGAATCTACAACTATCTTTCCAGTTTCCTGGAAAATCATGAAGATTTGTTCTTTTACCTCATAAAAGGAGAGGTATGAGAAAGAATTTGATTTGATGTGCTTCTACTATAAGAGTTACATGGGAAAAGCTGTCACATCAGAAAAAATACTCATCCTGCCCTAGGTTAAATTTGGATAGATAAAATGTTATTAACATAAATATTCCAGGAATTGTGTGCTTTGTGGGAAGTCCAGGATAATAATCAATACCTTTGCTGTTATAATATTTTTCTCCCTCTAGGGTAACACTGATCAACACTCTGATGAAGACTGACATATACACATTACTATATATAAAATAGATAACTAATTAAAACCTACTCAATAGCACAGGGAACTCTCCTCAGTACTCTGTAATGACTTATATGGGAAGAGAAACTAAAAAAGAGTGGATATATGTGTATGCATAACCAACTCATTTTGCTGACAGCAGAAACTAGCACAATATTATAAATCAACTGTACTTCAATAAAAATTCATTAAAAAGGGACTTCCTTGGTGGTCCAGTGGTTTGGACTTCACCTTTCAACACGGGGGGTATGGGTTCAATCCCTGGTCAGGGAATTAAGATCCCACATGCCTTGCAGCCAGGAGACCAAAACAGAACAGAAGTAATATTGTAACAAATTCAATAAAGACTTGTAAAAAATTAATTAAACAAAACTCTGATGAAGTTTTTTGCAGCATTTTCCTACACTTGTAAGAGTCCTGGAGGTGCTTTGCCTAATATTAGAAAACAGCAGTACCATGCTATTTTTATGTATAAGGTTCATTTTATAAAACTTCAGCAGACCATTCACATTTGAAAATGGTCAATTATAAAATGGTAGCCATTATTATTTCTGTGTTGTGAAAACTTAAAAAAAAAACATGCCAAGTGAAAGTAAGCAAAGGTTATTTATTCTGCACTTACTGTAGCAAGGGAGTCAGACATCATCACTTGCATCTTGGCAGAGATTCAAAAGTGGGCAGAGGAATAGGAAAGCTCTTTAGTGAGAAAAAAAGGAGGGCTTCAGGTGTGTCCTGATTGGAGGCTGTTGACCTGGAGAAACTGGAGGTGGCAAACTAAGTTGGAACTGGGGCAAAAATTCAGAAAGCTGTCAGTTATTATTATTTTTTAACTTTATATTATTATTTTATTATCCTGGCCATTTGGGGCTGGTTGCCACAGTAATTATCATTTGACTTCTTGAACAGGTTGCTACAGAAAACAGGTTGGCTTCCTAGGATGGTTGCTGCAGCTTATGGGTCAGAGTTCTACTTCCATATATAGTCTGGCTTCACTCCATTGCGGTATTTGGTCTCCCATCATCATTTACAGATAGCTTTTGTCTCATTCAGTTGCTTGAAGTCTCTTCGTAAGCTATAGGTCAACATTTGTGTCTTTAGCAAAGGACAGTCTAAGATCCCAGCTTGTGGGGGTGGATTTTACCACATCCTACAAACAACTGATGCTTCAAAGATTAATCTCTTAGGTCCAGGCTTCTGTGCTGGCTCTGCTTAAACAACTTTCAGACAACAGCAAGGTTTTCAGAACTGCTTTTAGTTCAGAAACAGTTTCATGAAAGCAAACTACTACCCCAAGATCCAACAGAACAAGGATTAATGATACAAGAATGAGCAGACTAATGGAAAACATTTCTGTGAAACATTTCTGTGACTATTCATTTTGAATACTGGTGATATCATTCCATGGTTTATCTTCCATGTGTATAAGGACGTCCTTTCTCTTTCTTCCTAAGCATCCCATAATGCAAATCAATTTAGTAAACTCAACTTTTGTAAACTGAAATAAAACATTTAAAAACGATATCTGATTATCCCTGGACCTCAAATCAGAAGTTCTGAATTCTGACTTTCCTTGCTTTCCAAGGTGATGCATTTACTTGCATACGCTCTTAGCAGGACATAATTGGACAAATAGATTGTGCAACCAAGACCTTAGCCAGAATGTCACGTTTGAGAATGATCCTCACAGAATTAGGTATGACCAGCCTCTTCTAAGGAACAAAGGCTGACTTTACTCATCAAACCAATGCCTACAAAGCCCTACTAGGAATATGAGTTGGGTTCCTGACCTCTAGGCTCCCATTCTCACATATGGTAAAGAAAGTCACTTCCTGGAAAGCCAGAAACGTTTGTCAATTTGGGGGACCTGGAGAAGAGAGGAATTTCTTTTACTTTGTGGATTGTGCAGGTAGAATCTGGTGGAGAGAGTTTCTCCAGTTTGGCTTTCTAACATGCTCTTTCAGTTCAGTTCAGTCTCTCAGTCACGTCCGACTCTTTGCAACCCCATGAACCACAGCACGCCAGGCCTCTCTGTCCATCACCAACTCCCAGAGTTCACTCAGACTCATGTCTATCGGGTCGGTGATGCCATCCAGCCATCTTATCCTCTGTCGTCCCCTTCTCCTGCCCCCAATCCCTCCCAGCATCAGAGTCTTTTCCAATGAGTCAACTCTTCACATGAGGTGGCCAAAGTACTAGAGTTTCAGCTTTAGCATCAGTCCTTCCAATGAACACCCAGGACTGATCTCCTTTAGGATGGACTAGTTGGATCTCCTTGCAGTCCAAGGGACTCTCAAGAGTCTTCTCCAATACCACAGTTCAAAAGCATCAATTCTTTGGCGCTCAGCTTTCTTCACAGTCCAACTCTCACATCCATACATGACCACAGGAAAAACCATAGCCTTGACTAGACGAACCTTTGTTGGCAAAGTAATGTCTCTGCTTTTGAATATGATATCCAGGTTGGTCATAACTTTCCTTC